>NC_092344.1:93297370-93619153 GCF_963676685.1 Mytilus edulis
GAAGTTGAAGTCCAATCAACTTGAAACTTAGTACACCTGTTCCTTATGATATGATCTTTCTAATTTTAATGCCAAATTAGAGGTTTTACCCCATTTTCACGGTCCAATGAACATAGAAAATGATAGTTCGGATGGGGCCTCCGTTTACTTAGGACACATTCTTGTTTTAACAAGAAAACGTTGACTGCTGTACCCCTATTTTTGATATTTTCACCTATCAATGTAGCACAATACAAAGATTTTTTTACGTCCAATCTCCAACCTTTAAAATGCTGTTACTTTCTAAAGACTGCATATAAATTAATAAAGGAGGTATATATATAGACAGAAAAAGGTTAATCGTTAAAAAGAAATGCAATATTTTTGTTATGCAATCAATATGTAATCAATTATTATACAATTAATGGCAAAATCTTGGTCAGTTTACTTGAATGAATTTAGCTCTATCATCTCTATAACTATTCAGGAAATTTTAACGAAATCTTAATCAAAACAACAGGAGCTACAAAAGGGTGTTTCAAATTATGGCTAAAATATTCCATTCTCTCATAAATCTCTAATTAGTGTAATCATCCTTACCACATAAAAGTAGATAATATTTGATTAGGTGTAAAATGTGATCTATACATTCTATCCAAAATCTGAGACACTCTTTTTTAGATAATGGCTCTAGGAACAACATATGATAAAATCAACCCTCCCGGGATATCCATGAAGAAGCTAATTTCAATTGAAAGTGGAAATTTCTTGTAACATTTTGTAGACACAGTTAACATTATAATTGATTACATAATTGTTGTATAATACTAACAAATGCATTAATTTGAAAGACTAATCTGTTAGCTATTCATAAATACCACTTTTATAAATTTCCAACCATTATAAAGAAAGTTACAGCATTTTAAAACTGGTGAATTGGAGGTATAAAATCTGTGTATTGTGCTACCTTAATTATGTCTGTTTGTTTTGTTCACACATCGTTGACAACATAGTGGAATGGAATGCGACTATCATACAAACGAGAGGTTTAGCTAGATATAAAATCAGGTTTAATCCACCATTTTCTACTTAAGAAAATGCCTGTACTAAGTCAGGAATATGACAGTTGTTGTCTATTCGATTGATGTGTTTGATCTTTTGATTTTGACATTTGAACATGGACTTTCCGTTTTGAATTTTTCGTGTTCAGAGTTCAGTATTTTTATTATTTTACTTATTACTTTTAAATGAATACTCGATGTAAATATGATTTGAGCTCGCTATTCGCAACTTTGAGTGATAGCCCACTTAAATTTAAAAGTCCGATCACGAGTTATAAAAATGAAGAAACGTCTAAGTTTTCGATTATAACCCTTGCCTCATATACACAAAAGATTCATTTAAAGTCTGGTATGAATATAACAGTACAAAATAGTAAGCTCTGTATCCTCAAGATTTATTTTTAAACAGGCATACATATAATAAACACAGGGCAGACATAAAAAAACAGAAAGCACAGCAAGCATAACTTAATGATCTATACTGTAATAAAAGCACAGCAAGCATAAGATTATGATCTATACTGTTATGAAAGCACGGTAAATCATAAACAAATCAAAGCATACAAAAGCAAACATAAAATGGAAATGAATTTATAAAGGTTCTTCTGCTCATGTTGACATATCTGTCAACCTTATCCAGCTGGTAATTTTCTGATATAAAGTTTTGATTATCCTATTATAGATTTCAAGATAATACGCAAAAAATACAAACAAAATTATCATAAAAGGACAATAACTCCATTGATGAGTCGACGGATGACTTCGGCTATAAAATTATGGCTTAATTATTTGTGGATCCTGTCTTGCTGATCATTTGTCTTATTCAATGTTTCTATCTATCTAATACAGTTTTCAAGATAATAGGCAAAAATTAGAAAATCATTTTTAAAGGTCAATAATTCAAATAGAGAAACGACTATCAATTGGGGTCATGTTGACTTATCTACAGATCTATTACTGCTGATAATTTTTGCTATTTAAAGTATTTATCTATTTGATATTGTTTTTAAGATATTATGCAAAAACACAAAACAAAAAATGTGTAAAGTCGTCATTATAGGACAATCCTCTAATAAGGAGTGACTTATATATTTTGGCCGTGTTGAATTATTTGTAAGTCTTGTCTTGCTGATCATTTTTGTTTTTCAAAGTGCCTGTCTATATCGATCTATTGCAATTTTCGAGATAATAGCCAAAAAAAAATAAAACAAATTCATCATCTAAAGGCGATACTTCCTACAACATGACAAGAATTCGTCTGACAGTTTTGACACAAATAAATAGAATGTAGAGCCCAACGTTCTAAACATTTATGACCTCTTCAGATTTTCTCTATTCATATCTGTTTTCAAAAAAATAAGCAAGATAAATTGCATTTTATCCCTGTTGTTCTATTTTTAGCCATGTCGGCCATCTTGATTATCTGTCGGCGACATCGGACAAATCGACCATATGATGATTGTGGCCAAGTTTGGTTTAACTTGGCCTATAGCAGTTCGATTTTTGTAAAAGTGACGGAGGACGACGGACGACGGAAGACGACGGACGACAGACGACGGACGCCAAGTAATGAGAATTTAAGCTGACAGGTGAGCTAATAATGTTGTGCTACTTTGCATCTTCTCCGATAGCCCTGAACAAGGGGCTTAACATGCAAAGTTCATTAACACTTTTAGATATAAAAAAAAATCTTTTAAATATGAGAACTGTCTATAATTTCGGTACTGACATGATTGAACAAACTTCAGTGGCGGATCCAGCCATTTTAAAAAGGGGGGTAGGGGGGTTCCCAACCCAGAGTAAAGGAGGGGTTCCAACTATATGCTCCCATTCAAATGCATTGATCGTCCAAAAAAGAGGGGTTCCAACCCCCGGACACCCCCCTCCCCCTGGATCCGCCAATGAACTTTACTAAAATTGTCCGTTTATAAATTTTGAAATTCTTAAGAAATTAAGGTTTCAAATCCCTCAGGCAAAGTTTGCTTTAGATGAATTGGCTATTTATTTTAGGTAATTTTGACATATAGCTCTTCAACGGTTTCGTTACTTGTACATCTTCGGATTTCAAATGTTTGACTTTGAGCGTTTCTGATGAAGGTAAATCCAGAAAAGCGCTTCGGACGCAAGAAATTATTAAGCGTGTTGCTTTCATTTTTTTTTTTTTTTTTCATTATCACACCTACATAAGGGACCGGTCATTATTTATCTCCAGGGGGAGGGGGCGGCAAAATGTAATTAAATTTGAAAGGATAAAATATGATTGCCCCTTTTCAAAATGTGTTAAAAAAGTTAAACCCTCCTCTCTTTACTACATATGCACCATCTCGTCAAACTCAACACTAATTGGAGTTTAAGTTGTTTACTAGTATTTGATTATGATTTTGTCATTTACAGTTTTAAAGAGTAAAAATTTGAACTTTGTTTGATATACTGAGCATTACTTTTAATTGTATTCATATAGAATGTCAGATGTCTTATTCAAAATTAGAGATGCTGAAATCAGGAACATATATATACTGTTCCCAGCTGAAATGAAGCCAGTCCTGGTCTTTCAATAATTTCTTGTATAAATTAAGTGATTCATTTCAAAACTGTTGCCTTCCACTCTGGTAGAAGACGGAGGGTCTTCGACAATGAACAAATCATTCATATATTTATTTATATTCTACATGAGGTATATTTGAGATACGGAATAAGAATAAGAAGAAAATGCTTTGAAAAAGTCTATATAGAATATTTTGTGTTCACCTAAAACAACAGTTTGTAAAATATACGAGTTCATCTTGAAACATAAAAATGGGGTCCCCTTC
The DNA here is from genome assembly GCF_963676685.1 of Mytilus edulis. Classification (NCBI taxonomy): domain Eukaryota; kingdom Metazoa; phylum Mollusca; class Bivalvia; order Mytilida; family Mytilidae; genus Mytilus; species Mytilus edulis. Next base: position 93,301,221 of record NC_092344.1, read on the forward strand.
AAAAAAGCAAAGTCTATGTTTGCTGTGGTGAAACCAGGATTATGAAACCAATTTTGTAGTCTCTATTCCTAGTTTCTTAGTCCTATAACATCTCAGAAAAATATAAGAAAATTGACTAATTTTGCACATTTTTTGGCAATATTTATTAGTCACTTGACAATATAACTAGCTCCGTCAAAGAGTAAAGTAAAATAGTAAAGTAAAGTGACTAGTTTTACTGATAGTGACAGTTTGACATTTGTGAAAGAGTTAAACTAGACAAGTTAGCTCTAAAGGGCCCAAACAACTATTCATTAATAGTCTATGGTCATGGTATATGGCGATCAATGCATATATGGCCAAACAAATTATGACCCCCCCCCCCCCCCTTACTTGAGCAACCTGAAAAAGAATGACCCCCCTTTATCAGATCTAATTTTCTCATTACCCACTACTTTTTTGCCGCCCCACTGAAGATAAATAATTACTGGTCCCTAATATCAATTTCATGATTAAATACCACTTTGGTTTCTTCGAATAGAGTGCTCCCGTGAAGGAGTAAACATCCGCGCAACAAATCTTGTATTAACAAAACAAAACTGACATTTCTGTCCCCTATGCACAAAATGTACCCCAAAGTTTTTTTTTTTAAAGTGAGTATAGTCATATTGCATATGCATTGTAGTATTAACCAGAAGGAGGAGGTTAAACAACTAAAGTGAACTATTTGATTCTTTAGTTTCAGGTTCAAGACAAAAGCACAGGCACTTGTTTCATGTGATGGTAAAGACCCTCTTTACTTTTGGCCCTTTAAAATCTTAAGAAAACAAACAAGTGCCAGTACTTAAAAGTAACCATATCTGAAATTATATGCTTCACAAATTGATACGCCTATATTATACTATCATCTAACTTGCTATGGTTAAACTGAAAAGAAGGAGATGTTCACGAGATGATTGCCTCTGGCTCTGAGACAACTATCCACCAGAGTCCACATGAACTGTAGATCACTGTACATGTACATGTGTGCTGCCATACAACCTCCATTTTTATCAAAAGCTCTAAGCATATCATAAGACATGTACATGTAAGACAAGGAAACCAAATGCCCAATTATTGACAAGACAACAATAAAGAAAAACAGATACATCAAGTCTCATACAGTTAGCGTAAGACTCACAAATGTGACTCACATGTTTTCATACATATTTGACAGCATTTTCCTTTGATCTATTGTTTTAAGGTAAAAATTGCATAATATGGGACTGACTTGATATCTAAATGTTCCAAAATTGATCACTTTTTCAGTCTTCACGATGAACTGCTAAATCTACAGGCCCTGGGCTGCCACTCAGCGTGAAGACTGCTTTTTTTGATACATGTACACAAAATATAGTGCATTAACCATAACATTCTATAAATACTATAAATCATGAACATTTCCAGAAATTTATCCACGAGATATATGCTCAGATATTCAAGACACAAAATGATGTTTCACTTGTCAAGAAAATTACATAACGTTTGCAAGGTGCAGGAATCTAAAATCTGTTCTAAAAATATAAATTATGTCATTGTTAACATCATCTTTAAAAATTGGAGTCATCTTCCTTTGTCTAGAATAGCTGTTTTAAATCAACAACAACCAATGCAATATTTATTTTTACTTCCCACTGATAAATTAAAGCAATCTTTACGGTTCAGTGCTTTGAAGCAATTTGATTTCTCTATTTTTCATGCTTTTTTCACATTTCTTGAGCAGTGTGAGAAAAATATTTCTCCTCACTAGTGAAATATCTGTTCTCTGCAATTGATTGGTCATTACATAACTTAATTGTGACATCAAATTTTCTTGGTTTCTTCGATTTTGAATTATCCTTTTGTCACATCATGAAATAATTCAATGTTCAAGGGTATTTTGAAATAAAAGATTATCTCAGCTAACAATGATTATCCTGAACAAATGAATTTCAGGTCAACAAGATAGTTCTAAATAATAAAAGGTTTTTCATATTTTATTTTTGTTCTTCAGGATAAAGTTAATTTGATAATGTAGACAGCCTAAAAATGGTCATAGAAAATAAAGCAGAGTCTCTAGATAAAGACAATCGTTATTTGAGGTTGAAGAACAGCCAGGGGAAGAGTGTCAGTATTGTAAGAGAAGTCTATAGGAGAGAAAATATACCATGTCAGAGTAGTTTATGTCTTGGAAATTGCAATGTGGGAATAGGTGAGATTTTAAATAAATGGTAAACAAATCAAAGGTATTGATGAGGGAGATGAAAATATCTTACATATATGTAAATCTTTTCAGACAAACTGTGATTATAAAAATAAAATGAGATTGTGGTTTTGTATGTTGCTTCTTTATTGCCTGATAAGATTTATTAGTACACATGTACCACTATTGTGTCTTACAGCTAAAATGAAGGGTTTTTTTGTCTCTACTTTTCATTATTTTAATTGAATTGCATAATCTTGGATAAAGTTTTGCATGGTGAATACTGAAAATTGATTGATACTTTTGCTGTTTCATATTGTATTGTCTTAAGCATATATATATATATATAGTTGCTTTACATGTCATGCATGTAGTCATATTCTGCATAGAATTTTTTTTATATTTATGTTACACTTTAAAAAATCTCTGTAGATATTATTTTATTGGGAAATGGCAATGCAGCCTGGTATGGTCTTCAAACAGATTTAAGTACCTAAAACTTAAAAGAATTTGATACTTGATTAAAACCTATAATCATATTTAGTTTAATATTAATCATGCTATTAATGTAAACAAAACTGGGAACTCTTTGCAGATGACTCTGATTTGCTACCTTCAAACGTGACACACTATATAATCCCAGATTGTCAAGTTGCCAGAGAATACCTTGAAGTTTTTGAAGCACCAGAAATTCATGGAATAATCTTTACACAGACAGCTGAACACTGTGTAAGTTTAGAAATATTTTTTGAAAATAATTGAACTTTGACAATTCTTTAGCATTTGTTTGAAATAAATGGTAATCAATGTTTAAGCTCTTTGTTTACAAACGCTCTTTTTCTCATACTGTAATTTATTTTATACTGTAACTATGTTATTTGTGCAGTTTTTTTGTTTGACTATACAAGCATCATTGATATACTTTCATTGATCATATAAATAAAATTGAGAATGGAAATGGGGAATGTGTCAAAGAGACAACAACCCGACCAAATAAAAAACAACAGCAGAGGGTCACCAACAGGTCTTCAATGTAGCGAGAAACTCCCGCACCCGGAGGCGTCCTTCAGCTGGCCCCTAAACAAATATATACTAGTCCAGTGATAATGAACGCCATACTAATTTCCAAATTGTACAAAGACTTGTTTGTGAAATTGCATTTGTTTCAATACACATTTATGACATTCAAGGAATTCAGATTTACAGATTTTGTACCTTTTTTGTCCAAAAATATTCTTCTGATCAATCTTATACTTTGTATAAAATGGACTTCCAATATCTTTATCTGTCTTGAATTTTGATTGTGATGTTTGATTGTTGTTTCATTGACTTTTACCCAAAATCTCCTTAAAAACACCTACCTTGTCTTGGGTATTACTTTCATTATTACACATCATGATAACAATGCTAGTATTTCAAGACATTTACATTTTTATGGCCCTGTAAGGAAGTTGTCGGTGCCATACAGTTTTACCCTTGTTCGTAATTCCGAAATTACGTAATTCTGTAATTCTGAAATTCCGTAATTCCGAAATTCTGTAATTCCGTCATTCTGCAACAAACCATTATACAGAGGTTTTTTTCTAAACGCCTTCAGATATTGGGCTGATTTTTGATATGTGAGTTAACCATGATGAGTTACAGATTAAGTTAAAGTTTCGTTCCGCTCCGCTAATTTTTGCCGAAATTACGGGCTTTGGACTTTGATAAATTGTTGAAAATCACAGTTATATAGACTTTTTTCTAAACTCTTTCAGATGTTGGGATGATTTTTGGCATGTGAGTTAAACAAAGATGAGTTACAAATCAAGTCTAAGTTTTGTTCCGCTCGGCTAATTTTTACAGCAATTACGGGCTATGGAATTGTTAAAAATCACAGTTGTAAAAGACTTTTTTTGTAAACGCTTTCAGATATTGGGCTGATTTTTGGTATGTTAGTTATTCATGATGAGTTACAGATCAAGTTTATTTGGTAAAATTAAGGGTTTACAACTTTGAAAATTGTTGAAAATCACAGTTATACAGACTTTTTTCTATACGCTTCCACATTTTGAGCTGATTTTTTATATGTGAGACTTCCATCATGTTTGTGTCCGAATGTGTTATTGAAATTGCAGATTTTCAACTATTTGAGAGGGGGCCATTTGTGTTGCTTTGACACATCTAGTTATGATATAAATTTTCATCAGAAACCACTGCACCACCAGTTTTTTCAACATTAAAAAATAGCTATAAAACATACAAATTAAAAAAAAATCAGTTAAATAGTGTGATGAGGTCACACTGCAAAGTCCTGTTCTTCATATCTTGATATCATTAAAATGGAAAGGTTTACAGCTATAGATAATTAACATATCCTTTTTAAATTAAACTGTGAATGGATATCATATTAACAATTGAAGGTGAAAAAAATGCCTTTTTACAGCTTTTTGCTTATTTCTATGCATTTTGCAAGACTTCTTTTAAAATTGCATACAAAGTTATACAAAAATCAGAAAGGCCATCAATTTAGATGTACAATATCTAATGGGATTACAAATATCTTACATTGTCTCAAGTTGTTTGCCTGATTTGTTTATTTTTAATATTGAAACAACAGTGAATGCAATTAAATAAACAATTTTAATTACAGATACAGTATGAGGGAAGCAAGAATCACCACAATAGATTTAAAAGATTGGTTAAGGATAAGACAAAAGGTGCTGTTATATTTCATAATGAATTCCAGAAGTATGCATACTGTGAACGTGAATCTGGAGAATCAAACTCAGCTTGGCAGTCCAGGTATTAACAAATAGGGGTTTTATTGGGTAAAGATTGCATAAAATGCATTCAAAACCCTATGTTACTGACTTGATATCTAAATCTTCCAAGGCTTATAATCACTACCTTTTTGATACACAAAATATAGTGCATTGATCATAATATTCTACGTATACATCATATCCATGAACATTTCCAGAAATTTATCAATGTAATGTTTGCTCAGATATTCAAGTCACAAAATGATGTTACACCTGTCAAGAAAAATACATAACTTTTGCTAGGTGCAGGAATCTAATATCTGTTTTAAAAATATAAATGATGTCCTTGTTAAAGACATCTTTTAAAATTGGAGTTATCTCCTGTTGCCCAGAATAGTAGTTGAATCAACTACAACCAATGCTTTATTGACGATGCAATATTTAATTTTACTTCCCACTGATAAATTAAGGCAATCTATACCTTTCAGTGCTTACAAGCACTTAAATTATATCCCCTTCTCCTGAATTGGAGGCTTCACTACAACCACCTTATTCTGCTAATTCATCCATTAGACCAACAAATATTTTTTGTCACACTACTTTCAGAAAAAACAGAATGACTTCATATTTTTCTTGCAGATTGAAAGTGATTGTTGTAATGTGTGAGCATATCTCAAATTTGTCTGATACCTGCCCTTCTTCCTGTTGTCTGATACCTGCCCTTCTTCCTGTTGGCTGATACCTGCCCTTCTTCCTGTTGGCTGATACATGTACTTTCAATTATAATGATTGAAATATGCTAAGCAAGACATCTCATGTAATGCATTTATGTTTGTTAAGTTTAATTTAAGTTAATTTATCTGGTAGAGAATCAATAAAATATAAAGATATGGATGAAACCATGAGAACAGCAAGGAAGTTTGTTAACATCGCTTCAGATCCTTCAGTGAAATTTGAAGCTCTTTATTAATAAAGTTATTTGCTAAGTAATGTTTTTGATCCATGCATAAAAGACCTTTCTTTTACCTATCTAAGTATTTCTCATTATACTTAAATATATATTGCAGAAGTACATTCAAGGCTGCAGAATGGTTCTTCAATCATTTAGCTGGTCAATTGCCAGTAGTCATGGTAACAAATAATGATAAGGTAAATAGAATAAACAATGAAAGAGTTACTTGCGAAAAAAAGGTAGAGTATTCACAAGAAGATTCCTCTGTTGATTTCATCTGTTACACGGATAGTAGAGATATGGATAATAAAAGAGACAGCAACTTTTTTCACAAAAAAATCATACGATAAAAATTTATTGTAAATTGAAATGTTCACAACTTACGAGTATTTTAATTAAAAGATTTTTTGAGCTGCAGAAGCCTAGCCATACAATTAACCATAAGACTATAAGCATAACTATGTTTATAATATCTGTTAAAATTCTATATCTTATATTGAATAGTGGTTTCTGGAAAACTTAAGTGTTTACAAGCATGACATTAGTAATTCTGATAGCTAAAATTTCTGTCCTTTTGGCACATTGGTTTGGCACATGACCAATGGTCGTAACAGATACAGGATATATATTCAAACCAAGTCCATAGTGTAATTCAGTCCAATGATTTTAATATGTTTTGGGGTTACCCATGAGACTTCCTCAAAATGAAAAACCAATGGTAATGAAAAAAAGAAGTCTTCAGAAGAAGAGACTGGTAATATCTAACAGCCCAAAAAGAAAGGACTTGTTCATAGAAAAAAAAATACACAACTTGTTGAACCTTGAACATACATTTTTGCCCAGATTAAAGATTTTTATATCTGCTTATTGACATGATTGTATTTCTCCTTTCAGATAATAGCTGAATATGGAAGTAAGATAATCAATGTACATGTGATGAAACTAGGAGAATATTTACAAACATTCTGGAAGCAGGCCAACACTTCTTTAATGGATTTATTTGAATCATTGACTGCATCTGTCCAGAGTAAAACCAAAAGTAAGCAAAAAGTTAAAGTCAATAAATTATTAACTTAGATCAATTACATATGTACCTTGTAAATGGCTTATATATATAAAAAAAAATGTTAATCTTTCATATAAAATTTTACTATATCTTTTGGTAACATGTTGGACCATTGTCTTTGGAATCTCCAGAAGATAGTGGGGTTAAAAAATGTGTGATAATCTGTACCTGAGCTGGAAATTTTATTTTTTTCTGTTTTGCAATTAAGATAACATTGAGAAAATATTCTTTCCCGATAAAGATGATCTTCTGGAATGAAGAATTGTTTTACATTGGAAACTTTGAAAATAAAAAACTTTTGACTGGTTTTGCAATTAAAATTATGAAACCTCTTTCAAATGCATAAAGTTTGATCAGGACATTTTTTCATCATGCTTACATATATTGACTTTTTTTATTTTTTGGGTATGTTTTTTTATAAAGAGGAATTACAGACTATGTTTTTGTTGCCTTCTAGTTGACATAACTCAATACAAGTATTGCCATTTAATTACCAGTTGAAAATAGGTCAATTTAGTGATCATAAATTTTTATATTGCCTACTATCTGTAAAGTTTCAAGGATCAAGGCTGAACTCTGGAGGAGTAGCTAACCAGTACCCCAAAAAGTATGGAAGCAAGATAATCAAGAGTCACATGGTTGTGTCGGAATGTATCATTATATATTCTGTTATGTTTTTCATGTTCATGAAGTCTCTTAGATCCAAATTAAAGATTTACCTTATCTAAGCACAGAATGTTTGTGATGATATATTGGCTCTAAATAATGACGACTTCAGTATGTATACTAAAGAAATTTATCCTGTAGAACTTACTTTAAATAAAGCTAATGATAACAATGACCACTGCCCTTTCCTCGATCTTGATATCTATATCATAAACGGGAAGCTTAATACAAAAATTTATGATAAAAGAGATGATTTTTCATTTCCTATTGTTAATTATCCATTTTTAGATGGTGACGTTCCCTTGTCACCATCTTATGGTGTTTATATATCTCAACTTGTACGATTCGCTCGTGTATGTAACAATGTATTAGATTTTAGCGAGAGAAATTTATGTATTACTGAAAAATTATTACACCAGGGTTTTCGATATCACAAACTGGTCAAAACATTTACTAAATTTTATCACCGGTATAAGGAAATAATTCGTAAATATAACTCAACATGCAGACATCTTATACGTTCAGGTATTTCACATCCAAAATTTTATGGAAATATTCTTTATAAAGCACAAAAATGTCAGTATTCTCCTCAGAAACTAACAAAACCTTTAAATAGACTTATTAAAAGGGGATATAGTTACGATACTGTGGTCAGGTCATTAAAGATTGCATATTTTGGCTTTAACATTGATTCACTGATAGGGTCTTTGCATCGGAACTAAACACATTTATTTCTAAAAAAACAGTTGTTGGCATGACACGGGTTATGTTCTTCTCATATATTTTATGATAGTATGATACTAAACCCCTAACGGGAGGGATTGTACCTGATATTCATATGACGAAGACATAATCTTTCAATCAGTTTAATTGAGGTCTGGAGCTGGCATGTCAGTTAACTGCTAGTAGTCTGTTGTTATTTATGTATTATTGTCATTTTATTAGGCAGTTAAGCTGCCTTATGCGAGCACCCTGGATTTGGGTTCCCCCCTTGGAATTTTTGAAAAAGTGCCATTGCTCTGATCTGGCAGGTCTGGTAGATTCTTTATAACTAATTAGACATTTTTTTCACACTTTTTGTTATAAAAAACAATAAATATAAGGAACATTACCTTAAATGATCGTCGATTTTCCCAAAACAATTGATGTTCCCCATTTGAAAAAGTGCTAATTAAAAAGTTAAGCATATCTTTTTATCGTCTGTGTTTTTGATGAAGATGTAAGTGAACTATTGTAAGAATAATTTCATCGCCGAAAATGTTTGTAATGAAGGCATTAAAATTTGCCAAATGGCATGAATGGCGCATGGATATTATTTTGCGGCTATTACGCCGTTGAATTTGGTGGATTCCATCCTACTAAAGTTAAATATTTAAAAGCATTGTCTTACTTCCTCTCTGTATAAGTCTTGAATTGGTAAGAATACTTGATTATTTTATTTCTACATTGTATGAAGATGATGTATTTTATTTAATTATTTAATGCAAGCTGAATCAGATGTTATTATTTGTCATCGTGTCTCTCCGTACTTGCTATGTATCGTGTAAACCCCCAAACATTATACTCGATCAGGGCCATTGCAATGTCAATCGGGACCTCATTTGAATACGTATTTATAGATTTTGTCAATGTCAATTAAGGTCATTTCAAGATGGTTTCCTATATATCGTGCTTTAGTTAAATATTGATTTTATCGTGGTTTACTTGTACTGTACACACGTGAATAACATTAAACGAAATCGATCTTTGGAAGATTTCACTAGGTTTTATCTTGACTATAATGGTTTTACCATTGAAGGGTTCAACTTTTATTGATATTCAGGATTCATGTACACTGTATAGATGCAATGACACAAATTTTACCAAATCCGAAACAAAGCGGACATTCGATCAAAGGCTGATTTTTATGCAAATTACTAAGTCAACACTGTTAGATTGTTTATTTCATATAAAAAATAAAAACCAAGAGTAGCCAAGAATACTTTTATTTCTAAATAATACAAAGAGTTGTTTAGAATACATAATAACATTGACAACACACGATGTTTCTGTTTACTTGACCAAACCGGCTCGTTCAACATCGTATCCCAACTCTGAGGGTGGATAGGACCTTTATCGGGACTCGAGGATCGAGTGTTTTTAAGCTCGGGATTTTGGGATCCGGGAATTCTATTTTTCGAATTTCGGGACCTCGGGATTTCGAGATTTCTTGTTCTTAGGCTCGGGATTTAGGGATCAGGACCCCTCCTATCCCCCCTCAACTCTGGAAAAAAAATGTCATGAAATCCTATAGTACTGTACTGCATAGTCCGCACCCCTTCCATCAATTTCATTCCCAGGGTAAAAACCCGCGGACTATACACCCCTTTTAACTGTATGTAACACATAAACAAACGACAGCTACTGAATTACAGGCTCCTGACTTGGGACAGTATAAACATACATAAATAATGTAGGTATATCTCATTACCAGAATATTTAGCCCACCCCCTTTGTCATGGTCTATTGACTAATATGTATTAGTTTTTGATTAGGTCAGTTATTGAGGAACCACTAGTGAATGGTCAATGATATTTGGTGCAGTTGGATAAACTTTGTCATAAACTTTGTCACTTTTAATTTCTTGGCTCACACCGAACAACAAGCTATAAAGGGCCCAGAAATTACTAGTGTAAAACCATTCAAACTAGAAAACCAAAGGGTTGTTCAAAAAGGACAACTTATGAAAAGTCAATGGTATTTGGTAAGCAGTTGTATATTCCTTCATGCAGCTTGTTACTATTAGCAAAACCTACATGTATATTGCATAGTAAGCTTTAAAAGACCAGGAATTACAAATGTAAAACAATAAAAACTACTAAAAATGTTAAAATAAATAATTGGACATATATAAACTTTTAAAAGTGGCGGGATTGGAAGATTGCCTCTGCTTTTTTTACTTAACTGCCTACAGCGCCTTTGGTGCTTTGATTTATTTTCTTTTGTTACATCTTTTGACATCAGACTCGGACTTCTCTTGAACTGAATTTTAATGTGCGTATTGTTATTCTTTTACTTTTCTACATTGGCTAGAGGTATAGGGGGAGGGTTGAGATCTCATAAACATGTTTAACCCCGCCGCAATTTTGCTCCTGTCCCAAGTCAGGAGCCTCTGGCCTTTGTTAGTCTTGTATGATTTTAAATTTTAGTTTCTTGTGTATAATTCGGAGTTTAGTATGACGTCCACTATCACTGTACTATTATGCATATTTTAGGGGCCAGCTGAAGGACACCTACGGGTGCGGGAATTCTCGCTACATTGAAGACCCATTGGTTGCCTTCGGCTGTTGTTTGCTCTATGGTCGGGTGGTTGTCGCTTTGACATATTCACCATTTCCTTTCTCAATTTTATCTTAGATCCAAATTAAAGATTTACCTTATCTAAGCACAGAATGTTTGTAATAAAAAATGTTTTGATTAATTCATATCATAATTTGTTATTTTACACAGAAAAGGGATATAGTGGATACCTTCCCACAGATGTACTTGAAGCAGGACTTAAAACTGGAAGATATATTCAAGGTCATATGAATGTCAACAAAAGTAATGCCTCAGAAGAGGCCTTTGTTAGAAGGAAAAGGTATTCTTATTTTGAATTTATTTGAAATAGATATCATTGAGTCTTTTATACAGTTTTGGAATGTAAACCAGCTAATAGTATTGTGATGTTCAGAGGGTGTCTTGAAAGGGAAAAGTGGATACCTATCTTGTGTATTAAACTCATCTACCAGTTATTATCTAGATCCCATAAACTTTACAGAAAGATTGCACATGATGAAGTTTTGCACCTGATCTTATAGATTGGTTTGGGATTCTTTTCCCATTTTTACAGAGTTGGGAATTTAGATACTTTCCTGATATACATTTGTATTACTATAGTCGTAGTAAAGATGGTAACTTTTCTTGTAAGCTATTTTTCTTTCAAATCTAAATCTTGTCCTTTAATCTTGGTGGAGATAGTGCAAACATATAATGAAATTGTTTCATGAAATTTTTCAAATTTTTCCTGTCTTGGGAATTAAAAAAGTTGACACTTTAGTCACCCTTTATATCAAGACAAATCGATGTTTAATGAAAAATATATCCTGTGAACCCATACAAAAAAATCATTTAAGAAAAATTCATAACACTTTCAAACAAATGTGTGTAGATAGGTTTTTAGAAATGTAAATTAAAAAAGAAAAAATACAGTATATCTTCTACATTCTATACATTTATAGATTTGCTCCACATATTGTTAATTATTTTTTTCTCTACATAAATCACTGTCTCAAAAATCAGATACAGATCTATGAGTTTTAAATATTACAATATTTATAAAAATCAGAAATACCTCCCTATCATGTATGATTTGCCTTAAATTCATAAATACGGTTTGAGTGATTATGTTCATACTTTCAGAGAAGAATCAAAAGAGGATTCAGGATCTGATATTTTAATCCATGGAATGTCCAGCAGAAACAGAGCTGTACATGGAGATGTTGTTGTTGTGGAATTGTTACCAAGGTCAGAATGGAAAGGAAGGTCAAATGTCATCAAAGAGACCACAGAATCAACAAGTAATTTTTAAAATTAAGATTTATGTCACTTTTGAATTGACCAAACATGCTTATTCATTCATCAGTTTGTTAAGAAGGTGAAACACTGGAGTTTGTTTACAATGATTTTTAATAGAAAAGGATTTCATGGTTAAGAGTAGATAATATGTGTTGTTTGTGTTGATGTTTAATGTTACAACTAATTGTATTGACTGTATTGCAATAATTAGTTTTAAGAAATAATAATACTCTACAATAAGTAGAGTCTTTATTTTATAATCTGTTGTTTCAGATGAACCAAAGACGTCAAAAGATGAGGAAGAATCAGAAGACAATGGTGATATCATGCCAACTGGTTATGTTGTGGGTATAACACAGAGGAACTGGAGAGAATATGTGGCTGCCTTTGCTCAAGATGAGGTATATATCAATATCAACTACTTAAAGAGGAATATGCGTTTGTCTCCCATCATCTTGCAGTAAATTCTGGATTTTGTGGTTTTAACTATCTCTGTATTGAAGTCTATATGATATCTTTATTTTTGTTGAACTCTAACAATCCCTCACTTATACCTGCAAAATCTTAGATAAGTACCCCATAAAATTGTTTCAAGCCACAATAATTATAAGTCCTGGTACCCATTAATAATTATTGATTGATTGATTGATTGATTGATGTTTAACACCACTTTCAGCCATATTGGGTATTTCATAGAAGTCAACTATTATTAATGGTGATCCCCAGAGAGAACCACTGACCACTAGTTGGAAAACTAACTATCCCAGTCAATTTAGATTTAAGTTGAACCCACCTGTAATTTGCGGGATTCAAACTCACAAACCTCAGTTTTGACAGGCTATCGATACAGTAGTTACAATATTTGGTCACCATGGCCCCCAATGAATAATTATGAATCCACAGTGCTTTGATTACAAAAGAAATTTTAAAGAGATTATGTCTTATGAATTGTTTTATTCTACTTGCAGAAAACAGGCCAGAAAGGAGGGAAAGTGCTTGTTATCCCATGGGATTATAGAATCCCCAAGATAAGAATTAGTACAAGACAGGTTGAGAAGTTAAAGGATGATAGAATCATTGTAAGAATTGACTCATGGGATATAGACTCACAATATCCAAATGGACATTTTATAAGAAGTCTTGGTAAAATTGGGGAACTGGAAACAGAGATATCTGCCATTCTGATAGAGAATAATATAAGTGTCCCACCATTCTCAGATGCTCAGGTAAAGTATGATAACATAAAATCTTAGTTGACAAGTTCAAAGGAGAAGGTATTCTGATCTACCTCTTTTTGTATATCTTGTCTGTTGATATTTTTGTACATTTTTATCAGCAGTTTCGAGTCATAGCATTTTTTATAATGCATGAAAGTTTCCTGATATTATTGAATTAAAAAATTTGTAAACTGCTTTACATTTTTTAAAGATTAACACAAACTGAAAGAGCGACAAAAGTCATTCATCAGCTTCTCATTTGTTTCTGTTTTCTTTTTTTTGAACACCTTAAAAAAAATTATTTCAACAAATGAAATTTAATTTCCCAATACAGATGAAAGAATTACCTGTAGACACACCTGAAAACCCTTGGAATATAGAAGATGTAGAACTGAAAAAGAGAAGAGATCTCCGTGATAGTCATTTGATTTTCAGTATAGATCCCAAAGGTTGTGAAGATGTGGACGATACATTGTCAGTTCGGTAAATGGCAAATATTTGTACCTAAATAAATTAGGCGATCTCTGTGTTGTAATTTGAGGTAATCTTGTGCATCACAAGCTGAACTCAATGTTTGGCAGAAAAAAACAAGTTTATGTAGGTCAAGCTTAATATCCAAAGTGTTAATAGATATAGGAAGATGTGGTATGAGTGCCAATGAGACAACTCTCCATCCAAGTCACAGTTTATAAAAATAAACCATTATAGCAAGGCTTCCAAAAAATATTTGAGCCAGCCGGACATTTCATATCTGATCCCGATTTTAATCCCTTAAGACTTAGTCACAAAAGGCAATTATGGTAATCAGATGGCCATTCCAATGATTGACATAACATTAAAAAAAACGATTTTAAACTTTACTTTGATATGATATGAATTTGATGTACGGATGTAACTGTTAAATTGGCAGTTCATCATTCAAAGTGTGCACATCAGCGTGCTCATATCTGCCTTAGACTTTTTATTTGTGCAAAATGACATTGTCAAAAACTTTACTTTCGTTTCACATTGTTCTAACTGGAGAGGTCAACCGGATGTTGACTTGACAATGGTAAAACATGGACCTTAAACGGATACGTAAAATCCGTGTACGTTTACAAAGCACGACTGAGTGAAGAAGGTCTTTCCACGTTATTTCTTCATCAAAATACTTGAAACGAACGTTAGATACATGTTTCAATGATAATTTTAGCATTTTTGAAGAAATGTAGGATGCATAATTAAATTTCCCACCTGTGCACATGCGCACGTGTTCTAGTTCATACGACGTAGTTCTGACGATTTTTCATTTAAAACCTTTTTAAATTTTTCATCAAATCATGTTGATAAACTAATTTCTAATAATTTTAATCTTTTGGACTAAATCAATTAGAAACAAACCGCTGAAAAGTAAGAAAAAAATTGTGAATAAACCGATCAATTTATACGATGTCCGGTACTGAACATAGATCACCTGTCACCTGAACAGGTAGATTTCAGCTGTCCAACTACTAAGTAGCCTTGATTAAAATTAGAAAGTATTGAAGTAGGTGTTGTTTTGATAGTAATTAATCATCATGTCACATTTATGACCGGAAATGTGATGATGTTAAAGGCATAAGGTTGGGTAAAAAAGAACGTGAATTATGTAAAAATGACCGAAAAAGCCTTGAAAACTAAAAAGTATATGACCGTTTCATGCTTTGACCAGCCGGTCTTTTACCGGACATTATACAAATGACCGGAATATATGAACGTTTTGGAAGCCCTGCATTATAGGTCAAGGTACCGTCTTCAACACGGAGCCTTGGCACACCAAACAGCAAGCTATAAAGGGCCCAAAAAAGTTGCTAGTGTAAAACCATTCAAACGGGAAAACCAATGGTCTAATCTATATAAAAAATTGAGAAACAAAACCCTTCAACAAACGACAAATACTGAATATCAGATTCCTGACAGGTGCATGCAGCAGGTTTAAATGTTTTAATGGTACCAAAACTTCACCTTTATCTGAAACAATAGTGTAACAACACAACATAGAAAGACACACTATAAAATATCAATTGGAGTGGCTTAACTCAATCAAAAGAAGTATTTACACAAATGAACATACACTGAACAAATAAATTTGATCTATGATACAATGTAAATACAAAATTAATAATAATAAGGGGTTAGTAATTAAAGTATTATACCGCTGTGAAATGATAAACAATTTCAGAAACATCAACTTTGAAAAAAAATTACGCCATTTGTAATATCAAAATTACTCACAGGTAAATGAAAATAATTCTGCAGTTAAGTATACATCTTCTTCTGTCTGTATAATGAGCAAACTAATCGATTAATTCAATATTTTAGTGTCCAAAATTCTATGAAACTTTGTTCTTGTCATTGGAGCTTAAACATTGTAATTTCATTGGTATGCTTCCAGCATCAAACATATGTACTGGACAGCTTTAAGAGGTGTTTTTACTAAAAAAATTAATTAAATTGGAAAAGGAAAGAGATTTCCACTTAAATTCACAAAATGGCTTGAGTGCATAGGTAAATGAAGTTTCTTTGGCTAGCTTGCTTACTAGCTGAACCGTGAAATCGTTATGAGGTTAGGTATACTACCATCCTGTCAGAGTAGTCTAGTCTTACAGACAGATAGATTAGAAACCTGTTAGACTAGTCTACTTTTAAAGAAGGGAAGTATACCTTACCTATTAATGACTTCACAATTCAACTAGCCAGCAAGCTAACCAAAGATTTCATCTACACACTCAAGTCATTTTGCTGTAAACTGTTCAATGTCGAAAATTCAGCTGACAAGTTAAGTGCATTTAGTTTATGTATGTTAATTTAACAGACACATCAGAATGACATAATCAGCAGATATGTGTGTGAACATTTACATCCTTCGGGAATCACCAGCTCTGTAGTACTTCTGTGTTGACAAGAATTATCCTTGATATGGTCATGATTATAAATTAGCTGTATACAAAACTTTGTATTTTTTTTAAATAAAAGGATTTTTAACAGCATGAATGGATTACATTATCTGTATTTGGCAAAACTTTTCAGAATTTTGAGTCCTCAATGCTCTTCATCTGCATACTTTAATTGGACTTTTCAACTTTTTTCAGTCATATGCAAAACGGTAATATTGAGTTAGGTGTACATATTGCTGATGTTACACACTTTGTAAAGCCAGGATCTCTGACTGATCAGGAGGCTAAGAAAAGATCAACAACAGTTTACCTAGCAGATAGAAGATATGATATGTTACCTGGAATACTTAGTGCTAACCTGTGCTCACTAATTAGTGGAGTAGACAGGTATACCAATACACATAATTAACAGCGCCTGGTGATGTTTTATAGCCTGACCGGTTTCGGTCCATAAAGGACCTTCATCAGAGGCAGAATGGTGGATTAATGTTTGCACCCTATTTATATAGATATGGTAACCGGCGGTTGAGTTGACCGGCGGTTGAGTTAACCGGCGGTTGGGTTGACCGGCGGTTGAGTTAACCAGCGGTTGAGTTGACCGGCGGTTGAGTTAACCGGCGGTTGAGTTGACTACCATGAAATACTATTCCAAGACTTGATATTTAGGTGTATCATAAGCCAAAGATCAAGAATAAATGATTACCATGTACTTCTTAAATTATTAAACACCCTTTATCCAATGCTAAAGCCCAAATATGGTTATATCATCAGGTCACATGTTTACCGTATAATGTAAAAATGTTTACCGTAACATGTCAAAAAGTTTACTGTAACATGAACATTAGCTAAATATAGATGACTGTAAGCATGGAAAATCCCACTGGGATTTTTCACCGGTTGACTCAACCGCCGGTCAACTCAACCGCGGGTTAACTCAACCGCTGGTTAACTCAACCGTCGTTCAACTCAACCGCCGGTTAACTCAACCGCCGGTCAACCCAACCGCCGGTTAACTCAACCGCCGGTCAACTCAACCTCCGGTTAACTCAACCGCCGGTCAACCCAACCGCCAGTCAACCCAACCGCCGGTTAACTCAACCGCCGGTCAACTCAACCGCCGGTCAACTCAACCGCCGGTTACCATATCTTTATAAATAGGGTGCAAACATTAATCCACCATTCTGCCTCTGATAAAGGTCCTTTATGGACCGAAACCGGTCAGGCTATAAAACATCACCAGGCGCTGTTAATTATGTGTATTGGTATATATACTATATTTTTATGCTTTTACATTTTTCTCACTGATACACATAGTTAATATGGCTTCTACTAACGAAAACTCCATTTGGAGTTTATGTGTTTAGAGACTACTTATGTCAGTACACCTTTCCTATATTGCCTAAATGTAATTATGTAGTTGTTCCAATTACAAACAATTACAATGTAACAATACCATTACAATGTAACAATACCATTACAATGTAACAAAGACAATGTAATAATTCAACATTATAATTTTTAAGGGAAAGATAGCATGTGAAATGTTGGAATTTTGGCACTGTTTACATTTGTTTTCTTTTCTTTGATAACTTACAAGATGAATGAAAGTGACATGATTGAATTTGTTGTAAAATACTGTGGATTCATTATTAGTTGGATACCAATTTTTGTGACTTTTGTTGATAATAGTGAACCACGAATCCAAATATTCAACTAATAACAAATTGTCTATAGGCTTTGTATGCAAATACAGTCGACTCTCGTTATGTCGAAGTCAGCCGGACCAGAGAAATATTTCGAGATACACGTAGTTCGACTCAAACGAACACCCGAAGTTCGACAATCTAAGGGACACAACTCTTGCTTAGCTTGGTAAAGCTAAAATAAATCCGGGTGAATATGGCAAGGGGATCGATATTCTAGTATCAGATCGATGTATTTGTATGTCACAGTCTTTTATAATTATAATGACATTATTTTTACTTATTCAATTGTTTCAATTAAAAAAAAATCCTAAGGCTTTTCCAAGAGTGTAAATTCCAATCGATAGTTTCGTTATTTAGGTCGGTTTTAGCTGACAAAATTGTTTATTCTCGGATACAAAAGATTTAAGAAAATTTTGATTTCTATTCATTTTGTTTTATCTCACTCTTTCTTTTCAAAAGAAAATATAACAAGATCAAAGATGCCGTTTGAGTAGTTTTTAGGTGATCATCAACGGAAGCCATAATCCTAACTTTATACAGACCCAAGCTCATTAGTGTAAATTACAAATTAATTGTTTTGTAAACATTTTAAATACTTTTTCATGAACATTAACAATGTATCACTAATTATTTATCAAAATTCTACAAAAGATAATCTTAGGTTAACACTCATGGAAATAGCATGTCATAAATCAATACAGTGGTCAATGACCGGAAATTTAATTACATGTGTATTGTCAGATTAACTCTTCAATCCATTTAAATCCCGGAGGTCATGTTTTGACATATGTGTATTAGTTCGAGATAAAAAAATGAATTTTGAATGCTTTTGTTAACCTTGGGACTGTAGATTTAGTTCGACTCAACCGAAATTTCGACTCATCCAATTTTGACTCATCAGGAGTCGAATTACATACTTTTGTATGGAATAAAGTTCTGGACCACGTGGAAACTTCGACTCATCCGAAATTTCGAGTCAACCGAGTTCGAGACAACGAGAGTTAACTGTATTGGAAAAACCAAGAAATCAAATATGAACGAAATTACAATCCACGATAATTGATACCCACAAATATAAATGAATCCACAGTATAGTGAATCAATTCATCATGTTTATGAATGTCCACTTAGAAGTTCACTTTCTTTGTTTTAGGTATGCAGTGAGTGTTATCTGGGAGTTAGATTCTAAGTATGAAGTAGTGGAGGTATGGTATGGGAAAACAATCATTAGATCACAATATAAACTGTTTTATGAGGTAAGTTTAAATATCATATATAAGTTGTCTTTTTAGCTCACCTGGCCCGAAGGGCCAAGTGAGCTTTTCCCAACACTTGGCGTCCGGCGTCCGTCATCGTCGTCCAGCGTCGTTAACTTTTACAAAAATCTTCTCCTCTGAAACTACTGGGCCAAATTAAACCAAACTTGGCCACAATCATCATTGGGGTATCTAGTTTCAAAAATGTGTCCGGTGACCCGGGCAACCAACCAAGATGGCCGCCATGGCTAAAAATAGAACATAGGGGTAAAATGCAGTTTTTGGCTTATAACTCAAAAACAAAAGCATTTAGAGCAATCTGACATGGGTTAAAATTGTTTATCAGGTCAACATCTATCTGCCCTGAAATTTTCAGATGAATCAAACAACCCGTTGTTTGGTTGCTGCCCCTGAATTGGTAATTTTAAGGAAATTTGCTGTTTTTGGTTATTATCTTGAATATTATTATAGATAGAGATAAACTGTAAACAGCAATAATGTTCAGCAAAGTAAGATTTACAAATAAGTCATCATGACTGAAATGGTCAGTTGACCCCTTTAGGAGTTATTGCCCTTTATAGTCAATTTTTAACCATTTTTCTTAAATCTTAGTATTCTTTTACAAAAATCTTCTTCTCTGAAACTACTGGGCCAAATTAAACCAAACTTGGCCACAATCATCATTGGGGTATTTAGTTTTAAAAATGTGTGGCGTGACCAGACCAACCAACCAAGATGGCCGCCACGACTAAAAATAGAACATAGGGGTAAAATTCAGTTTTTTGGCTTATAACTCAAAAACCAAAGCATTTAAAGTAATCTGACATGAAGTAAAATTGTTAATCAGGTCAAGATCTATTTGCCCTGAAATTTTCAGATGAATCGGACAACCTTTTGTTGGGTTGCTGCCCCTGCATTGGTAATTTTATTGAAATTTTGCTGTTTTTGGTTATTATATTGAATATTATTATAGATAGAGATAAACTGTAAAAAGCAATAAATGTTGGCAAAGTAAGATCTACAAATAAGTCAACATGACCGAAATGGTCAGCTGACCCCTTTAGAAGTTATTGCCCTTTATAGTCAATTTTTAACCATTTTTCGTCAATCTTAGTAATCTTTTACAAAAATCTTCTTCTCTGAAACTACTGGGCCAAGTTCATTATAAATAGAGATAATTGTAAGCAGCAAGAATGTTCAGTAAAGTAAGATGTACTAACACATCACCATCACCAAAACACAATTTTGTCATGAATCCATCTGCGTCCTTTGTTTAATATTCACATAGACCAAGGTGAGCGACACAGGCTCTTTAGAGCCTCTAGTTTTTACTGTTCAACAAAGGAAGCTTTTAATTGTTCAGTTGGACAGTAAAAGCTGATAAAAAGTTCCAACTCAGTAAGTGATTTAATCTAAATTTTGTACCAATAACTCCTTTAAGTTTTGGACCATCTTCTGCTAAGCTCACTTGTCTAGAAAAAAAATCAAACAGCATGTCCGTTTTTATTTAATAAGTTGGTTTACGGACATCAGCCCAAAAAACTTAGGGTAGGAGGAGGGAAAAAAAATAAATTTAAACTAGATCTTTCCAGTTTGTTTTTTTTTTTTACTTGGTTTACGGATATCAGCAGGGCTCACACTTTTTCAGAATTATAGGGAGAAGTGACTTTTCTTTTTGAAACTGATAGGGAGAAGTGGTGAGATTTGAAAGAGAAGTGCTCATTCGCTTGGTGCCCTACAATGTTTGGATTTTACTATAGTATAAAGGGTCATATGCTAAATAATGTTCTTTTTATATTGTTCAATTCATATCTGAGTATACAATTAAAGTAACATTTCAAATTAAAAGTTTTACTTAGGTTCTTGTGAGAAACATCCAACTAAATATTTAATATCTAGCACTAAAAAATATTTTTTTTTATTTTGAAAAATGTAAAGAAATTATAATATATCAATTACAATTTAATTCAAAACTATCTTAAGTATGAAATTCAGTGTCTCTCATCAAAAAATATATAATTTAAGCTGGGCCATAATATATTGATATTAGCTAGTGTAATAGTCTCAGAGTTAAGCAACTTTAATAAAGTTTGAAACAAATTCAATACATAAAAAATATAGGGAATTATATACACCAATCAATTAGATGTAACTAAAAGTCTCTTAATGCATGTGAAATACGTAATTTTTTCCTTTGTGGTCAATATTCGTCTGTCAGCTGTTCCACCCGTGCGTCCGTAATAATTATTGTAAAAGTACGGATTTCGGTTTAGCTCGTCCGGTTCAGATCCGTAGTTTAGGAATCGGTAAATGGCGGACGAATGCAAGAAAATTTACAAAAATAAACGATGTTTGACAAGTTATTTGGAAAGGAACATGACGTTTTTAATGCAATAAATGGATTAAACATTTACTAGAGGCAACTTTTATCACGTTTAAATGAAGTAACAAACTTATTTTACCGCCGAAATTTAGGTTGATGTACGTTTTCGAGTAACAAGCACCGGAACTTGCAAAAATGTTCGAGGTGATAAAAAGTTGTATTTTTTATCAAATGAACTGCTACACACTGCAAATACAATGCTTCAGCCTCTTTTCTTAAGATAATGAACCGTTTATGTCTTAATTTCTTTAATTATCAATAAAAAAAATGATGTTTCATCAACTTGGTAAAAATTGAAAATGTCCGATGACGGAAGCGACTGAAAAGCGAGTATCGTCAAGAAGAGGGCGACTTGTTTTCGCTTTTGGGTGTCGGGGAAAGCTTACCAGTCACGTTTCCGGTGCACTGGTTAACGATTTTTTAATTCAGTAATAGGAACCAGAATACGAAACGTAAACACAAAAATTCCGTTTAAAATTTTCTTAGTAAATCGAGAAATATGAGGTCGGCGGAAATAATTTTTAAGGACAAATGTGCGTTTATTTTTATTTGAATTAGCGAAAATTCGGGTCGGCGGATCCGTAAACCAACTTATTTAATAAAAACGGCCTGAATTTGCCTTTTACTGACTAGTGGGATTTCAGTTAGTGCTGGAGAAAGATTTAATGCGATATTAATTTAAAAGTCATTAAGCTACAAATTTTTTAACAGTTAGACACATGTTATATACATTTTAGCGTTATAATCTATAATATCTATTTTCGTTTAGCTTGCTCAGTTAGTTCATGACGGAGCCTCTCAAAATGAGATTGTAGACAATGTACCAGAACTTCAGGGTTTATCAGGAGAACAGTTAGCAACAAAGTATGTATAGACAGATTTATGAGGACAGAATATAATATGTAAACCTCTTATTGAAGCAGTGTGTTCTTATGTTCTTTTCTAATTTTTGTTTAACTCGGAGGTTAGGCAGTCTCCTAAAATAATGTTGATCCACATTGATATTGATATGATCATTTCTGTTTTTGAATTTGATTGGATTTTTGGTAATAAGGATATGACACTCTACCTGAATAGTTTCTGTGTCGTTTTTAACACAAGGAGAAACATTTTGGAAGGCTGTCTATGATAGGAGAGGGCATTATTTTTCTGATCTTTGTGTCTGTTCATTTGTCCACCAATCTATCTGTTAGTCTGTCCTGTATCAGGTTAAAAAAAATTGAAACTTAAAATTTGAGTATGGACATGGGGAATATTTCAAAGAGACAACAACCTGTCCAAAGAGCAGACAACACAGCCGAAGGCCACCAATAGGTCTTCAATACAACATGAAAACCACGCATCTGGAGGTGGTCCTCAACTGGCCCATAAATAAAAGGTGTGTACTTGTTCACTGAAAATGGACATCACACTTACCAGTAACTCCAAAATATATAAATGAGCTAAAATTAAAAAACACACAAGACTAACAAAGGCCAGAGACTCTTGACTTTGGACAGGCGCAAAAATGTGGCGGGGTTAAACAAGTTTTGTGAGATCTCAAGCCACCCCTAAACCTCTATCCCATGTAGAATAAAAGAAACACATAGCTATACACACAGTAAAACTCAGATTAAAAGAAGTCTTGAGTCCAATATCAGAATAGGTAACAAAAGAAACTTAAGCTAAATGACAATGATACATAAATGAACAAAGGACCACTAGCAGTTACTGACATGACAGCTCCAGACCTCAATTAAAATGGTTGAAAGATTATGTCTTTAGTGTCACTATATGAAAATCCAGTTATTCAAGTACAATCCCTTTCGCTAGGAGTTCAGTATCATACCATCATAAAATATATCATGCAAAAACTGGCCTGTATATTGTTAGGTGAACTTTGAAAGCTATAAGACAAATTACAATTTTGTCCCTGATTTTACTGTACACTGAACAAGGATGTAAAATAGTATGAATGGGACATTATGTCCTATGTACTCTTATTGTTCACAAATGAAGCAATTGCATTCAATATGAGCTTTTTTGCCAAGTTTAATATCATGGACATGTCAAAACAATTTCTGTAGAAATTTTTGAATTGAGCAGCAAACAGTACAAACAATGACTGGCACAAAGTTATAACATAAGCTAATCTGGAAATTAGAACAAGATAATTTAAAAAAGGTAGATACAAGACAAAGAAAAATACAATTCTTGATGGAATAAAATTTTAAAATGGAAGGCCAGATGAAAATTTGGAAGATTGGCATGTAGGGATTAAGAAAAAAAATACATAGTGAAGATGATGTTGAAATATTGAAAAAAATGTTTTCAAAATATATAAACTTTCATCAACCATTGTATGGACAGACTCTTTGGTAAATTTGCATAGCCATAAACAAGGTTCAAATATTGTAACATTTTGATTTCAAAATGAAATAAAGTTTTAATGTAAAATTCAAAGTTAAATATAAAATATAATTCACACTCTGTAAATAAGCAATAGGATTTAGGAAGCAAGATTGTCTAATTACTATAAGAGTATGATTCCAAAGCTTCAGGAGATATGAAATTGTAAGAAATTGTTGAAATTATGTTATACAATCATGGGAACCAGTGGCGGATCCAGAACTTTTCATCTTTTCATAAGGGGATGGGGGCTCCAGTCATGCTTCATTGATTCCTTATATAATCAACTCAGTTGGTCCAACAATAATGGTTATATACAAGTATAAAATGTTCTGTTTGCAGGTAATGATTGCATGAAATGCAACTAAAACCCTATGGTACTGACTTTATACCTAAATCTTCCAAGCTTTATCACTACCTTTCATACTTCAAACAAAATAGTGTAGTGAAATGATCCTCCTTTAAATTCTTTCCAGTCAAGCAATTATAAATGATATGTTATATTTGTTATTCAAGTTACAATATGATGTGTATTTGAATTACCAAACTTATCAAGAAGAATAGTTTTTTATTAAAATTTACATGGTGTATGAATCTGTGTTAAAAATAGTTCAACTACAATGAGTAATACCATTGATTTTCTACTTTTAGCCTTTGCTAAATTGTCACTTTTCAAAAACGTGTGCAGGATTTATCTTTGTTTCATGTTTCAAATAAGTACTTGACATGACGAATAAAGTTTTATCCTGTTCAGTTAACAAGCTTTATAGAAGTTTATAGAAATAGAAAATTAAAAAAAAGCATGGTGCTTTTAAGTCACAAGATATATGTTTATGACTCAGAAATTTTTTCTGCAAAAAATATGCAGAGATAATTTCCTACAACTTTCAAAATCAACATCTTTTTCATATGTAACTGGAAGTGATGTACTATGACTATTTTTAAAGCATACTTCTGATAATGTATCTGTCCCAATTCAGGAACCATGTAATTAGTTGGCCGATGTGATATCTCAAGGTTTCTTCTTTTGGAGACTTTGGTGTTGAGTACTGATCTTTCAATCAGGTTTTTTTCTTGACTCTACTGGGTAGTGGAGGCAAGACTAAGTTTGCTGTTCCTGCAGTGGCAACAAATTGTTAAAGTTAGTGATTAAGTTAGTATAAGGGGAACCAGTAATAGTTACTGTAAATTCAGAAATTATTGTGAGGTTTTTATTATTGCGAAAAATGCAACAGAGTTGTGAACCGATAATTTAAACTTGCATTTTGAAATATTTTATATGAATTAAACAAGATTTTTTACATAATCTTAAAAATTAAAATAGCATTTAAGTCTAAAATGACAAAATCGCAATAATAAATGAACGCAATAATTTCTGAACTTACAGTATTCAATATTTGCTTTGCTTTTGTATCATCATTGGTGCATCTGATTTCCATGAAGGTAATTTTACCCTTCCCCCTGTGTAATTGTCTAATGACTTGAACTTTTGCTTACCGATACTTGAAATGTCCGATAGTTTGTGATAAGGTCAGTGTAAGGGGAACATTACTGGTAAGTCAATGATATTTGTTTTGCAGTTTTATTAGCATTAGCACATCTTACATCCATGGAGATAATTTTGATCTGCCCTGTCAGTCATGATCTATTGACTTTTGCATAGTATATGTATTAAGGTTTTTGATTAGGTCAGTTTTGGATGAACCACTAATGGTAAGTCAAAGATATTTGGTATGAAGTTGTGTAAGCATTTGCACTCATTCCAAAGGAGATATTATGGCCCTGGCTGGTAAATAATGGTTCATTGACTTGATAACTTAGGCAAAGTTTTCATGTTAAAAGTTTGTGGTTATGTCAGATTAACAATGTTTAAGGGGTAGGTCAAATATAACAATGTTTAAGGGGAACCACTTATGATAGGCCCATGCTATTTGGTGTGCAGTTGTATAAGCATTAGCATGTCTGATACACTAAAAGTTTAACTGTTAAAGTCAAATACATTTCATATCAATATTGTATTAGCATTTGCATATATCATTTCCATGAAGATAATTGGTCCTGCTCCTTTAGTCATGGCACATTGACTATGAATGTTTCAATATTTTGCATTTTACAATTAAAATATATCATACAGACAAGACAGGGTTCTGTGTCGACAGTTCATTTTTCAATTTAGTTACAATTTAGTTTAACCAAAAAGATTAAGACTATAAGCTCGACATATTGCATAGACAGCTTTTTTGTTAAAGAAAGAATGTTGGCCTCTTGTAGATGTCTTTTGGTTATTTCCCCCCCCCCCCCCCCCCCCCATAAATCTCTTTTAATTCCATACATATGCTTTATTCAATATTGTATTAGCAATTGCAGTGAGTGATGTCTATGGTCTTGAAGAGACAGCTCATGCACAAACCACGCCTCTTTTGGCGAGATTCTCAGGACCACTCAAAGTAAAAGGAGGGGTAGTACAGAATTTTAGTATCAGTTCATTACTCTAAACTCTTTAAAAGTTCAAGACATATACATGTTGAAAATATGCTGCACAACCTTGTGTTTTAAACAATTGTAAAAGAGGTACAGTTTTTAGACGTAAAAGGATCTCATATATGGGAAATTACTAGTAAGAAATGAATATAGTTTCAAGTAAAATTTGAAATTTAAAAGTTTAAATAAGTATTTAAATTTAATTCAATTGATTAATTAAAGGTGCTATTATTACATCAGAATTAATAATGAAAAGATTATTTGAAAAAGGTGTTATATAAATTGGTTAGGGTTTTAGAACAAATCAACATATTATCTAGCTGAGACTATAACACAATTATAGTAGTATCAGCATATATATACAGAAGTTTTCCTTGACAATTTAGAATAATCTATTTTAAGAAATTGGCGTTATTCTTTAAAGGTACTTAGTATCTTAATAAAAAAATGGAGAAGCTATTTTATAAGTCATAACATAGTAAAATGGTAATTTTATAGTAAGGATTAAAGGAACTATTTATTTAAAATAATCACTTATTATGTCTTAACTATGCTTGTGATCAAATTTGTATCCTTTTTGTGCATCTCATAGCACTCATTTCTAGCCAGAGTTTCCAGTTGCAATCAAAAATATAAGTACAATAAACCACAGGCACTAGAAGTTCTGTCGATAGTAAAATATTGGCAATGGGAAAGAAATAGTGTCCATATATCTCTTTCTTTTTATATATATGGACACTATTTTCTTCCCATTGCCAATATTTTATTACTATTGACAGAACGTCTAGTGCCTGTGAATAAACATGTAGAGTCCAATGTAAAATTCGTTTTCATTACAAAATTGGATTATTTCCCCTTGTATTGGCTCCTATCAAACTATCATCTTTATTTCATTTCCTGATGACCATATTGTAATATATAATAAAACAAACTATACTTTGTAGCAAATTTTATTGAAAAAATAATAAAGATAAAAATTGACAATTACGATTGGGTTTTATTTACAATTCTCAAATCCATATAGGACCTATGTACAGAGAAAGTCTTTAGAAATGCTTATACTAAATTTGACCTGATTGTGATTGTCATCAGGTAGAGTTAATTCTTACCTGCGGGGCTTCGGCCCTTCAGACACATGATGATATTGGGCGATGAGTTACCTGTGACTTACAACCCACAGACCCACTGGGACTTGCAACGCTCAGTGGGCCTAGTCTGATCATCTACCTGGTGACCTTTTAAACTGCTAATAAACATAGAAGAAGCACAGAAAGTTTTCTTCCTGCATTAATCAAGTTAAATTTAGTAGTAATTGTGGAAGCCTGTGAATGTTTTTACACTTTTCGATTGAAATATTTACAAACACTGTCTATCATTTAGTTTCATGTAACATTCATAAAAACAACAAAAATATTAAAGGATATTTTTTTTAAGACGTCACAAATGGATCAATCTGTCTGTCTGTCTGTCCATTTAATTATTATGTCATTGTTGTTTTAGGATAGATGAGTTGGTATTAGCTGTGAATCAATTGATGACCATAGCAAGACAACTGAAGAGAAAGAGGGTCAGAGGAGGGGCATTAGAACTAGAAAGTGTTGAAGTTCAAGTTCAGTTGTCTGAGACAAAAAGTGTAGAGGATCTTACCCCAAAAGATGTAAGTCATGTATTATTGAAAAAAATCTTTAGAAGTTTATCAATGAAATGTGTTATGAACAGGAAATCAATTATAAGTTTTTATACATATTTTTGGTATGTGTATGCCATTACAGCACATTCCAATATTCCAATAAAACTTTGACTTCATTAAAGATGATGTATAGCAACACAATGCACCAGTGATTGTTTAAGGTGTCAAAAGATAAGTTTGAAAGAAAGACAAAAAGGATATGATATGATCTATATTTTCATAAAAAAAATCTTTACATTATTTAGTTGTTGTTTGCTTTACTATATAAAAGATATGGTTAATGTTTCTAATTGGGACAGTCAGTATTACTGGTAGATTTAAATGTTCTTTTCCCTATCTGATTACATGATCCCTTTCAAAAACACAGCCTTATAAAACATTTACTGACAATATATATATAACAGTATCGGGTTAATGGCAGAAAAATATAAACTTTGAAATGAGTATTCAAAACTGGAAGTGCAGGTGGTTTTTTTCAGCCCTTTAATTATTTTGAGGCAATTTAAAAAAAAAAATGGCTAATATCATTTGTATATTGATATAAATTTTCAAATAGAGGAACCAAATGTAATTACATTTGTGATATGGCACTGCATGTCTTTCTAAAACTAAGTAAGACATCTTATTTCTAGATAGTCAGTGATAGATTATAAAAAGTGATATCGCTATAGCACAAAAAACATATTAATTTTCCATTACTCTAACCTAAGAATGATGTAAATTTATATTTTTTTCTACAGCATATGGAGATACATGATACCATAGCTGAATGCATGATATTTGCCAACCATTGGGTAGCTAAGAAGGTAGCAGAATCATTTTCTCAGTGTGCATTAGTAAGTGGAGAAACAGTGTATTTTTGATAAGAAATATTTAGATTTTTAAGTGAAATATAAGGTTAATAAAACAAATTCCAATGTCTGTTGGTTTTTTTTTTAACAAATTTAAATTGTTACTTTTTGAGATGTAGTGCACTAGAATGTGAACTTTCTTAAGAAATAATAATCAATAAGCAAATATTAGGTAGTTTTAGAGCAATACTCTATTTCTTATTTAAGAAATAAAAACTCACAAATGTTTCATAACTTTTAAGTGAAGCTATACAAATAATTTATGCACACAAACTAGTGAGGCAATAACAACCAATGTTGATAACATGTAAATATCAGAAAAGAAAATTACATTCATTTCTATGGTCTGACGTTAATGTGTAAATTCTTTTTCAGCTTAGACATCACCCTTTACCAAGAGATAACCAGTTTGGAAATTTGAAGAGTTGTGCTGAAGTGAAAGGATTTTCAGTAGACATCAATTCCAATAAAACATTGGCAGAATCTTTAGATAAATGTGTAGACCCCGCAGATAGTATTGTAAACAAGGTATAATGTCAGTTTCACTAACATTTCTGTAATTTTTATGAACTTATCTTTGTAAACATGAGCAAAGTACTACTTATTTATGTTGTTTTTTTATATAGAATAACTTTATTTTTCAAAACTTTCTGTAATGCTTGAATGGAAAGTGAAACAAAATCTATATCGACATACCCGGTTAACAATTCAATTCAATACAACATTGAAACAGTAACACATGATACAACCAGCAAACACAGATATTTGAATGTCAGATTCTTTTCAACTTTTGTCCTTTTATTGGTCAACTGTAGTATACAAGGTGTTGTTAAAAAATATATGTAAATTTCATAAATAGAAAATGGCTGGATAAAAGAATGATTAGGTAATGAGGTACCCTTCACAAATGTTTGCAGTAATACATGTTGACAAGTATGAACATTCCTTAGGCTAATTCTATCCATTATCAAAAATAATCCAAGCTTAAACATGTTAAATTCTACACCATAAGTGTGTATTTTTTTTTGTCTTGAAGAATTATTCACCTATTTTACAGTTATTGAGAACATTAGCAACACAGGCCATGTCCAATGCAGCATACTTCTCAACAGGATCTTTGCCTAATCACCAGTTCTTTCATTATGGTCTAGCTTTAGATCTGTATACACATTTTACATCACCCATCAGAAGATATGCAGATGTCATTGTAAGTATAACATTTGTTATGTTTAATTAAAAAAGTTCACTATTCTTTTAAATAAGTTAATAGCTTTTGGATCATAAACAAATATATGCAGTTTCCTATCACTTGCCTTAATTAGCTTACTAACATTACTTTTTGATGCATTGTTTTATTATACAAATGAGACGATTTGGTATGGTTGCTAATGAGAAAACTATAAATGTATCTATAAACCAAAGGACAAAGATGTTAACAATTATAGGTCACCATATTGCCTTAAACAGTGACCAAAACCCATACCATTTACTGTAGTAAGCTATGAAAGGCTCTTGTTGGAAAAAATATGATTTTATTTTTTTATAATCAGAAAAAAATAGCTTGCTTATTTATTCTACAAAAATAAATATAAACAACAAATATGACTAACAGCAACAAAGAAAAACCAATTAATCACATGATTCTGGCATGAGATGGGCATATTTTGAATCATGCAACATTAACATTAACACTTGTAAACAAACCATATTTATTCATTTGACACACTCCATTTTCCGTTGCATATGAACTAGAGATATTATAACTGAGACATCAGCCCATTAAAAGTCTAGTGAAAATGAATTTTAGTGGTCAACAAACAGTTTTGTAATATGTTTTTTTCAAAATCTCAATATACAATGTAGTTTATTACTCTGTAATATGGATACTTTTACAGATAAAATGATTAAGAATTCCATTATTTTGACATCTGTATGCTTTTATGATTGATTTTTTTTCAATTTTTATACGACCACAAAAATTGAAAATTTTTTGGTCGTGTATTGGTATCACGTTGGCGTCGTTGTCTGTGTCGTCTGAATACTTTTAGTTTTCGCACTCTAACTTTAGTAAAAGTAAATAGAAAAAGCCAAACAAGTACGAAGTTGAAGAGCATTGACGATCCAAAATTCCAAAAAGTTGTGCCAAATACGGCTAAGGTAACCTATGCCTGGGATAAGAAAATCCTTAGTTTTTCGAAAATTCAAAGTTTTGTATACAGGAAATTTATAAAAATGACCACATTATTGATATTCATGTCAATACAGAAGTGTTGATTACTGAGCTGGTGATACCCTCGGGGACAAAACGTCCGCTAGCAGTGGCATCGACCCAGTGAGATCTATGAAATTTTAACACAAGGTTTATGACCACAAAAGGAAGGTTGAGACTGATTTTGGGAGTTTTGGTCCCAACATTTTAGGAATTAGGGGCCAAAAAGGGCCCAAATAAGCATTTTCTTGGTTTTCGCACTATAACTTTAGTTTAAGTGAATAGAAATCTATGAAATTTTGACACAAGGTTTATGACCACAAAAAAAAGGTTGGGATTGATTTTGGTTGTTTTGGTTCCAACAGTTTAGGAATTAGGGGCCAAAAAAGGGCCCAAATAAGCATTATTCTTGGTTTTGCACAATAACTTTAGTATAAGTAAATAGAAATCAATGAAATTTAAACACAAGGCTTATGTCCACAAAAAAAAGGTTGGGATTGATTTTGGGAGTTGAGGTCCCAACAGTTTAGGAATTAGGGGCCAAAAAAGGGCCCAAATAAGCATTATTCTTGGTTTTCGCACCATAACTTTAGTATAAGTGAATAGAAATCTATGAAATTTAAACACAAGGTTTATGACCATAAAAGGAAGGTTGGGTTTAATTTTGGGAGTTTTGGTCCCAACAGTTTAGGAATAAGGGGCCCAAAGGGTCCAAAATTGAACTTTGTTTGATTTCATCAAAAATTGAATAATTTAGGTTCTTTGATATGCCGAATCTAACTGTATATGTAGATTCTTAATTTTTGTCCCGTTTTCAAATTGGTCTACATTAAGGTCCAAAGGGTCCAAAATAAAACTTATAGTTTGATTTTAACAAAAATTGAATCCTTGGGGTTCTTTGATATGCTAAATCTAAAAATGTACTTAGATTTTTTATTATTGGCCCAGTTTTCAAGTTGGTCCAAATCGGGGTCCAAAATTAAACTTTGTTTGATTTCATCAAAAATTGAATAATTGGTGTTCTTTGATATGCCAAATCTAACTGTGTATGTAGATTCTTAATTTTTGGTCCCGTTTTCAAATTGGTCTACATTAAAGTCCAAAAGGTCCAAAATTAAACAAGTTTGATTTTAACAAAAATTGAATTCTTGGGCTTTTTTGATATGCTGAATCAAAACATGTACTAGATTTTTGATTATGGGCCCAGTTTTCAAGTTGGTTCAAATCAGGATCCAAAATTATTATATTAAGCATTGTGCAATAGCAAGAAATTTTTCAATTGCACAGTATTCAGCAAAGCAAGAAATCTTCAATTGCACAGTATTGTGCAAAAGCAAGACATTTTTAATTGCACAGTATTGCACAATAGCAAGAAATCTTCAATTGCACAGTATTGTGCAATTGCAAATATTTTCAATGTACAGTATTGCACAATAGCAAGAAATATCTAATTGCACAATATTGTGCAATAGCAAGAAATTTTCAAATGGAGTTATCTTTCTTTGTCCAGAATAGTAGTTGAATCAACTTAAATCATTGTTTTATACAATATACAATGTATATTCACTTTTACTACCAACTGATAAATTAAAACAATCTTTACCATTCAGTGATATCAAGCACTTTATTTTACAATTTAATATTTTATGATGTATTTAAATGAGTAGTTATTGTTGCAAACTCCATTAGAAATTTGAATTGAGATCAGTTTTGGAAAAAGGGAAAGTTCATTAGACCACATTCATTCTGTGTCAGAAACCTATGCTGTGTCAACTATTTAATCACAATCCAAATTTAGGGCTGAATCCAGCTTGAATGTTGTGTCCATACTTGCCCCAACTGTTCAGGGTTCAACCTCTACGGTCGTATAAAGCTGGGCTCTGCGGAGCATCTGGTTATTCTTTAAATTAATGGAGTATTTGTAATACCTATTTCGGGTATCTGTATTTTTCAGGTTCACAGACAATTAATGGCTGCAGTAGAAGCAGCAGATAAGCTAGTGATACCAGGAAACAAAGACCTAAGTGAATTGAGTGATCATATCAATCAAAAACACAGGGTAAATGAAATAATGTTGTTTATGATTATTTTCCCTTTTGTAAATGTATAGTAAAAGAATCTTTTACCTTTTTGGTGGAAGAAGACTTCAAGTCTTCTGAAGGCCAATGGTGCCGACTTTAAAATCTTTGAATTCTCCGTATGCCGCATTCGTTTCTGTGTATTACAATTTCATAACAACTGATTCCTGACACCGATTTTTACACATGATTAAGCATCTGAATCATTTAATTTGTAAATTAGGATTGGAAAAACAATCACTATCGTAAATATGTACCCTTTTATTTATGTAAATTATTAGATTTCATCTTATCTACATGAATGTTATTTGTTTACTTGTAACCGGATGTTTTTACTGTAGATATTTGAAGTGCTCATGAGTGAATTTGGTATCGGGACAACTCGCCCTGTTTACATGTTCGCCCTTGAAGTTACGAATTTACATATGAGAAGATTTTGTTTTTAATAAATAGAAAGGATATATTTCTCATTAAATTGTTGTCTTTATTCATTGTTTTCCTTTGTCATGTGAATTAGATGCCTTTCTACTTCAAATGGTTTGAATCTATTTATAAAATTATTCAAGACTCAGTTGACAAGAGCAGTACGTTGCTGTTTGGAGAATTTTGATTAAGGGAGCTACCATTTGATTTTTATGGGGTAGCTAGGATGAAAAATTTTGTCCTGCATTTTTTTTTAGCTCTGTCCTGCCTTTTTATTTTTCACTCTGTTCGATCCTGCCTTTTTTTTTTTTAGTTTATCCTGACTTTTTTTTACCTAAATTGTCGTCCTGACTTTTTTTTTTTGCAAGTGTCTCATCCTGCCTTTTTTTTTAACTCAAAACTTC
The DNA here is from genome assembly GCF_963676685.1 of Mytilus edulis. Taxonomy (NCBI): domain Eukaryota; kingdom Metazoa; phylum Mollusca; class Bivalvia; order Mytilida; family Mytilidae; genus Mytilus; species Mytilus edulis. The sequence continues at coordinate 93,335,446 of NC_092344.1, forward strand.
TGTCCTGCCTATTTTTTTTCAAATTTCATCCTAGCCCCCCCATAAAAATCAAATGGTAGCTCCCTAAACTCTAAATGCTTATAGAAGAAGAAATATAATCTAAACTGAATAATTTATTGCAATATAAATTTAAATCCCTTTTGACAAGAGAAATCTGACTTTTGTCAGAAATATTTATTTCACATGTGCAAGGTAATCACGTGTGGCGGCCATATTGGTTTGTTTACAAATATGTGACCAGCCACGACATATCCAGGCTTATGGAGGTAAAACGTCATTGTGAGAAAAACACCGTTAACTATATGTGACTAGCCATTTCCAGGTTTAGGAGGGTACATTGTCTAAAATTTGCTTTTTGTATATTCATCTAGAATATTCCGAAACAAAATATTAAATGTTAAATGTTAAATTACATGTTCTAAAATAGAGCTAAGAATTGTTTGTATTGTAGTAAATTTAAGTCTTTGAAATTTTATTCAAATATGCTATTGACCATCACTAAGAGCCAATAAATACAATAAATTGGTGGTTTATGAATTAGTGCCTTCAATAAATAAAAGTCGTCATAGAACAGTACCATTTTCATATTGGTATTCGAAATGACTCGTTTCTTTGCTGTCATAATAACATGACAGAGAGTTTTGTTTCGGAATATTCTAGGTAAACATACAAAAAGCAAATTTTAGACAATAGACCCTCCTAAGCCTGGAAGTGGGTTGTCACATATAGTAAACGCATTTTTTTCACAATGACGTTCTACCTCCATAAGCCTGGATATGTCGTGGCTGGTCACAATTATGTGAAGAAGCCTCTAGAACCATGACCTAAACATAAATAGTCTTCCGAAAACGTAAACTTTATGCAATACTATTTTATCATTCATGATTATTTTCATAAATTTAAATTTTATTATTTAAAGAAATAAAATTATAACAATTACAATTTTAGATTAGAGATTCTACACAGACATGCTTTGGTCTATTTATAGCCAAATTAGTTTACCTGTGTGAAAATGTAAATAATGGTCTAAATGGATATTAATTTGTTTACTAAACAAGTAAAGACAAACTATGGATGGAAGATAATAATTCACATAAATATTTCAGGACATTTGATTTTGATTTATTTTAATAAATATAGGATTTAAAAACTGCAAGTGCAAAAAAACTCTTCTTCTTCTTCTTTTTCTTCTTTTGTTTTTGCTTTAAACTTTACACACTTTATTATATTATTCTAAACATCTGTATACTTTTTGGATGATTCAAAAAAAAAAATTTCAGTTATTTAGTATTTTCAAGGATTTGTATAGTACTATACAAATCCTTGGTATTTTGTAGAAAAGGGGGAGGGTTTTTTTACATGTCGCGCCGTATCTCAAAATTAATTAATGATTATTGCTTAAAACTTTACACATTCCTTTGTTATATTAATCTAAAGATCTGTATACTTTTTGGTTTTGATTCTAAATTTCATTTTAGTGATATTTAGTTTTTTTTAAGAAAAAAAGATAGGGGGGTTTCATATGTCCCTTAGTATCTCAAAAACAACAAATGGAACAAAGCAGCCTGGGTTAGTGGGGCTGCTTTTATGGTAATTCAAATTACCTTTTATCATGTTTATTCACCTTCTTCCACCTCAGAGCTATCAGCTCTTTGATTTTCTTTTACAGATTTCAAGCAACAGTTTCTTTATATTTGAAATAACTATAAAATGACTAAGAATAAAAAAATGTTTGTATACGGCTGAAAAATATGTAAAAATGGGATACTGGTGGAGAATTTGTATCCTTTTTAGCTCAGATATAAATGAATTTAACTTCAGAGATAATGTATGGTATTTCCTTATATTTCCCTAATTCTGCAATGCTCTCAACTAATTTTTTTTTATAAGTTGGTGTTGCTAAAATTCCATTTCCCTGTGTTCCTATTTGACACCCTAAATAAAATTGTACAACAAAATGTTGTTCCTAGTGCAAACAAAGACTTTATAGGGTTAATGACAATTGATTTAACATTTAATAAAATTTGACTGTACAAATAGCATAGTTGCAGTATAATTTATTGACCATATACAGAAAGATAAGATGATATATTTAATATTGTAGGCCTCACAGTATGCCCAGAGAGATTCACAAGAACTATTCCAATGTCTTTATTTTAAAGGCAGAGATTCTAATGATGAATGTTGTATTGTGGATGCAGTCATCTTTCAGCTGAGGAACAATGGTGTTTATGTATTTATTCCTAGGTAACACTTTTAGACGTTAGTTTTATTCATCAAAGTTTTGGTACAAGTGTTTCACTACTGTTGTATGTATACCTAAAGTTAAAATTTTCTATTTGATTTTGTAGACTGTGATTTATGCTTAGCTAATTATGATCTCCCCTGGTTAACATACATGTAGACATTAATAGAGAATGTGCTCAATTTTTATGCATTTTTCTTATAACAAAATAAATGCATCTAACCTTCGACATTTTGATATAGAAAGGATAATTATTTTAATGGAATAAGTTTTATTGTAAATAGCTATCACATATGTATTATTTAATCTGAACATGTAATCTGTCTGTTCGAGTTCTAAAACTAATGTTATACCAACAGACTAATGTTACCATCTGATTTATGCTTTTCAGGTATGGAATAAAAGGACCTGTTTATCTGAGGAGTAAAGATGGACAAGTTATACATGTACAACCTGGGGTTGAACCAGAGTGGACAGGGGGAACTATACAGAGAACTGACCACTCCATAATTGTCAACAATATGTATGATTCCCAGACTTATACATTACTTGACCATATCACTGTAAGTCTGTGTGGACATGGGATATTAGGCAGAATAATGTCCATATAATATATCTAATTGCCAAATGAGCTGTTGTCACTATTTGGTGTCAATCATTATTATGAACATTTTGCTTATTATCTTATAAAATAACTCCACAAAGTTTGAAATGAATATTATATGGAAGGATCTTTATTTTAAGATGACTTTTAAGACTGAACATAAGTGCGAAGAGCAATTTGGTCTATTTTCCAAATGTAATTTTTCTTGTGTGTAAGTTAAAAATACCATTTTGACTGCACAGATCTAACACTCGGAGATGTTTGTAATATATTTGTACTGTTCTACTTTATTTTTAAATGTTATGTAAAACTGAAAGTTCTTTGTTACTATTGAGCTGTTTTTAATACTTTGTCTTTTTACTCTCTAATTAAATTTTATTTGTGCAGAAATACATGTTCATCTGTTTTGTTGCTATATTTTGTAGGTTAGAATCTCATTAAAGGATTCCAGAGCTCACTCACTTTCAGTCAGACTGGAGTTATTGTATAACACAGCACACATATCTGTTTCTCAACAGGATGAAATGGCAAAAAAACAAAAAGCAGCAATCATCAAGGTAGGAAGAACATATATATTCTTGTCACAAAAACTTACGATAATGCATCATAAATGAGTATACTGTGGATTCATTAATACTCGTTGAACCCAAATTTTATAAATTTCTTGGGTACAGGCAAAACATGAATTTTTAAAAATGTTCAATAAATTACAAATGTTCCATAGGAATGCATGCAGTCTTTACCAAAACAAAGAAATTAAATATCTACGATAATGCAAGTTTTTCTCAAAACATAAAAATTGGTACCCACTAGAATTAGTGAATCCACAGTACAATATTCATTTTAAGTTATAAACATTTGGTCTCTTATTGGCAGCTGCAGCCTTTTATGGTCTCCTTTGTTGGGTCTTCTTATTGTGGTATTATAATGCTAGTTTATTATTATTGTCATATGTACAATATAAAACACTTATGTATTTACTCTATTTGATACACCTGCAAAGTGTATTAATGTTTACTTAAACTGGATTCTCATTTCTGATGATTGTTACTTCATTCACAACACAAGCAGTCTGTCCAAACATTACTTAATGCATTTGATATTGCTTTCCAGCACAGTTCAGGTTTTTTTTTCCTTAAAGTTTTTCTTTCACTTCATTCCTATTTTGTGATGTATTGTAAGAAAATGTTTTATATTTTAACAGGAAGTATCTGAAGCAGCCGAAGAAAGTCGCTTAGCCATATTGTCACATGACCTTGGAGCAAATTTCCATAAATTGAAAGAAGAATATGGACAGACATCAGCCAAGCACAGTTTATATCATATGTTTGAATCTTTTAAGGAAACAGCCTTAAAAACTTCATGACCGATAGTAATATACGGAAATAAATATATTTTTTTATGAAACAATGCTTACCTTTTTGTTGAGCAGAGCCAAACTGTTATAAATCACTACCTTTTCAAGCTGTCAACAGTGGGGTTGTTTGTTGTGAGTTCAACCCCATCCATGGTAGATGCATTAGATTCCGATCTTAATTGACTAGTAGAATTTCCAGTTTTCCTGCCAAAAGTTAGGCACTCTGGTTTCCTCAACCAATGAAAACTAGTTGCCACAATATAGGTTAAAGTGGCTTTACACACCTCAATTTATTAATCAATCAACATATGCAAACAGTTTTAAGGCACAATTAAGTGCACACAATATTAAGTTACTACCTTTTATGGATTATTTCAAAACATAAACATAACCACATTTATGTTTATGAATTTCAAGTTTGTCTACCATGATAGCAAAGGCAACATTTTGGGCCTTTTTAAAGGTAACAGCCTTACAGGTCAACTAAATTTGGTTTATTGAATCAATGCAAAGTATAAACTTCTCTCAAACAGGGTTTATATAACTATCTGTCTTAGACCTCATTTCATTGTTCAGTGATCAAAGTTAGGGTACTGTAATTTTATCATTTTCTCACAGTAAGTCCGAGGTAAACTACATTTGGCATAAAGAATGAATGTAAGATGTAGATGTTCATCAGACAGATCTCAAATGACTTTATCATGCAGTTACTAGTACATATTTACTACATGTATAAATAAAAGGTCATCTTCAACACTATATCCCATTCTGAAAGATGGTGCTATGTCAGTGGCGGATCCAGGGGGGGGGGGGGTTCCGGGGGTGCGCACCCCCCTTTATTTTTTTTTTGCCGATCAATGCATTTGTATCGGGACATATGTTTTGCACCCCTTTGCACCCCCCTTTGCCCTGGGTTAGAACCCCCCCCCCTTTCGAAAATTCCTGCATCCGCCCCTGTATGTTGCAATCACATTGTCTGTTTATCCAGGCTTAAAATTCAAACCGCAAATATCGTAACTTTTCTTAGAAACTACTAAGTGTGAAGACTTCAGGATCTATCAGATACCTACTCCCTGTTATCCTAAACTAGATTTTTGTTTATTTGTTGAAACAACTCAACAATTTCTGTGACAATTTTTTTTTTAACCTACTGAACAGAATGACTTCATACTTGGTTAGCTGCTTAACAGTGAGTTGTAAAGTGTGTCATTATCCACTTATTTTCTGTTTTCTGATTCTTTGAATAGCAATTTGAGGTCTTCTTAACAGGACAACACATGCATTCTTGTTGGTAAATAAGTTGTATCAGTACATGTCCTTTAACCAAGATCAGAATACCAGATATTTTCCAAATCTTTATGATTCATTGGACAAGATTAAGTTCTTGTGATTGGATAGCTACCAGCAGTAAGTTATTTCATCTGTAGAATCATTGTAAGTTTGTTATGCATTGAGATTTTGTGAGTATATCATAGTCTCAATTTTAAACTAAATTTGTTGTATAAAATGTTTGTAAGATATTCATATCTATCTCAAGGAGTTTCATATGACCTTGACCTTATTTTTATGGACTATTGGTTACAAGTTTAAGTACCAGTAGTAAGAACTTATTTTTGGATATTCAGCATAAAACTTTGATCTTTTGACATGACTTTATGATACGTGGTGTATAGTTTAACATGCTGCATATCTGACATCATCAATGATATTTAACCTTTTTTTCCATGTATTTTTTTAATGAAGGATTGTCTGATCCACAATGTATGTGCTTTTAACTGTCAGACATATACAGATTCTTACATTGGTACAAGTGAATTATAGGTTATCCAATAAGAGATATATAATAATCACTTTTAAAGTCCAAATCTTGGAGAGGACTTTAAAATTTATAATTTAACTATCGAGATTGGTTAAATCCGATAATCCACAAGTAACTACTGTGAAAGTACTTTAATTTGTGGGTATCAATTTTCGTGGTTTGAGCAATATTGACATATTCGTGGATTTTAGTTTTCTAAAAAAATATTGAAAAATCAAAGCCTTTAGAGACGAATAGTCTTGATTGAAGGAAATTGCAAAGTAAACTTTGACCCGTGTAAATCGTAGTGTATTTTACCCATGATAAAGTGATACACAGATTAAAGACCATCAAAGGTGTTAATTAGGCCATAAACATGTCACCTAAAGAAAACAGTAACATAAACAAATGCTATAAACGTATCTTTAATTGTCAAATAATTCATATCAAAATCAAGCCCAGCATGAAATTATTATTTCCCATATGTGCGAGAACTATGAGGATATAAAATGAACACTTTATCATACTAGCATATCAATACCACAAATCTGACTGACTTTCATCGATTAAAATATTTTTTTATGAGAATTAAAGGATCAAAAGTTGTACAGTTTAGGTTGTTAAAGATTAAATGGGTATAATCCTGCATGCGGTTGTAGTTCTGTGGCTGCTATTAAAGTATTCTCAAATTTGGCGTTATTCAATATATTCTCTAAATCATATCAGTAGTCAAACCTACCGATGGGGATCTTTCCATGTCTTGATTTGGACAATGGTTGTTTTATTTCGTTGGACACTTAAATTCGTGGATAAAGTCATCCATGAAAACCACGAAAATTGGTACCCCACGAATAAAAGTACTTTCACAGTATGTAAGAATCTGTTTCTCTAATGATTGAAAAATTAATTTTCATTTTTTGTTAAACAAAAAAATCCCACTCGCGAGCCTTCCACATTTCATAAAGTTGTCAATATCATTAACACCTGTTATAGGCATAGTTTGATTATTCATTTGGCTGATTAAGGTTATGACCCTTATTCTCATCCAATCATCTTCTGAGATCACCAGCAACCACAAGTTGATTCAATTTTTTTATACAATAAGTGCAGAAAGATATAAATTGTCAAAGAATTAGAGAAAAACTTATATTTGGCATGAAGATGTTTATCAGTAAGATGAGGTGATGTTTCGTGAGCCTTCATAACCAACTAAAAACTTTGATAACAGCACTGGATATTAATAAAAACACAAAATCACCATTTGTATACATTTATTCTTTATATCCCACACGTGTATACATAAGCAGGTTTCTACAAAGAATTTCAAAGATGTGTATGTATGTTTACATTTTTTTGTATCAATGAACATGTTATTTTCATCTCATTGAATAAGTTATGTATTTTGATGCCAAAAGCAGAAATAAATATCTTATATAGTATTTAAAAAAGTTGAGATTTCTACTTTTGAACCAAATGCAGGAGTCTTATTTTATTTTAAGTTCTTGTTTATACAAATGCCATTTATGAAAACATAGCAGTACAAAATTTTATATTGGAGGCATAATTAGTTTGACTATCACAAATAAACTATAGCATAACATCACTTCAAAGAGTCCTATCCTCATGAATTCATCCCATAAATCCATCACTTATACAGTATAGTAACAAAATATTGTCGCAAAATATATTTAACAGCAATTATACTATCTCAATTGATTGAGAAAAATACCATTTTATAAAGCATTATTATATATCAGAAAAGGAGACTATCTGAACTAGCAGATACAATCGTTACATTCACACACATTTACCCTCAATACTTCACATTTATACATCAACATTGAATATTATTATCATTCACTCTACATAATGTGTGTTTGGTAAATTGTCCTTTTCAGTCGTCGGAAAAACTTCGAACAGATACTTTTTCAATAACCTTAATTTCCTCTTAAATATATTAAACCCTGTATAATAACTTTTTTATGGACACTTTTGTTTCCCAATACTGAAGTCCTGTGGAAAATTTACATTATTATCAATTTGATTAAATTTTGCTTTTTCAGTTTTTTTTGTGTGTTTTTTTATTATTACCTTTGAAATTGAATGGTAAGAAGAGGAACACTAATTGAAAAGGACATTTTACAAAACTCATTTAAATTTATACACAATAGATATTACAAATGATCTCTATGTGATACAAAATACTGATGTAATTTTCACCATGTTTTTATCCCGTTTTTCACCACTCGTGGTAGAACTTGTGAGTGTTTTTACTCCTTAAAACACAATTATCTTTCTTACAACAATATCAAAGGCAAAAGAAAATTCACATCTATGATGTACAAAGGGTTCTCTTGAATACAAAAAGCAAACACTTTATGAATTCCATAAAAACTTAATATAATGCAATATCCAAATATGGTAATTTCTTTTCTTACAAGTTCAATTTTTAACTTTGAAACACTATCTCCACTTGTTTAAAATGCAACAGAAATACTGGCTTTAACATGTGATCAGTAAAAAATATTTGACTGAATTTCATTAAAATCAAATAATTTCAATATCTTGCATGCGAATGATAATTTTCCAATCTTTTCAGCATGGGATTTTCTGATTATTTAATTTATACCAAAATGGTGTGGCACTTTATTGGCAAAGTGGTATAAGTAGTTCAACTAAAGCAATTTCTAGCCTGAGAACACTGAGGTTGTGAGCTGACTTCAATCTTTGACTAGGATTGCCAAAACATCTGTGGTTCTCTCTGGGCAATAAAAACTTGCTGCCAGGATTAAGCCAATTGTGCTATAAGTAGATCATCAATCAATATGGCATGCAATATATTACCTCATTTGAAATGATATAAATGTTTTAAAAAAATATAATAAAAGCCTAATATTTCTGTGTTTTTTGCATGTATGTTGCATAAGTGTAAGTCTTTATCCATGAAAACCCTATACAACTGGTTTATAATCAGGGACTTCTCAACCCTTATCTAATTATATTGTAATTTGATTACACAGTAAAAATCATTTTCCATTGAGAAAAAAATATACATACTATATTGATACACAATAATTAATAACATTCAAGATCCAAGCACACAAAACATTCTACAATATTTTCATTCATAACTATTTTTAATAATTTGTGTGTTTTAAAACAATTGCTGAAAATCATTGTTCAAAGAAAATACTTTTTTTTTTTAATCATTTGCAGAAAATATATATTGGCATACCATGACTATATAATGGAATCTAAAGGTATGGAAATAAATAATTATTATTTAAAAGAAATTTTATAGGATTTAAGAATAGATTGAAATCAATACCTTTTACTTTAAATACAATATTCAATGTATTACTCTAATATAATATCTTGATATTTTCTGACAGATTTTGTCAGTTAAATTCAGTATTGGATAAAAGATATATGCATTACAAACTGTCCATTTAAATATCTGTTAATTCACCCAAATCGGTTAATACATCACCAAATTCACCAAATCTATAAAAATCTCTAATTTAACTTAAAAACATATAATGATACGAATATTGCTGAAACTAAAGTCATAAAACTTACATTAAATATTGATATTTTTTACCATAAACACTATCAAAGTTAAATACAACATGTTAATAACATAACAAACGTAAACAAATTATCACATGCAAACAAAAATGGAATTCTATAAGAAAAAATAGAAAAATAAGTCATATTATATCTAAATGAAAAACAGCACAAGTTCTATTATATGTTTATTATATATAATTGCAAGAAACATGAATCAAAAGGTCAAGTCAGGAATCTTGTGATCAATACATGATCTTCCAATCGATGGCTTTTTTCAGAAAAATAATGATTTCACAAAGGAAATATCTGCAAATCACAATTTCCCATCATGGCCATGAGGTGTTTGCACCCAAATGACCCCAGATCAACCAGGACATTTCATTCAGAAAATCTAATAGGAATCACATATATTTTCTGGGAGATTATACATGTACATGTAAACATGGATTCTATTTACTCTGACTTGACCTTAAGAGAGGCTTACAATTCTCTTTTCCTTTAAAAAAGGAAGTAAAATATGAGTTTTAATTGTATTCAACACTGTTTTCAGTCATTTTAATATCAATAAATGGGCTTATAACTAACCGCGGAGTAGTTGTCTTCTTTTTTGCCTTTCAGTAAATTTTATTATATTGTCCGAGCGGTGTTCTGCAAAACATCATTATTTATATCTGGGGAACAACTCACCATTAAGTTTTATAATAAATAATAAATAGACTTGAGAATTTATATGACAAATGTCACAAATTCAACCTTTAAAATATAAATTTGTTTACAAAACCACTGATGTACAAACAAAATTGTAATGCCCATGTAGTGGTTAACAAAACTACAACATCAAATAAATATGATGAGTACATCAAGTTCAAATATGGTATGAAGAGTACATCAAGGTCAAGTATGTTTATCATAAGACAAAACCTAGAAATCCCACATGAATAGTGTTTTCCCTTTCAAAAATACAGCTGAATGTCTTATTGCATCTCAAATGCACATTTTAATTCATAATACTATGAGTCTATCTGATTGGGACTGAATTATAATCTCTGAACTTTGACCTTGACAGGAAGTGGTCCAGCATCATCCGAGATCACCTGAGGATATGATATCTCCATTCCTAATGCCTTCATTTGTTTGATATGTTCAAGGTCACCATTAATACTAAGTCTCTGAAATTAAAGAATAAAATCAAATATAATGAAAAGAAAAGTTATATTTTTTATGCCACTCCAAAACATTAATACTGAAACTTTTAAGTTCAAACTTAAATTCCCCTTTTTACAAGTATTTTAAAATACAGTTATTTAGGCAAGTTAAAATAACACACATGTAGACCATTTTTATTAAAATAGTGAATTGAGCTAATGAATTTCGTTCTCATCGTTTAAACCAATAAGCAGTAAATTTGGTGATATTGTTAAGTCATAATCTATTGATTATAGGTTGATGGGGAAAAGATTGCACAACATTTAATCCATATAGACACCTGCTGTTTAGCTACCCTTCAACCACCTTCTCAATCAAAACATCTCTTAAGTTCTAGTTTTTATCAACGGCTGTTGATATTAAAAATAAATATAGATTCATTTTCTACAGGATTTCAGAACACTTTTTGAACAATTATATGCTTGAACTATTTTATATTTGTGAATTCCTGACCTTTTACTGCTGACTATGCAGTATGGGCTTTGTTAAAAGGTCTTACAGTGACCTATAGATATTAATTTCTGTGTCATTTGGTCTCTTGTAAAGAGTTGTCTCATTGGCAATCATACCACACATTCTTTTTTATATCCCAAACAAATGACTGTTACAACACCTTTAACTATAAAACATACCTGATTATTTGCATGAACTCTCTGGTCAGGGGCAGTAACCATTGCAGTCAGACATAGCCAAATCATCATCATGGCAGACATGAACAATAGCATGCTCAGAAACACACGAGATAAACCCGTTTTCTTAGATACACATGACAGCCAGTCATTGGTAGCTGTGTTTTCACCATTAACATTGTATGCATATTGTGTACCATCCTCTCTTGGCATTATCTGGGATCTCTTAATTACAGGTGTTGCGGATCTATCAACTTCCTCCAAGTTGGTTTCCAAATAATGAGCTGTGTTGTAATCTGTTATGGTAAACAAATTTGTAGATTATTGCAGCATAATTTTGACAATTTTTTGTTTGTTATAATATATGGAAATAAATAAAACTTTTTGCATCATATAATCTAATAAATGGGGAACGTGTCAATTGGACACAGATGATGCCCCCACTTCCATATTATATAAAGGGGCATAACTGAAGAACATTGAACAGTTTTATGTGTAGAAAGGGCATAACTCAAGAATGGTAAAAGTGACGCCACCCAATTTCAAACTTGATCTGTATTATGTGGTAATAAGCATTGTATTTAAGTTTCATAACATTTGATTGAAGCAAACTAAAATTAGAGAACGGAAACCAACTTTGGGGCGTACGTACAGACGGACAAGAGTACAATTTAATGCCCTCTCTGCTGCATTCGGGGGCATAATTTTTTTTTGTAGACATGTATCTTTCCTGCTTTGGCAAATAATAATTAATGCAATGTGATGGTCAGTGTGGTATGTATTTCTTGATGAAATACTGGCTTCAATACAACAGTAGAGATAGTGCTGTCTATTTATTGACAGTGCCCAGAGCAGTTTTGAAGCTCTCAACACTGGATGCATTCACTACATTGTTTTCAAGGTTGTTCCACTCCATCACTACTTTTAAATGTGGTTAAAAATGTGTAAAATTATAAATTAATAAGAAAACTTCACAGTAGGTGTTGATGCTACCCTAAACATCTATGTTTTGTTGCCTGTGACATTTGTAACAAGAAAGACAACGACAGACTCTACAGAGCCTGAATCCTCTAACTGGCAAATGTGATTTTAGCAAGATTTTTTTGAAAATCTGTTATATCCCTTCCAACAATTATGCCTCCAAATAATAATAGAATTGGGATTACGTAGTCTCTTAACTATTTTTGAACATGTTAAGTTAGAAAGATTTTGCATTTGTTATCAGGGCCGTAACTAGGGTTCGAATTCAGGGGAGGCAGGGGTTTGGGGGCCGCCGATTGAGGCCCCCACTAGATAGAGGGGTTGGGGTACAGTTCCCCATTAGATAGAGGGGTTGGGGCACAGTCCCCCGCCTATTTTTCTCTCTCAGTCATTGGCTAAAAATGACCCGTTTCCCTTCGATTTCCTTACTTTAAGAAACATCAGTATTGCTTGAACCTGGAAGCAACTTTTATGCAAAAACAAGCTGAGATTGCTGTTCGGGGTGAGCCAAGGCTCCGTCTTGAAGGCCGTACTTTGACCTATAATTGTTAACATAAAATTCATTGTGACCGCAGATTTTTTTCTCAAATGATATGGCTAAAAATTACCCGTTTTCTTTTGATTTCCTTACATTAAGAAAGATCAGGTTTTGCTGGATTCTTGGAGCTATTTTCATGCAAACAATTATTATCTGTATGTAAAGATATTTTTTTTAGAAACTGGTAAGTTCAAAAAACATATAAAGCAAGATTATAGAACGCATGATATTTTTTTTTTATCAAGGATCTTGACTTTCAATATTGTTGAAAGCTGAACAGACATGTATATAACCACAACCAGGGACTTTCTATACTAGTCTAGTATATACTTAGTATAGAAAGTCCCTGCTACAACGAATGGGAATGTTTACCTACTAAGGCATTGACCATAATGTTCTCGTACGATCGAGAGACTTAAAAAACTATCCAACAGCTAATTCAGCCGGTGACGAATTTCCGATATCTTGAAAGATTCACAATACAAAAGGAACTTCCTCTGCTCATATGTGTTCTCGTGCGAATACTGACCCACTCACTACTGAATAACATGATAACACTGTTAAAACTGTAAACTTGTGTTGTTTATAATATAAATTCAAGTTCTTCGTGTACATATTGTCAATATTTGATTTGATTACTTCAAAAAAAAAGATTGGTGCAGAAAATTCAGGGGAGGCAGTTGCCTCCCCTCCCTCATAGGTAGTTACGGCCCTGGTTATTTTAAAAGGAGAAAAAAGATTTTAAATTGTCTTATAAAGTATGCCACTCCATTAACATGAAAATGGCTTATATAAATAAGAAGGAGTTTATCATCTTATTGGAAAAGTGAGAACAAACTACTTTGAAACATACCATCATCAGTTTCAATAGAATCAAATTCTGGTGTAAACTGTGGCTCTGACTTGACTACAATCACTGACCCATCACCTGACCTCATGTAGAATGACCATCTGACAGACAGACCATTCCAAACTTTGTCTACCATATTACTGTACATGTTATGTACATACATGAATGGATTTATAAACTGAATATTCATCATATCCATTGGATCCTGAAAAAGATATCAAATAAATTAAACAGAATTTTAATTTATAACAAATATTCAAAGTTTTTTCTTTAATCTATAACAAAATAATGTCTTAATAAAAACAAATAGAACATAAATATCTCTGTGTAACATTGACATTTTACATTGCAAACATATCATTTTATGTGTATGTATGAACCAGATGCTCTGCAGGGCACAGCTTTATATGACCGCAGAGTTAGAACCCTGAACATTGGGGCAAGTATGGACACAACATTAAAGCTTGATACAGCTCTGAATTTGGATTGTGATTAAATAGTTGACACAACACAGTTTTCTGACACATAATGAATGTGGTCTAAGAACATGAAGAACTTAAACTTAAAAACTTTAAATTGGACATTACCTATTATGGTCCAATATTCAAAATCTAAATACATGGTTAGATTCAGCATATCAAAGAACCCCAAGAATTTAATTTTTGAAGACATCAAATAAAGTTCAATTTTGGACCCTTTAAACCTCAATGTGGACCAATCTGATAACCGGGCCCAAACATCAAAAATTAAAATACATGGTTAGATTAAGCATATATCAGGCCTAAAATAAAATATAGTTTGTTTCCCCAATCCCGACCGACCCTGCAAAATGGTGCTACTCATAAAATTTTATTGTCAAAACTAAGTCAAATATTATTTTATTCATTTCTGATTTTCAGGCTTGTTGGATCGTCCTATAATTTTCAAGCTTTTTGGAAAAATAAAATTATTTCCCTACCTACCTACCCATACCTGGCTCAGCAGGGTCGGGATTGGGGAAACAAACAATATATTAATCTAGGCCTCAAAGAACCCCATATATATAATTTTTGTTGAAATCAAACAAAGTTTAAATTTGGACCAACTTGAAAACTGGGCCTATAATCAAAAATCTAAATACAGGTTGAGATTCAGCATATCAAAGAACACCAAGGATTCAATTTTTGTTGATATCAAACAAAGTTAAATTTTGGACCACGATTTGGACCAACTTGAAAACTGGTCCCATAATAAAAAAAAAATAAGTACATGTTTAGATTCAGCATATCAAAGAACCCAAAGGATTCAATTTTTGTTGAAATCAATCAAAGTTTAATTTAAAACCACGATTTGGACCAACTTGAAAACTGGGCCCATAATAAAAAATCTAAGTACATGTTTATATTCAGCATATCAAAAAAAACCCAAGAATTCAATTTTTGTTGAAATCAAAAAAAGTTTAATTTGGGACCCCAATTTGGACCAACTTGAAAACTGGGCCAATAATCAAAAACCTAAGTACATGTTTAGATTCAGCATATCAAAGAACCCCAAAGATTCAATTTTTGTTAAAATCAAACTTAGTTTAATTTTGGACCCTTTGGACCTTAATGTAGACCAATTTGAAAATGGGACCAAAAATTAAGAATCTACATACACAGTTAGATTCAGCATATCAAAATACCCCAATTATTCAATTTTTGATGATTTCAAACAAAGTTTAATTTTGGACTCTTTGGGCCCCTTTTTCCTAAACTGTTGGGACCATAACTCCCAAAATCGATCCCAACCTTCCTTCTGTTCATAAACCTTGTGTATAAATTGCATTTATTTTTATTTACTTATACTAAAGTTATTGTGCTAAAACCAAGAATAATGCTTATTTGGGCCCTTTTTTGGCCCCTTATTCCTAAACTGTTGGGACCAAAACTCCCAAAATAAAGCCCAACCTTCCTTTAGTGGTCATAAACCTTGTGTCAAATTTTCATAGATTTCTAATTACTTAAACTAAAGTTATAGTGGGAAAACCAAAAGTCTTCGGATGCCAAATACGACTAAGGACGATGACGCCAACGTGATACCAATATATGAACAAAAAATTTTCAATTTTTGCGGTCGTATAAAAAAAGATAATTATATCTTATTTTAATAAAATATGGAATGCATTTCTCTAATTTTCATTATAAACTTGATCTGCACAAAAATAATGTGTAGAAAGCAAACTTGTCTTTATAACATCGTCTACACAAAATAAAAGTGAGATTTACCTCATCAAAATTAAATTTCTTCAACTGAGGAACTTGATTTTTACACCCAAATATACAGGTGGTCTCTTCATCTGTTGTGTTATAGGCTTCTTCACATGCTGAAACAGTAAAACAAAATATAAAGTTAGTTTCAAAAAACTGTGAAGGATCTGAATCCAGAGAAGGAATTATGCTCATGGAGAATCATAACCAGATTTTTACCAACCACTACAATCTTTTCATTATTTGATACAGATTCCTGGGGATTTCAAATAACAATAAACGATTGTTTATAGACTCATTCTATTTGAGACAATTGAAAAATCATTCCATATATATTTCTCTTTTCAGTCTTGTCTACATTGAAATTCAAGTTACTTTCTTTTTTATAATATTTATCATGCTGTGTTACCAAACTAACAAGTGATGTTTTATTTGTTGCTATGTTTTTATTGAATTTTATACCATTATAATGTTTTTTACTGGATTAATTTTCTCAAGTACTCAGAATCCAGATACTGTCAACCTTGTGAGTGGTTGTTTTTGTATCTTGGTGTGTCTGTCCATTACACTGGTTTTTTCATGACAGGAGATACTTTGAGGTCTATGTTGAATTTATTTACAAAGTGATTAGACTTGAGGTCATATTTGAGCTTTACATGTAGGGTTCTAATTCTGAAGACATAACCTTGCCCCTTAGATATACTTTACATTTTTGAATTGTACGTTGCCGTATTATTGACATCTACACATGGACGTCTCTTTCAATTCATAATAAACAGCAATAATGAATAACAGATTAAGTAATTGAACTTTCAATTAGCTTCACATCTTAATATAACTTGAACCTTTCTGTGATCTATAATACAAATAGAGAAGAAACACATACATAATATATTTAAAAGATGAGTGCATTTCTTATTTGTAAATATTGAACAACAAAACAGAGGTGGTCATTTCTAATATTTTCTCCGAACTGAAGAATCATATTGCTTAACCATGTTACACACACTGTACTAAATATATTACATTGTAATGTAAAGTAGAATATATTTACAGTTCACTTGTATAACTTACATGATGTGCAACCTTTCATGGTCATATTAAGATTATCATGGTTATAAATAAATTCCATAATGGTAAAAAATCTACATCCTCTTTTACATACATCTACTAAATAACTCTGAAATAGAAAAAACAATTTGTTACTGGTCTCTATTTAGATAATCATGTGTATTTTGTATGTTGGAGTATGGATTATATGCCCAACTTAAACCTCTACACTCATTGTCTTTTTTTTAGCGGGAATATGTATATAAAATTCGGTCTTTGTTTTTCTCTTAGATTGAATTATTTCACATTTTGCTAAACCCAGAATTTTTATAGCTACATCTAAGTATGCTCACTGCATGGTAAAGGTTTTGCTCATTGTCGAAAGCTGGAAGGTAACCTGCAGTTGTTAACATCCTAGACCTTTTTCATGGAAGGACAGTCTCATGAATGGCAAATATACCACATCCTGTTCATATTTTCATATCCAAATGATAATACAAATCTCAATTAATCATGTTGATAATTTTGTCCTTTAAATTGGGTTTATATGGTTTTTTTCTATGAAAGGTGTCTTGACTATGCTACTGAAGAATGCAGTTTAAATAATAAATGTATGTTTGTTTTCACTAATAATTCCTAATGTCACATCTCCTATTTATACATTAGATGTGGAATTTTTTTTACTCTAGTTTGATTAATCTATACAATTTAATGTTAACAAAAGTGTTTTTCTTTACAATGGTAAATCATGTTAATTTTATTATTTTTAGATAATAATTACAGGTTTATTAGGGGAGCAGGGGACTGTGCATCCTTTTTTTTAGGAAAGCATGAATGGAGTGGGCAACTGCTTAGGAAGTCAGTCAATATGAACTCATAATCATGATAATCAGTTTCACCAAAAATTTCTATTCTTTCAACATGTTCAAGAATTTCTCCATACTTTCAAGATTTTCCTTTATATATACATGTATATATAAATATATATATGCAACTCGTCTAAACATCAACCCAACAATGTTAGATCTGTAAATTTGCTTTCGCAAATTTTTGGTTCTTCCAAATATATATATATGTATACTTATGGTGGTTTTTCTTTATGGAGTCTGTCTTTTAGATAATCTACTTTAATGGGACTAGTAATCCTTTATTTACAGCTTATAACAATGCATTAATATAACTGACAGAATAAGATTAGTCTTTGATATAAGGAAGTGACTTGTGTACAGATTTTCAAATTGTTTACCCTGAAGTTTTAAACACAATTATTTTCCAAATGTCAAATAATTGCTCTAAGTATTCTGACCTAATCCGTTATAACTCTTAAATTATATATCTTAAGGTTAAACATGCT
Organism: Mytilus edulis; assembly: GCF_963676685.1. Classification (NCBI taxonomy): domain Eukaryota; kingdom Metazoa; phylum Mollusca; class Bivalvia; order Mytilida; family Mytilidae; genus Mytilus; species Mytilus edulis. The sequence continues at coordinate 93,353,856 of NC_092344.1, forward strand.
TAACAATTACATGTTCTGGATAAATACTTTTTTTAATAACTTTAAAACAAGTTTATAAATGATGTCAATATTTAAATGACATTAATCATTCTCATAAAAATAACACAACCTGAAGCATTTGCAATTGATTACAAGTTAATAGTTTCATATCAAACCAGTTTTTTTGGTTTTTCTTTTAAAATTATCAATTTTATTAATTTCATTTTTTTTTAAATATAATCATGGTTTCATTGAATTTATGTACTGTTTAGGCATTAATTTTATTAATTTCATCATTTATAAACGTTATTGTAGTTTCGTTAAATTGATGTACTATTCAGGCAGAGACAAATCTAGGCAAAATATATGTCTTTGATTTAGGAAATAATCATGATTAAGATTTTTGGGGGATTTTTTTTTTATTTATGAAAATTGTAACTGAATAGTTGTGCAAAAAAAAAACTGATTTAAAATTTTAATTCAAATGCATATATGTACAATGATGTACATGTATAACTCATCTTCTTAGCAACAAAAAGAAAGGTAATGTGTGGCTATTTTAAAGTATTAGTTAATGCATAAAAGGACCATATTACATCACTTATGCAAGGCCGTAACTACCCTTGAGGCAAGTGAGGCAAGTGAGGCAATTGCCTCACTAAAATTTCGACACTGATTTTTTTTTTTATACATATATACAAATAAAATAGTCTTTTGTTGTTCTGTCTCAACCTTAATTTCTATAACTTGTCATCATTCCTTTAAACTATTCTTCCTGGATAACTCAGCATCTCAACGGGTGATGTTTCTCAATTACATTAACCTAGTAACGATAATCATCATGGATCTCTGGTTAAAAACAGGCTCTTGCAGAAAAAGGAAAAGCGACACTGAAGGTAAAGAAGGAATAATTCTAGTAAACTAATTTGTTTGTGAACGTAGTCTGCGTATTGCATATAACTTCATTAGAACAATCCAAAAACGATAAGTAGACTGACAAATCAAGTAGTGGGCATCGCAAGGGGGCAGTCCTGTCTGTGTATTCATTTCTCCGTTTCATCAACTTCAACCTTTCTCTTTACAGATAAATAAAATATAAATAATATGAAACATGCATGGATTAGTTTTTCATGATCCATGTTTCTTTAACCTTAAAAATTGAAAGAACATCCCATATTCCAATTTGACATTATTGAGGAATGGTATAGAACCTTTATCACAGGATTTTGTCTTTACTTATTCGGGACTACGGAATTTCATTTCTTTATATTCGGGGTTTCGGAATCAGACACCCCCAACCCCTAACCCCTAAATTTATAGATTCTGGAACTAAAATACCACCGACTATTTCCAGAAATAATTTGAAATTACGGACCTACATGTAAACGTCAAAACTCCATTTTAATTCCCCTGTACCCATATCATATATACTTACTCTATAGATAGATCATATACATGTATCTTATCTAATTCTATCCCTAGTTTGTTTACTCTTTGTCAGCATACAAGTGAGTTTAATATTTTGTAACTGAGACTGTATGATGATGCTAGCCTTTATAGGAAAGCTTAATTCCCTTTTGCAAACAAAACTGTTACTACCGATGCTGCTACCGAATTGCTGATGGAGAAGGAATTGGAAGAAGACATTGATCATTGTGTTGATGATAATGTGCTACCTTTAGAAACACAGACTGCCCTGAAACGACTGAAATCTAGGAAAAGAGCATACATGAGTGGCGAGAGGTTGTGCGGTCTTGCCATGCTCCATGTTCATCGCCATAAGGATATCAGCAGACCAAAGTTATGATTCTAAAACAATTTGACTGAACCCACCATAGAAATAATTGGCAAACTCTACTGAATCGAAGTTTGTTCTATGTTCTGGCGGCAGATTTAAATTGATATTTGGATGATTATCTTACATACAAATTCAAATAAAGTTGTTAAAAATTTGGTATTAGTAAAAGTCTTTAAATATGAACAATTTATATAAAAACTGTCCAAATTCAAAACATTATCAAACTCTCTAAAAATGCCTAGAACGCAGGATTTTGCACCATTCATTTCATACCCTCCAAAAAAATTTAACGCCACGCTTCGCTCGGCTCAATTATTTTGCCTCACTAAAATAAGATGCCTAGTTACGGCCTTGTTATGATTCTAAAATGGCACTAAATTTTCACATTATCTAAATGTTAAGGTCCAATTTGAAAATTGTATATATCATTATTTTAGCCATAAATTCCTAAAGGTCTTCTTCCTTCTCTAAATCTGAACATGCTGAACAAGAGTATATATGCATGTATGTATATATGTTCCAATATCTAGGTACAGAACTGTACATGTAGCTACACAACAGCCTGGGTGGATTTTGCTTTTTCCACCAGCCCATCCTAGCTATAATCTTTTTTGTTGTTGTAAAAATAGTGATTACAAATGCCTATCTGCTTTTTTCAATTGACTGTACTTGCCAGTCTTTTGATTTAACAAAAGAAATTGCATGCCCACTCCTATGGGTGTATACACAAATTACATCATGTTTCTGAATAATTTATATCTTCCCAAAATAATTTTAAAAAACGCTATAGTGATCATAGGAAAATAATAGAACCCTACTGTTCATGCTGTTCAAACATACTCATGCAGTCATTGGGTGCACGTTTATAACAGGCAAGGGAAAACTGATTATTCCACTGTTTTGATTTGATCAAACAAATAGTTTTTTTTACAATTTATTTGAAAATATTTGTCTACAGATTACCATAGCATGTCTAAATTAAGCACCCTTAAAAGTTTGGGCATAAAATGCCTTGTGAGGGTACATGTAACTGGTCCTCAAACAGTATAACTGGGACTCATAAAGAAGAGGCGACAGAGTACAGTACAGATTAACAAAATGGAGCAGTTGCTCAGTCAATTTATAATGAACAAGGGAAAGACATTTGCTTGTATTATCATTATGCTATAATATGGGGACAAAGTCCCCAATAACAGTAGAAAAATCAATAAAAACTAATTTTTAAAAAAAATCGGGAAAATTTTCATTGTACTAATGAACTCAAAACCGTACAATTTTTTGGATGTCATGTTTTGAATTCCCGCATCTGCGCAGAAATGTACAATGTACTTCCTTTTTCCGGTCTCGTTTGTATGAAACTTTGAGTAAAATATATATTTATCAGTCTAGTATAAAATAGGAAGGAACACAATACCAATTTCAATTTTAGTAATTCCTTGATATGAAAAAACTTTACTTGATGATAGCATTTCTTTGTTTACATTGCATATGACATCATAACTTAAATAATGTCACAACTAAAATCCCTAACAACAGAACCCAAATTGGAAACGTTACGTACGGTATTTCCGTTTCTTTTTTTTTTAACAAATATTTAAGTTACAAAAAAATAATTCATACAGACTTCGTACCCATTAACAGGTTATGCCTACCTCATATTATTAATAAACATCATACGAAAGATATTTGTTTATGTTATTATAGGGTCATCATACACAAACTGGTACCGACCAGTCATTGGATGTTAATTTTCTCATCAAAATATGATTGATCATCCTTGTTAACACCAGAAACAACTGTTTTAATATGATTGTATTTCACAGCTTTTATAACATGCATATTAACTTTACTTTCTCTTTTTTCAGTGTTTGTGATGAATTCCACAAATCAACAAACCATGATACCTCCATTGTTCAACGGGTTATCAACATTTTAACTTAATGTATCTACCTTTTCAAAAGTGTGTGGCGTGTATGTGTTTGAGCATTTGTCGGAACAAGTAGTTATATCATCTAGGACCCTATCAAATACTCCTGTCGCAGAGGTAAACGACAAGAATGTGAAAATAAACAAAAGTTCGTGTATCCTGATAGCCGCCATCTTGAACAGCTGGTTTATTTTGATCACGTGACAAAATAACAATCGATCGAGCACTCCGCGGTGATCGAATTATCCGTGACGAGTTTTATCATAATAATAACTTCATTAACTTTGTACTGCCTAAGTAGACTTGAATGAAAAAAATCAATTTTCTTTTTGTTCTTTTTAAATTCATTTCCATTAAGGATTTGTATACAGTATTATAACAAATCACTGAATAAACTACAGAAACACAATCTTTCAGTGAGCTTTTCAATTCGACTGAATCAAACTTGAAAATATACACCTGTATTTGATAGTTGTCCTGATTTTTTAAAACAAACAGTGTATGGTTAGATAATAAAGATGTAACATTTTTGTTATATTCCGATACTGAGAACATTAAACCTAGAACAAATACTAGGAAATTTATGTTGCAAATCATGCCTAATTCCTTTTTCATTTTTAATAAATATATGTTTTAATATTTTTGATTTACGGACTGTTTATTGTGAAATCTAAAGTGATTTTGGTACAGCTTTGGGAACTGATTTCAACCTTTTCAGAGGCATAACAGCATCAGTAAAAAGCAGGGGCGGATGCAGGAATTTTCGAAAGGGGGGGTGCTAACCCAGGGCAAAGGGGGGGGGGGGGGGGGTGCAGGGGGGTGCAAAACATATGTCCCGATACAAATGCATTGATCGGCAAAAATAAAGGGGGGGGTGCGCACCCCCGGAACCCCCCCCCCCTGGATCCGCCACTGAAAAGCACTATTCGATTTATCATAAAATTGCGGTTTTAGAGTGGCAGGTAACCGGTCCCCCCTTTTTGTTGAAAATTAAGTTGATTATTTATGGAATCACTGAAGCATGACTAGAGCGGGCCCCTTTTTAGGCAGTCAGCTTCCCCTCCCCTTTTATGAAAATTTCTTGATCCCGCCACTGAATTGCGCATCTTTTCTAATATCAATTCAACAATGTTTCACTGAATGAAAGATACAATAAATTTATTTGTCAAATACGTGTGCACATATAAAAAATTCTCATTCTTTTACTCAAACCATCTAATATTATTTTTTATAGATTCTGTTATGATATTACGGATGCCAGTCTGTCCCTGACGGTCAACCGAGACGTTTGATATTATATATTAAATGTATATTATATTTGTACTGTATATAATTTAGTTATCTCTCCTGTCAATCCGGAGATGAAGAATATGAAAATGTGAAATCCCGACAATTCATTTATCAATGGTGACACCAAAAACACAAGCAAACCCGCTAGTTTGTGTTGGAGAATTTGTACGCCTCGCGAATACTGCATGACTATGTTATTCTGGTATCAAAGCTTTTATATATATGTTCTAGGTAAAAGGGATGGTTTGGCGCCATCAAACATGCTTATAACTCGTGTTTAATTAAACCCGCCACTTTCTGTATGTGATTAAGTCAGGATCCTGTAATTCAGTGGTTACCATTTGTTGCTGTATATCATATACTTTTTCTCAAAGTCAGGCAGTGAGGTCGATGGTTTTCTCGTTTGATTTTTTTTTTTTTTTTTTACATTTGTCACTTCGGGTCCTTTTACAACTGGCTATGTGGTGTGAATCTGCAGTGACGGATCCAGGGGATGGTTCCGGGGGTTGGAACCCCCTTTTTTTTTTGGCCGATCAATGCATTTGAATGGGGACATATGGTTGGACCCCCCCTTTTTTTTAAATGGCTGGATTCGCCCCTGATCTGGGTTTGCTCATCTGATACGGTGAACTATATATAGTTGTTAACTTCTACGTTATTTGGTCCATAGGCGGATTTAGGGGGGCAGGGGGCCCGCCCCCCCCCCTTTTTGGGAAAAAATTTGGTTGCTTATATAGGGAATCACTGAAGCGTGACTGGAGCGGGCCCCCTCTTAGGTCAGTCAGTGGGCCCCCACTTATGAAAATTTCCGGATCCGCCACTGTCAGGTCTGTAGTTGAGAGTTGTCGCGTATTGGCAATCATACCACATCTTCTTATTTATATATAAAGATCGAACTTATCACAAAATCATCTTTGGACTAAAATTCATCAGATATAGACAGCTGAAATTTCGTTGAGATAACGACATCGATGAAAATTCTAGTTTAATCCGTACGTTGTATTTGTTTCTGCGATTAAAAGGAGATAGAATTAATGATTGGTGAATGGTTTTGTAATGTCCAACGCGATATTTCATTCATGTAATTTTAGGCTGAGATCAAGTTTAAGACTTAAGTTGTAGGAGTAATCTGCAAAGGATCTTACGGAAAGAAAAACAAGAAATTTGGACTGCCATTGTTAAAGATGATATGATATATTTGGAAACTGGGGTAAATAACCAATGTGTCACCGGCAAAACTTTCGGACAAGTCATAGATGAAAAGAAATTTCGAGGGACAGAATGAAATAAACGCCCATTGTACTATAAAATTGATTTTGTTTTAGTTTTTGAAATGCAAAATAATGCAATATATAGCTTTAACTCAGACAATCTTACACAAAAAGTGCCGGCATCAAATAACCACGAGGACTCAATATCTGAAGGACTTATATAAAATATTGATCAAATATGCTTATAGATAAATCGAAACAATTAAAGGGTTGAGATATACGAGGGTCAGTACGGGGTTTACCGAATAGAGAATAAAGGACCAATCCAACAAATATATGGCCCAACTTGAAAATAGAGAATATAGAAAAGTAGGACTAAAAAAATAAAAAAGAGAATAATGGGGTACTAAATATAAAGAATAAAGATTAGTGGAAAAAATTATAAAGGATAGAGAAAAATGGCTTGAAAAATTAAAGATTAGAGAATTGAAGGATCCCTATCTAGACCATCATAGAGACATTTCTTAGATACCATCCATTAATAAGAACTAAGATATTCATATTATATATTTATATAATCTCGGACAACAACAACTTCTGGTTTAGATTGATACTCTCCAAATGTGATAAACGGAGTAGTTTCTAAACATATATGTTTTGTTCAACTTAATTCTGACTTGGATATAAACATGAACACAACAGTCCATGCAAAAATAAAACAATTCCTATACACGTCATTATATAATATCCTTCTAACAAACACTTGTCACGGTAACAAACAATTTAATCGTTGTACCCCCTCTGTAGTGACATTTTCACCTATTATGTCTGTTTGTTTTGTTCACACATCATTGTCAATATAATGAAAATTCATCCAACTGTGATACATTACAAATAGGATGCTAAGCTAGCTAATCCACAATTTTCTACATAAGTAAATACCTGTATCAAGTCAGGAATATGACAGTTGTTATCCTTTGTTTTATGTGTTTGAGCTTTTGATTTTGTCAGTTGATTCTCGTTTGATTAGAGACTTCCCGTTTTGAATCCCTCGGAGTTCTATTTAAGGCAAAGTTTGACAAAATAATCTGTTAGTTTTTTTTTTTTTAAATAATTAAGTTGGATTAATTTCTCCTATAGCTCTTTGTTGTTAATTTTTTTTTGTTGGTGCACCATGCTATAAAATACTACTTTTAACTGTATGGTATTGATACACTTAGTACTTGACACTACTACCTACGATGCTTGTACATATGTATCCGGCATGTCCGGATATCCCGGTCTTACCAAAATCTCTCCGAAATTTCTCATTTATTTAAAAACACGTGTACAGGTTGTCGGTATCACATTTGTCTTTCCTTTTTTTTGTGTTGTTTTTTTTTGTCGGAGTCTCTAGATTTGTTTGATTTGTGTGGTTTTTTTTGGGGCAGGGGGTTTACAACATATAACATAACATTGGCTAAAAAGTGTAGGGAAGTAGGGAATGGATGGTGCAGAGACTATTCGTAAAAGATCTACAAAATAACAACAAATTCTCCAAACGACTATATTAAAGATAAAGATATATCCAATGCATGCACCTACTAACGAGGTTCCTATCTGATAGATACATTGGAACATGATTCCGAAGATTCAAATAGTTTTACTAACACTCAAATTTGAGTCTTACCTTTTCTGCAATCGGAGGTTCGGGGGGTTAACCCCCCCTCTTTTTACGACGATAAATGCATTTGAATTGCGGGACAAAAGTTGGAACCCCCTTTTTATAATGGGTTGGGAACCCCTTTTGAAGATCGCTAGATCCGCCCCTGATTCATTACCGACTAACAATTAATGTAAATAATTCATGACGCGACATCCCTATACTATAGTCTATAGCACTTGTAATATATTTAGTATTCTCAAATCAAACTTAAATGAATAGCATATTCAAGTGCTGTTCTAAAGTCAGAAGTTATGGACTTTAAACACAGAAAAGCAAAGGGTGTCGTGTGATAAGGAAAAAATCCTTATCTATGAGTTTTCGCGCGAAAAACATAGATTTTAGTAAAATTTCTAGAAACAGTTGAGTACATTCCCACATGAAATATACGTTTTGGGTGAAAAGTTTGCAGCCATTTAATTGTATGCACATCGATTGTAGATAATTGTAAAATCATGGCCACGCGAATATTCATAATATTTGAAAGATCTGACAATTTAAACTTTTCTCTAAAAAATTCTTCAATCTATAATTGTTTGTACTATACGTCAATAGCTAAACATTGAAGAATGTGGCCTTTAACTTAATGCACCCCTCTTTTGCGTTTTTTTGGGGTCTTATTGAAATGAAATTGTGTAAATTGTTTCATGCCATGATTTTTTCAATGAGAATTCAGGGCCGTAACTACATGGAGGCAAATGAGGCAAATGCCTCATGTTGGAAATTTCAAAAAAAAAAAAATGAAACAAGATTGTCTTCATATCAACCTGAATTGTTTTCACGGAAAGTGTCTTGCAAGAAGCAAGTTCTCTTCACTCTCTGATATCGCCCCTGCATGTTTTTCGTGACCCATGTTTCTATTTTACTTTTAGTTTTCAGAGTTGATGGTCTATTGTTTGTACTTCTGTGTTCCGAGTGTGTCTTTTGTTCATTTATTGTCCTACTTTATAACTATAGTCTGCATAGTGTTGATTTTTCATTTGTAAGGTGTGGTTTTGCAATGTTGCAAGTCCACCGATGTCCAGACATTGTACGAGAAACTATTTTAAGAATATATACGATGCTACTGGACTTAGAAAAAAATTGTCGTTTCTGCATGGAGAATTGAACTTGATATCAAAGAATACAAAACTGGCTCTTTTTTTTGTAGATAAAACTAGATAGCTGACATGGTTTAAATTAAAGTAAGACCATCCATTGTTCTTGGTCTCAAATCATCTTTAAAAAAACGGCAATGTATTGCCATATGACCTTTTACATTGAAGGCTTAAACTTGCATGAAGTCGTGTTCAGACTCTTAAACAGAAAATAAAAGAATATGGAGTAAACGTGCACAGGACCTTATCTCACACAAAGTCAATACATAGAAAAAATACAAATGATCAACGGTCAAAGTTTTTTCCTATTCTTCATCTTGATAGTTGATGGAAGGTCTTCAAAAATAAAAGAATCAAATGTTAATACCGTAAAACAAGGTCAAGATGGTCCTTAGTGTCGACATAAGCAGTACTAGTACTTATAGTATAATACTGCATTGTCACTATATTTAAATCTAGTCAAAAAAAAATCACCAAAGTCTGAATTAAGCACAATACAAGACAAGAACAGACAGACATAATGATGATGTGAATTTCGGTTTTTGCTTTATCCTACATATCGGTCTACATTTAATGTTGTCCCCGTAAAATCTAAAAGTCTTAAATTACAATGAATCTATGTTTTTGCTTTGAGACAAGAATATTGTCGAAAGAAATAGCTAAAAATGAATTGCGTTTCAATGTAAGAAAGAGTCCGGGAAACGCTCAGAATGCACGATTTTGCGTTATTTTTCTCAGAGCTTCTGGGGGCCTTGAGAGGCCCCCATATACCTCGCCAAAAATTTTCGCCTCGCTACGCTCGGCGAATATATTTTGTCTCAATATTAAAAGAGACTAGTTACGGTCCTGGAGAAACTGGGGAAAACTTTTCAGATAATACATTTTTTTCTTGTGAAGAAAATAAGAATCAAATAAGATATGTGATGATCAAGGATTTGTAGTCCTTTGTAGTAAAACTACTGTACATGTAATATGATTGAAAATCCTTCGGTAAGATGTATAAATACAGAATCAAATCGTGCATGAAAAATGTATATTACATGTATGGTCAATGACCTAGAATATATAAACAAAGTACAAATCCTTGGTATACATGTCAACTGGCAGCATTTCTTTATTTTTGTATCCGTACCCCGAATAGCCTTTCTAGACCACTGAGCATGCATGATGAGGGGGGAACAGGGGGTACCCTTCTCCCTTCTCCCACCCCTCTTCTCCTTTCTCCTACCCCCGTTCTCCTTTTCTCCCATTAGAATAAAACATCTTTTGAGATATTTTTTCTTGAAATATTAGAAAAAATTTTAAAAGGAGAGATATTTTATTTTTTCTCCTTTCTCCAACTTTTTCTCCTTTCTCCCAGCCTTCCTCTCCTTTCTCCTATCTCCTTTCTCCTACCCTCTTTCTCCCTGTCTCCCTTACCCCTGTCCTCCCCCTCCATGATTGCATAAACATTTCAGTACTAAATAATTCATAAGTGTATTTCATATATGAAAACAAGCATGTATCAGGCACTAACAAAAACCCAAATAAAAAACAGATTTTTTTTTTCAAAAATGTTGTTGTTGTAGTTGTATGTGTATTGCATATTGTGTATTTAGGCCTATATTTTTTTTTTATTTATCTATTTTTTCAATTCTTACATAACATCTTCTCATGTTACATCTTACGTTCATGAAAAAACTTCTAACAAGCTTTTAATGATAAATGTTTCTCACGTTTCTTGATATAAGCTTAAACTAAGTTGGTCTGATCTTAGCTAATTTCGTGTTTTCGTGTCAGCCTATCCCCCCTTTTTGTGCTGTCAAAATCGGATTGGATATAATAAATATCCGTGGCACGGAAACAGCCGAATGTAACAGGAATAGATTGACGTAGATAGCCGGGCGCGTGGTACAAATCGATTGGTCCACCGAGGTAAATATATATCCAATGACAATCTTCCATCTGGCCTGTCACGTGTGTCCCGGCATCTTCTCACTGGAAATACAAACATCAGAGAAGTGAACATCATACTTGAACATCATATTGGAACATCGTCGAATAATGAGAACTTTCCTGTTGCTTGTCGCCGTTTTCGGCGTAGCACTGTCAGACCCAACTGTTTATTTTCAAGAGGGTTTCTCCAGTGGTGAGTTTGCAACCTTTTTTTATAACTTTTGAGAGACGGTGTGCACATGTAAGAAGAACACACAAAATTATCCTGAACTGTCAAAATTGTGAATCACTTTCGTCGATTACTTCTACAACACTTTGCATTCTTGAGAAATATCATTCTAATGATATTAGGATCCTGATATTAATTGCCAGTGTTTGATTAAATAATTTAGTACAAGGTGCTTGCCTGTTGCAGTGTTGGGAAATTAAACAGACTGGCCAGTCATGTCAGTGGCTTGTGAACAATTTGTGCTTTACTACATGTAAATAATGAATACTAGGCTGACAGAGTTAGCCTTTTATATTTCTTTTGAAATCACTAGATTTCTTAAAGGATTGTCACGAGTCATGATAGTTTATTCTTTTTGTGATATATTTATTTATTCATTTATTTTTGTATCATATGGCTAGTCCGAGATTACTCTGAGGTCCAACGGCTGTTTTGCCAGACAAGCTGGGGCCGTGGGACGTCAGAGCTCGTCCCATATAAAAAAGTGGATATTTGCCCACCCAAAATAGATATGCTGCTTCGTCGCTTCTGGTGCAGACTGACGGCATTGGAATTATATAAATCGGGCATGAATTTGATCATTTTTCATTTATCTCTTTATTTATGTAAGCTTCACCTACCTGCCACCCTTTATTTTTCCATATTTAAAGTTTTCACAGTGACCTATCGATTCAGACATTTTTACTTTCATATCATATGCCATGAACCCTGTTCAGGGCTTCAGGGTATATCTGTACATTGATATCAATGTTTTTAATGATTTCGAGATAGAAATGTGGCTTATGCTATATGAAATGGGTAGGGACACTTTTCTGATATAATATATGTTGTTTGATCAAATGATCTTTAAATTAAATGACGACTCCGGAAAGGTTTATATTTTCCCTATTAAAACCACCAGATCTGTGAAGGAAAACAGTTAAAATGAGAGGGTTGGTGTCAGATCCGAATTTTTCATAAAAGGGGGGGGGGGGAGGCTTTAGTTGTGCTTCAGTGATTCCCTGCATAATCAGCAAAATTTTTCCCACTAATGGGGGGAGGGGCTGCCCCACCCTTCCCCCTTATTCCGACTGATGGTTGCCATCTCAAATATAGTTTGTCCTTGCCAAAGTTGCATGTGGTTGCCTTGTAACATATATTTATGTTATCTATCTTTTTTAGCTGGTTGGACCGACAGATGGGTCGAATCTACTGCTAAGGGAGCAGATCAAGGCAAATTTGAATGGACTGCTGGAAAATTCTACGGAGATGAAGATCTTGACAAAGGTAGACATAATAACATTTAGTATGTCGTGTATGAATTTTGCATACATGTATAAAAACTATGGTTAAATGGAAATGGATTCATAAATGTCTTCATTAAAATTTAAAAATCCAAAAACTAATAATAGATCACTCACTGACTTAATTATATATCAGTGTCTATGCTAGAAATTTTCACCCCTTAATCTAAGGAAAAATAGAAAATATTTTTAAAATCTATATTAAATCTTAATTTTACAGGTATTCAAACATCCCAGGATGCAAAGTTTTATGGAATTTCCAGCAAACTAGAGAAGCCCATCAGCAATGAGGGAAAAACTTTAGTTATCCAGTTCACTGTCAAACATGAACAGAACATTGATTGTGGTGGAGGATACATGAAACTTTATCCAAGTGATGTTGACCAGAAAAATCTCCATGGAGATTCTCCATATCTCATCATGTTTGGTAAGTTATAAAAAACAAGGTTTTAATCAGTAGTTTTCTTGTATACCTTACAACTGATTTTTCCCAAAATGATATTGTTGATTATGGTTTTCTTATTAAGCTGAGTTTCTGATATTTCTAAACGAGGACTTCTATTTAAAGTGTTAAATGCTTTCATCAGTCTTCACGCCGAGTGGCAGCCCAGGCTGGTAAAATTGCTCTGGGGCCTGTAAAAATCAGACCTACAGGCCAACAGAATCGAACTAAAAATTTTCAAAAATTGAGCTGTAGACTTAGCAGTTCAGCGTGAAGACTGTATCATCAAAATAAAGGCAATAACTTTTTGTTTTAAATTTGTCAATTGCTACAAGTGCATTTAAAATTCATATTGGTATTATATGAAAACAAAATATTTTCAAATTTATAAACCAACTTTTGAATTTGATCCTCTTAATATAATCAAATTGATGTACAAGTTAGGATCCCTCCTTGGGTTTGCAATGTTCAGTTCAGGTAGTACTAAATGTATTGCAATTTGGTATTGGTCCAAATTGAGATTATTTATTTGAATTTATTGTTTTCAGGCCCTGACATATGCGGACCAGGAACCAAAAAAGTACATGTGATTTTCACCTACAAAGGAAAGAATCTTTTAACCAAAAAGGAAATCAGATGCAAGGTACAGTAGTTTTCTTTTGATGATTAGAGAAAGCTTATACCATAAAGTTTGCAGAAAGTGCAGTCTTGAATTTGAGAAAAGCAACCTCAATAGATTTATTGGAATGAAGCAGTGTTAAAAGCAAATCAAGTTACATATGAAAAAGAAAGAGCAAACCATGACAATTAAAACAGATGGACAGGCAAAATTTTGTTGATGGTCATTTTGTGTTTTCAACAATAATTCAGTCAATTTGACTGTTAAATGTACATTTATAAGTGTCAAATTAACCAGAAAAGATCTCATAAACTTAAGGAGATGTAGTATGCTTGCTAATGAGGAAACTTAAAAAAGTTTATTCTAAAAAAAAAACATTGAGAAGATAGTCTTAACAAACATAAATCTTGCTTAATTTAAGTAATGATTATGATCGTCTCTTTAATTTATTTCAGGACGATGTGTTCACCCATTTATACACATTGATAGTAAGACCAGACAACACATATGAAGTTAAAATCGATAATGTTAAAGCTGAGAGTGGTACTTTGGAAGATGATTGGGATTTCCTTGTACCTAAAAAAATTAAGGTTAGTATTGAAATACTTATATATTGTTTTCTCAGGTTTTATATTAAGAATGTCGCAAATATAAAAAGGTGTTTTAAGAAGCAAATTCCAAATTGATTTATGACAGACTCATAATTTGCTATATCAATCCAGTGGTTTTTTTCTTGACAAAGAAATTAATTGTTTCATGGTAATTAGAAAAAATAAAATACTATTCATATAATTTTATTATAAACACATTTAATAGAGCATATATATATTTGGCAGATCCATTCAGGAAGTGCTTTTGTTGTGTGCTGGAGTTTAGACTGGTATTAATTCAAGAAAATGTAATAAAAATATACAATATTTTTTGTATAATTTTGATAGGATCCAGAAGCAAAGAAACCAGATGATTGGGATGAAAATGAGAAAATTGATGACCCAGCAGACAAAAAACCAGAAGACTGGGACAAGCCAGAACATATCCCAGACCCAGATGCCAAAAAACCCGACGATTGGGATGATGAAATGGACGGAGAATGGGAACCACCACAAATTGATAACCCAGACTACAAGGTATTATATAATTAAGATTTGTAACGACATGTTATATATGTACTTGTTTTTTGTCATGTGTATCATTGATATATACATATACCATGTTATTCATTTATAAAGACTGATGAATCTGACGTGTAAAATACTGAAGAACTTTCACTACTAAAGTGTGAAGTATGTTTTAAAATATATAAATGTTAGCAATCAAGTGACATAAATGTGTTTTTTTTTTTATCTTTTTAGGGAGAATGGAAACCAAAACAAATCGACAACCCAGCTTATAAAGGAAAATGGGTTCACCCAGAAATTGATAATCCAGAATATGTAGAAGATAAAGATTTATATAAATATACAGATATTGGAGCAGTAGGATTTGATTTATGGCAGGTAAGGGAGAGAATGTGTAAATTATAGCAAGAGTCGTCTTTCTTTTACTTTATCATTAAAATTTGAAATTTTTGTGATGTTTTTATTGTTGTGAAAATGGCGTCAGGATAGGTATTGCAAAATGAAAAGATATCCCAACATGAAAAAAGATATTTGTATGCTAAGCTATTTAAAATTGCAATAGTTAATAGAACATGGAAGTTTACAACATTTATCATTGATAAAAGCTAGAGTTAAAGTTTCAAAACAAGTTCAATCCTACTTTGTAAAACAAGACAAGCATAACAGCTTGTGCGCAATTGTTTAAATGGTTTTATTTTTTACTTCCAGGTAAAATCAGGTACCATTTTTGACAACATTTTAATAACTGATGATGAAAGTAAAGCTGAAGAAGTAGGAAAGGAATTATGGGAAAAAACAAAAGATGCAGAAAAGACAATGAAAGATAAACAAGATGAGGAAGAAAGAAAAGTACGAGAGGAAGAAGACAAAAAACGAAAAGAGGAAGAAGGTATGCATGAATTTGTAGGATAATGCATTGTAATCTCTTGAGCAAATTAAGTATTGTATGATATCCATTGATTATGAAGACACACATCTGATTATTTAAATATTCAGAAATAAGGGCTTCATCCTCAACTGTTATGAAGGCTTTTGTGTGAGATCTCTACACTAAGTAGAAATCTTTTTATTAGCTCACCTGGCCCGAAGGGCCAAGTGAGCTTTTCTCATCACTTGGCGTCCGGCGTCGTCCGTCGTCGTTAACTTTTACAAAAATCTTCTCCTCTGAAACTACTGGGCCAAATTTAACCAAACTTGGCCACAATCATCATTGGGGTATCTAGTTTAAAAAATGTGTTCGTTTACCCGGCCAACCAACCAAGATGGCCGCCATGGCTAAAAATAGAACATAGGGGTAAAATGCAGTTTTTGGCTTATAACTCTGAAACCGAAACCATTTAGAGCAAATCTGACAGGGGTTAAATTGTTTATTAAGTCAAGATCTATCTGCCCTGAAATTTTCAGACGAATCGGACAACCGGTTGTTGGGTTGCTGCCCCTGAATTGGCAATTTTAAGGAAATTTTGCCGTTATATGGTTATTATCTTGAATATTATTATAGATAGAGATAAACTGTAAACAGCAATAATGTTCAGCAAAGTAAAATCTACAAATAAGTCAACATGACCGAAATGGTCAGTTGACCCATATAGGAGTTATTGCCCTTTATAGTCAATTTTTAACCATTTTTCGTAAATCTTAGTAATCTTTTACAAAAATCTTCTCCTCTGAAACTACTAGGCCAAATTTATCCAAACTTGGCCACAATTATCTTTGGGGTATCTAGTTTAAAAAATGTGTCCGGTGACCCGGCCAACCAACCAAGATGGCCGCCACGGCTAAAAATAGAACATAGGGGTAAAATGCAGTTTTTGGCTTATAACTTAAAAACCAAAGCATTTAGAGCAAATCTGACAATTGGTAAAATTGTTTATCAGGTCAAGATCTATTTACCCTGAAATTTTCAGATGAATCTGACAACCTGTTGTTGGGTTGCTGCCCCTGAATTGGTAATTTTAAGGAAATTTTACTGTTTTTGGTTATTATCTTGAAAATTATTATAGATAAAAATAAACTGTAAACAGCAATAATGTTCAGCAAAGTAAGATTTACAAATAAGTCAACATGACCGAAATGGTCAGTTGACCAATATAGGAGTTATTGCCCTTTATAGTCAATTTTTAACCATTTTTCGTAAATCTTAGTAATCTTTTACAAAAATCTTCTCCTCTGAAACTACTGGGCCAAATTAATCCAAACTTATCCACAATCATCTTTTGGTTATCTAGTTTAAAAAATGTGTCTGATGACCCGGCCATCCAACCAAGATGGCCGCCATGGCTAAAAATAGAACATAGGGGTAAAATGTAGTTTTTGGCTTATAACTCAAAAACCAAAGCCTTTAGAGCAAATCTGACACGGGGGTCAAATTGTTTATCAGGTCAAGATCTATCTGCCCTGAAATTTTCAGATAAATCGGACAACCCGTTGTTGGGTTGCTGCACCTGAATTGGTAATTTTAAGGAAATTTTACTGTTTTTGGTTATTATCTTGAAAATTATTATAGATAGAAATAAACTGTAAACAGCAATAATGTTCAGCAAAGTAAGATTTACAAATAAGTCAAGATGACCGAAATGGTCAGTTGACCCATATAGGAGTTATTGCCCTTTATAGTCAATTTTTAACCATTTTTCGTAAATCTTAGTAATCTTTTACAAAAATCTTCTCCTCTGAAACTGATGGGCCAAATTAATCCAAACTTATCCACAATCATCTTTGGGGTATCTAGTTTAAAAAATGTGTCCGATGACCTGGCCATCCAACCAAGATGGCCGCCATGGCTAAAAATAGAACATAGGGGTAAAATGCAGTTTTTGGCTTATAACTCAAAAACCAAAGCGTTTAGAGCAAATCTGACAGGGGTTAAATTGTTTATCAGGTCAAGATCTATCTGCCCCGAAATTTTCAAATGAATCGGACAACCCGTTGTTGGGTTGCTGCCCCTG
The DNA here is from genome assembly GCF_963676685.1 of Mytilus edulis. NCBI lineage: Eukaryota > Metazoa > Mollusca > Bivalvia > Mytilida > Mytilidae > Mytilus > Mytilus edulis. The sequence continues at coordinate 93,371,434 of NC_092344.1, forward strand.
AATTGGTAATTTTAAGGAAATTTTGCTGTTTTTGGTTATTGTCTTGAATATTATTATAGATAGAGATAAACTGTAAACAGCAATAATGTTCAGCAAAGTAAGATTTACAAATAAGTCAACATGACCGAAATGGTCAATTGACCCCCTAAGGAGTTATTGTCCTTTATAGTCAATTTTCAACAATTTTTATAAAATTGTAAATTTTTACTAAAATTTTCCACTGAAACTACTGGGCCAAGTTCATTATAGATAGAGATAATTGTAAGCTGCAAGGATGTTCAATAAAGTAAGATGTACAAACACATCACCATCACCAAAATACAATTTTGTCATGAATCCATCTGCTTCCTTTGTTTAATAGTCACATAGACCAAGGTGAGCGACACAGGCTCTTTAGAGCCTCTAGTTCCTTTGAATGTCTCAATGCTTGATTTTTTAATAAATGCATTTTTATTGTACAAATATAATCTTAATAGTCCGTTTTCCATTTATGAACTTTTTATGCTGCATATCAAATGCAAACTTTATTTAAACATTACATTTTGAGTATTTTATTTCTTTGTGCAACATGTGTTAATAAAACCAAAATATGTATAAAAAAAAAATATTTTAATCTTTAGATAAAAATAAGAAAGAAGGTGGTGATGAGGAGGAAGAGGAAGAAGATGATGATGCCGGAGAGGAAGATAAAGTAAGTTAACTGAAAGAGACTGTTAAAAACATCCTCAAAATCACTCGCACTCTCTCGTAACATTTGGTAAATCAACAATTTTATTGAGATATAAAAATGAGATGTGATTGGATTGCCAATGAGACAACACTCCATGGCATCCAAGACCAAATGACACAAATTAATTATAAGTTACAGTTCAGCCTTGAACAATGAGCAAGTGCATTCTGCATAGTTGGCTTTTAAAGGGTCAAGAAATGACAAATTTTAAACAAGTAAAGCTGTGTGACTGGTCGAAAAAAGATGGAAAAGAAGGGTTCAATTATTGAAGCATTTTAGCTGTGGTAAAAATACAAGCGATTCAGCCTAAAGTCAATAACTTTAATATTCAAAATTTGGCATTGAATGGAGTTGGTTATTTTTAGAGAAATTTTGGTCCCTTATAAAAGTTTCAATGGTAGATTATTTTAAAATAGATAAGGTGAAATGAGGTAGTTTTGCAAGATATTTAATATTTTTTTCATGGTATAAAACCTGTTCTGGTTCATTGCAATTAATAACCAAAGTCATATACATATGATTTGTTCCTTTATATGTTCAACTCATTGACAGTCTGAAGACTAAGTTATGACAAATTTTTTAATTAAATGTCTTATTTTATTTCAGGATGAACATGACCACGATGAGTTATAGGAAAGAAGATTTTAGGACAATTTTAAATTCATCTTCTCTTCATCGCTGTATGGCAGACTTTATAATAATGTGATCAAGTTTTACTAGGGGACATAATCCATGGGGAAAACCTGCAAATTGTGTTGTGTCAAATCAAATTGTCTGTTTTTGTATCTGTATTTTAGAGGTTATCTGATTGTGAATGAACATGGGTGAATGGTTGTGTATATGTTGGTATGATGAATATTTGTTTTGATACTGAGCGAAAAATATCCTATGTGTTTGAAAGGCATGTTATGCAAACATTATTATCAACCAGAGTTCACAGTTTATAAAATCATGGTAGTAGTCCATTCTTTATTTCAAGCTTTATTTATTAAGAATATTTGGAATATCATATTTTTATTGTATTTCATTATTATTATTATTAATGTGTTGTTAATGTGTATTTGTTATACTTCTAGTATAAATTGAGCATTCTGGTTGAACTACTAGGTGTTTTACATTGCCAAAAACAAAGCAATGGTAATAAAACACTTTTATCAACATATGTCTTATAGTAGTTATTATGACCATCTTTTAATGATTGTTGTTGTTTGTCCAGTAATCTTGGGGCTATTTGTCTCACATTGACAGAGTAAAAAACCAAGACGTAGGTATGCTGTTTTTGGCAGCAGTGTACATGTATTAGTTTTTGATTAGGACTAGTTTATGGTGAACTACAAGTGGTAGGTCAATGATATTTGGTATGCAGTTGGATAGGCATTTGCACATCTCGTTTCCATGGAGATTGTTCAGCCATGTACCTTCAGTCATGGTTCATTGATTTTGAATATTTGCACAACTTTCATGTAAAAGTATTCCTATTATTGCATTATTCAAAATTGTAAGAAGGCGAGACATATCGCTGTGATAACAGTTAATTGCCATTTGTTTGACTCTGAAGTTTCCTTTTGAGTAAATAACCCCTCCAGATTCCTTTTCCTCTATGTTATATGGCCAGAATGCAATGCTTGATAATGTATTCACCGATTCATGAAGCCCAAAAGTGGTGTGAAAACACCCAACTATCAATCAATCACCCATTAGTTCATGAAGCCCAAAAGTGGTGTGAAAACACCAACAGTCAATCAATCATCCAATAGTTCATGAAGCCCAAAAGTGGTGTGAAAACACCAACAGTCAATCAATCATCCAATAGTTCATGAAGCCCAAAAGTGGTGTGAAAACACCAACAGTCAATCAATCATCCAATAGTTCATGAAGCCCAAAAGTGGTGTGAAAACACCATCAGTCAATCAATCACCCATTAGTTCATGAAGCCCAAAAGTGGTGTGAAAACACCAACAGTCAATCAATCATCCAATAGTTCATGAAGCCCAAAAGTGGTGTGAAAACACCAACAGTCAATCAATCATCCAATAGTTCATGAAGCCCAAAAGTGGTGTGAAAACACCAGTCAATCAATCACCCATTAGTTCATGAAGCCCAAAAGTGGTGTGAAACCACCAACTATCAATCAATAACCCATTAGTTCATGAAGCCCAAAAGTGGTGTGAAAACACCAACAGTCAATCAATCACCCATTAGTTCATGAAGCCCAAAAGTGGTGTGAAACCACCAACTATCAATCAATCATTCATTAGTTCATGAAGCCCAAAAGTGGTGTGAAAACACCAACTATCAATCAATCATCCATTAGTTCATGAAGCCCAAAAGTGGTGTGAAACCATCAACTATCAATCAATCACCCATTAGTTCGTGAAGCCCAAAAGTGGTGTGAAAACACCAACTATCAATCAATCACCCAATAGTTCATGGTCGCTAATAAATAACTTGACATAAATTATTGTGGTTAACTTTTTAAAAAATCTGCTAAAGTTCCTCGGGTGAATACTTACGAACACGGATTTTCCTTACGTTATCTAGTTTTAAAATTGTATTCTGGAATTAGATTCATTGATAAACATGTTTGCTCTTGCTAAAAGATATATGGGCCATGGAATTTTCAGTCTTATCTAAATTTCAATTTTGAAGTTGTGGAATAGGAATGTTACAGATTTTGTCTCTATAACCTAAAAAAAAAATACACAAAAATGCAAGACTTGGACATACAATTTCCAGAGGTGTCAGCAGTGCCATCGGTGTATTGGTTTGTGATGAGGTTAGATTATGATTAGCCTACCACTTGTACAGTTTCTTGAAGGAGGTAGATAGATCTCCATGTTAAATGAGATGTGCTAATTCAACTGCATTCCAAATATTAATGTTCGTCTTGATGTTCCCCATAATTGGACCTTAACATTAATGTATGTGAACTAAGCAAAACCTTTAAGACATTAGATCTTTTAAAACATAAGTTTTTCACCACAAAGAAGCTAAAAATGACGATTAACATATTTTTTTTCAATCATGCCAATCAAACAGGCCTAGTCAAATCGTCATTTTCCAATTGGATGGACTTGTATGTCATGAAAACTTTATAAGCTTGTTTGAAATGGTGCACATCACTGGGGTAAAGCTAATGACAGTAACTGCTGACGCTGCCAAAGGAGTTGGTCCAGTAAGACCCCTTTTTGGCCCCAAAATAAAGCAGTTTTACAAAATTGTTAAAATGTAAACTTTTAGTTATCTATTGGAAAGAAGAATACTTCTGCCACATAAATAGTGCTGTTTTTGAAAAAAAAACGGGTACTAGCATCATTAAGTCGTGCTAAATTACTGAAAATTTTAGTTAAATTTTAGACTGTTTCCGTTTTAAATGAAAGTGGTCGCATTTGTGTTCATTCTTAATATTGAAATTTATGTTATATTTGATGATAATATATAACATATATAAAGGTTGAGAATGAACACTGATGCGGCCACTTTCATTTTTGACAAAAACCATCTGAAAAGTGTAGTTTTTTGGCATATTTAATAAATTTTTCATATTTAAGCTTAAATCGGAGCATGTTTAATGACTAAATCAGTAAAAATCTTTCACATAAACTAAGTGAGTCATCTGAAATAGACGCTTGAGTGTTTAAAAAGTGTCAAAAATATTTCGTCAGATGAACATGAAATTTGAGGCCAAAATCGATCCTTACCGGACATACTCCTTTGAGGAACATCTTTTGAATGATATAGTTTGTTCTTCTAAATTTATATTTGGCGTATAACCGAAATGTATAGACCGATATGCAGAATGACCAGTGTTTCCATTCAAAACTTTCTAAAACTAAATGTCTGTGGACAAACATGTTTGTTGAAGTGTGTATCAAAATGCTGTCTACATTAAATGACATGAATTTGCAGGTGGTATAATGATAAAACATGTACTTATCTGAAATAAAGAACACTTGCAATGGTAGTTGAAACCGATATAATGTCAATGGGTGTACATGCTTTGGCGTTTTTAAAAAGGTGTATTTATTACGATATTAATAGGAATCCCAGAAATAAATAATAATTCTTTTGGCGTGTACTTGGAGGCTACATATGGTAAACTATGTATTTTGTCTTCTACCTGTAGGTTAATGCAGTCTTATACATACGTTTGATTCCAACACGATTTACTCTTTGATACAAAAAAGGTTATACTAATGCGGATATTTTTTAGAATTGATGGTCATCCTTTATATGTTCCGGTAATCTTTAATAAATTACGGTCCTCCTTTACAAATTACGGTCATCTATTTACCAATCACGGTCATCCTTGTTGTGTGTTACAGTCATCTTGAAAATATTTTAATCAAGATTTAAGATCAACCGTTTTAGCGTTTTTTCAAATCCAAGTTCCTGTTTTATACACATTTTTCGGTAGTTATTTGCGATTTACGTGTGAATCTTTTATAACTTTACATCGTACCAATATAAAAAAAGAAGAAGTGGTATGATTGCAAATGAGACAACTGTCAATAAGAGACAAAAATGACACAGATATTAACAACTATAGATCACCGTACGGCCTTCAACAATGAGCAAAGCCCATACCGCATAGTTAGCTATAAAAGGCCCCGATAAGACAATGTAAAACAATTCAAACGAGAAAACTAACAGCCTTGTTTATATAAAAAAAATAAACGAAAAACAAATATGTAACATATAAACAAACGGCAACCACTGAATTTCAAGCTCCTGACTTGGGACAGACACTTACTTAAAATGTATGTTTTGTTAAGAAAATGATAAAGAAACACTTAAGACAATATAAATACTGACCTAATTTTTCATCCGACATCTTGGGATGACCGTGAATGCAGTTACGGTCATCAGCTTTACCCTAGTGAAAATAAGACCACATCTTCTTATATCTATGTTTTATATAAGACACTCCGACTAAAGAAAACCCCAATATGTCATTCCAGAGTTATGTGACTTTGGCTGTCAAATAGACAAAAGGCATATTAATATGGACCAGCTCTATCATGCTTGGATCAATTTCCTACAAACTAAATATATATTGTTTAAAATTGTTGAACGTAAGACTCTTTTTATTTTGAAAATATTCTGGTGGGTCATTCCAGCCGAAAACATTCACATAAAAAAATCGAAAAGAAGGGGGTTTCCCACCCTTGGATTTACCAATGTCTTGTATTTTCATATCCTGCTGTTTTATTCAAATGTAGTTGTTAACATAGTTTGAATAATACTAACAGTTTAGAAACTTACAAAATGTTAGAACAAAATAAATAATAAAGCATGGTATTTTGGACTGGACTACATCTAATTTCCATCGAGATGACTTCCGAAGACTGCCGACCATCATATAACCCAATACAAAAATTAACCAAAATATAGACAATCAAGCACGTTGGATGAATCAATATTAATTCTAAAAAGATGCTTCCTTTAATATTAAACAGTATCGTAACTATATCCCTTCGTGTTAAAAAATATTGGACATTTCCAAGCGAGATAACCCGAGTTGTTTAAGATTTGTTTTATAAAAGCTCTGATAGTTTAAAATTGCTCACCGAGATATAATTGACATGTTTTAGTCTTCTGCTGTTTTATTCAAATGTAGTTGTTAACATAGTTTGAATAATACTAACAGTTTAGAAACTTACAAAATGTTAGAACAAAATAAATAATAAAGCATGGTATTTTGGACTGGACTACATCTAATTTCCATCGAGATGACTTCCGAAGACTGCCGACCATCATATAACCCAATACAAAAATTAACCAAAATATAGACAATCAAGCACGTTGGATGAATCAATATTAATTCTAAAAAGATGCTTCCTTTAATATTAAACAGTATCGTAACTATATCCCTTCATGTTAAAAAATATTGGACATTTCCAAGCGAGATAACCCGAGTTGTTTAAGATTTGTTTTATAAAAGCTCTGATAGTTTAAAATTGCTCACCGAGATATAATTGACATGATATCTCGTATGTGTATTTAAATTAAGTTATTGTTTCATCATTTTTCAATTTTATCTGCTATGGAAAAATTAACTGCGACGAAAAATGAAATTTTCATGATTTTTTTAAAGCATCAACCCATAGTCAAAGGTACAATAACCACAATAGAAACATAGGGGAAAAAGAAAAACATATGAATGCTATTTTCAAATGGCCATTGACAACAGTAAACGCTGACTTAAAATTCTTTTTTTTTAAGAATCATATTTGGAAATCCTTCTAAAAGTTCACTTGCTATGGATCTTTTTTTTATCACATTTAATGAAAAAGATATATTAAAAATTATATCAAATTGTTATTTCTGTTATGGTATATATTTTTATTTTATTATGTCATTATAATGTGTAAATTACTAAAAAATACTAATATCTGCAATTATATGTTATTTACTAATGGTAACATTAAGTGTTTCCCGTTTACATCAATGATAACTATTTATAAGATCATTAGATGTATCAATGACATAGCACGTGTACTGATTAATGTAAAACAAAATGTCCTTCATTCTTGTGTATGATGAGAAAGTTGAACGACTTGGTTAGCGTTTGAGGTGAAAAACGACATTTTTGTGCTTTGTATAGAATATCACCATAAACAAGAGGCTCTCAAGAGCATGAATCGCTCAACTGTATTTTTGTCGAGCCTGCAACTTTTGTTGCAGAAAGCTCGACATAGGGATAGTGATCCGGCGGCGGCGGTGGCGTTAGCTTACTTCTTAAAAGCTTTATATTTTATAAGGTGGAAGACCTGGATGCTTCATACTTTGTATATAGATGCTTCATGTTACGAAGTTTCTGTCAGTCACATGTCCAATGTCCTTGACCTCATTTTCATGGTTCAGTGACCACTTGAAAAAAATGTTCAAATTTTTTGTAATGTTGAATTTTCTCTTATTATAAGTAATAGGATAACTATATTTGATATGTGCGTACCTTGCAAGGTGTCCTCATGTCTGTCAGACAGTTTTCACTTGACCTCGACCTCATTTCATGGATCAGTAAACAAGGTTAAGTTTTGGTGGTCAAGTCCATATCTCAGATACTATAAGCAATAGGGCTAGTATATTCGGTGTAAGGAAGGACTGTAAAGTGTACATGTCCAACTGGCAGGTGTCATCTGACCTTGACCTCATTTTCATGGTTCAGTGGTTATAGTTAAATTTTTGTGTTTTGGTCTGTTTTTCCTATACTATATGCAATAGGTCTACTATATTTGTTGTATGGAATGATTGTAAGGTGTACCCGCTAGCGGGCAGATGTCATGTGACCTTGCCCTCATTTTTAGGTTCAGTGGTCAAAGTTATGTTTTTGAGTTTTGGTCTTTTTATCTAATACTATATGCCATAGGTCAACTATATTTGGTGTATGGAAATATTTTATGATCTTTATGTTAGTCGCGCAGGTTTTATTTGACCGTGACCTCATTTTCACGGTTCATTGCACAGTGTTAAGTTTTTGTGTTTGGTTTATTTTTCTTAAACTATAAGTAATGGTTCAACAATATATGTTGTATAGAAGCATCATTAGCTGTGCATGTCTGCCTGGCATGGTTCATCTGACCTTGACCTCATTTTCAAGGTTCATTGGTCTTTGTTTAGTTATCTTGGTTAATGTTAAGTTTATGTGACAGTTGTAATAAAGCTTAGCTTTATACTGAGGACTATCAACATAATATCAATGATTAGTATAGAAGGCGAGACATTTCAGTGTGTGTACTCTTGTTCTTAAATCTTTCATCAATTATTATTTTTGTTTTTCAATACAAATATTTATGTTATGAGTGGCTTAGAAATCTTTGTATCTGTCATAATTTCTTCAAAAGCAAAAACATGCATTTGACCCCCGTGTTCTATTTTAGCCATGGTAGATATTCTCTTGACGTACGAGGAAATAAAGATACAAAATTCATACTAAAACTAATTCAGCCTAAGTTTGGCTGGAATTGGTTCAGTAGTTTCAGAGAAGATTTTTTGTTGAACATTTTTGGTGTTTACAGTTAATAATATTCAAGATAATAACCAAAAACTGCAAAATTTTCTAAAAATTACCAATTTAAATTGTGGCAGCAACTCAACAATGGGTTCTTAGATTTGCCTAAAAATTTCAGGGCTGACATAACTTCGACTAACAAACACTTTTTTTTTGAAACAGAAAGTAAAACACAAAATTTATTTTATATACTCTAAGGATCATTCAGCTTAAGTTTGGTTGAAATTGGTACAGTAGTTTCAGAGAAGATATTTGAAATAATTTAAACCGGACGGACGCCAAGTGATGGCAAAAGCTAACATTCCCTTTGGAAAGGTAAGCTAAAAATGATATGTGAAATACCCAGGTATATAATGTATGTACATTGAATTATATTTATATATTCTAAAATTTAGTAAATGTTTTCTCAAGTTTCTGATATCGAAAGCCCTTGTATAATATTTACTAGATTTATATCGTTAAAATCACATACGTGGTTACATATGCAAGCTAATTGAACAAGTTGAGAAATATACAAACAGCATTAGATTGTTCCAAACAATAGGAAATGAAGGTCTCGTTTGAAGTAAAATACCGTAATAAAAGGAATCGTGTATAAAAGATGGACGAAAGATACCATGTAGAGGGACAGTCAAACTCATAGATTGAAAATAAGCTGACAACACCATGGCTAAAACTAAAAAGACAAACAGACAAATAACAGTACAAAAGACAAAACATAGACAACTAAACTAAGCAACACGAACCCAACCAAAAACTGAGGATAATCTCAGGTGCTCCGGAAGGGTAAGCAAAGAACATCCTTTTAACAACAAGGACTAAAACATATCAGCTGTTTTGCGTCAAGCAGTGAATACGAGAAGTAATCACGCAAGACAAAATTTCAAACTCTACTGAGAAGTAATGATTCCTACATAGATAACATTATAATGTCTTAAAGATCAACCGTTACCCTGAATAAGAGAAGTGTTATATGACTCCCCTTGAATATGTTATTGAGAATTGCACATATATTTTACATGAATAGTTTCACAAAATCTCCTTTATCCGACTGACGTTTTCTTCTCTTATTTATTTATCGTACCAAAAAGCAGATTTTAGTCAATAAAGTGTGTGCGGGCTGAGCAAAGTATACTGGTTTTAGTATGAAAATAAACATTTTGAAGGACGGCTCATACAATAATTAAATTTGGCACATTGATACACAAATCCATCAAATCATTAATTTTGCAAAATTTAATTATGCTGTCTACTGCAGCTTATATTGGTTAGTCCACATGGGTACACCAGTTGTCCACCGTAGGCAGACTTGCACCATCCGATCTACAACATCATCAATTGAAAAAATGACCGCCTTACGCTTTTTATGTTAAAATTCTTATCACGCCCAACTCCACTCAGAGCAGACGGAGGCGGACCAAAAAGGCAACGGCAATCCACCTTGCTCAACAAGCAAATAGTAATTAAAATCGCAAATAGGATGTTTTCGTTCATTTTGTTTTTATATAATAAGGCCGTTAGTTTTCTCGTTTGAATTGTTTTACGTTGTCATTTTGGGGTCTTTTCTAGCTGACTATGCGGTTTGGGCTTTGCTCATTGTTAAAGGCTGTACGGTGACCTATAGTTGTTAATTTCTGTGGAGAGTTGACTCATTGCCAATCATACCACATCTTCTTTTTTAAAAGCAGCCATATACCGATATATACTGAACTTTAAAACAATTCTGACTGAGACCTGGGATCAAAGTATCAGCTATGATTTCCCTTTCCTCATTAACAAGAGATCCTCTTTCTTTCGATAAACATGCTCTTTTTTCTTCCGCCGTACCCTCAGACGTATACTCCTTCGACAGTGTTCTATATCTAAAAATTCTACACCCACCCCAAAAGAAGCTAATTGGCTTCTACCAGATTATGCCCTGGATAATCCTGAATAATGGTTGCGATATTTTCATTCAGTCGGATGCCAACAGCAAATCACATTCCCATGTGGACATATGAACTAAAAACCACTTTAAATACTTATCTTAGAGATAGTATGTTTTTAATTGTGTTAAACTTAAGATTATACTTCTATTTTCATCCTCTGTTATCTAAACTCTCCTTTTTTTTGTTTCCGCAATACAAGGTGATACTTGTCAATTTAATTTCCGATTTCAGATTTTAAGTAAAGTTCGCTTTATTCTATGGCTCTGTTCAGCATCGTGCAGCCTGATCATTTGAAGTATTCATCGGCCCGAACACTGACCGTACAATTATTCTCTTCCACTTGTAATAACGACGGAAAGGTTATTCACAAGAAAGTTTAACATATTGAGATTTTTTCACATTCATTTTGAAAAACAAATCGAGTGATAAAAGTTGAAAGTTCAAATGAAACGTCGGTCTTTGACCTTCCTTCATCTTTAAGTTCCATCTTCTGTTTAAGTGAATATTACAATAAGTGGCTGTTGTTCTAAAATATGGTGTCTTGGATATTTTTATTAACCTTGTTTGTTCTTCTAGGTAAGTTTTAATTAACCATTTGATAGTTTTGAATAATAAAACTAATTTCTGGAAGAGTAAAGATGATGCTAATATTTAAATGGACTTTGGTTCTTTCAGGTTGTATATAAAATAAAAATAGAGAAATAAAGGCTAATAATTTGTGATACTGTTTCCATGATGATTCATGGGAATACTTTTGTTTTCGTCCATAGTGACGGAGAGACCGAAATGGATAGTTAAAACAGACGTAGAGTGAACAGGATCAAAAGTGTAACTCATTGTTTCTATAGTTTTGTTATTTTTTGTTATTTTTTGGCGGGTGGGGGTGGGTGGGGAAGGGTTATAAACTACTAGTATATATAAATTAAACCATTGCAAAAAAAAAAAAACACAAACTATTCGGTGTTCGGCGTTTTGGTCGTTGTTTTTGGAAGTTAACAATGAATTCAATAGTTATTCACTAAAGAATAGACAAACTATACATGAATACGGAGATAAAATTAAAGAAGCAGCTAACTTCCAATTTTACTGGTTTGAATTAGGACTATGTTAAAATCAAATTGTTAAATACAAATTGTATTCAGAACGAATATAATAAAGAAGTTGTTGTTGATACTAACATTTCGGTTATTTTATTGTATAATTTTTGTAGGTTTATTGTCTGTAGAATATTCTTTATCTCATCAAACGGATTAGACACAACGCATTAAACACATTTACAATGGATTTGGCTTGTGAAATCAGTTTTAGTTGATAAACAGATACTGTATATAGTACAGCATTTGTTATTTTCAAGGTTACCAAAACATATGTTTTCTTTTCAAAATGTGTTTTAGATAAGTTGAACTTTTATATATTAATCAAACCACCATAGATAAATTAATTACTTTAAAATGGATAAATTATTCCTGTATATACAAATCTAAGTTGATCTATCTTATAACCAAAATGATCACATGAAGGTATCGTATTTTAAAGTATATGCCATCACTCAGTACTGGCACACATCGCCTGAAAAATACAACACTGTTTACAGTCTGCGTAACCAAAAACACGTTAAACTAAAAAGCCACCCAAACTAATAATTGGTTTCATTCACTGGAGATAAATATATCAAACCATGTCACATTTTGCAGAAAGTTCATGTAGGCCTTCATAGAACAGAACATATTTTATTTCCAATTAAGGGCCCACAAGGGGCATACAGAGCATACATGAATATGATCACATATTGCCTTTGATCTCTAAGACATCAAATTCTAAACGAGAATTAAAATGATACTTGAAAAAACCCTCATCAAATACCAAGTTCAAATTGTGTTGCTTACAGTTTTTTTCGTTGACATTTATATAAATGATTTTTTTTTCAGAAAACTATAATATTCTTTGTTACGCTGGTGCGTTTTATTTATCTAGGGCTATTATATGTCTAAAGGCATCTTTGATTGTAAAATGATCTTAAAAAAAATAAGTCAGTCATTGCACTATGCAGACAAATACCAAATATTTCATTTTATTTTTTAGTTTATTTTTGCATCAAGGGAGAGAAGTATTTTAGTTAAAATTGACAATTTATAGAAAGAAAGGTTAATGAATTTTTCATTTTTGTCGAGCATGCGACTTCTGTTGCACAAAGCTCGACATAGGCATAGTGATCCGTCGGCGGCGGCGGTGGCGCAGTTGGGGGCGTTAGCTTACCGCTTAAAAGCTTAATATTTCAGAATGAAGATGACCTAGATCCTTCATATTCTGTGTATTGATACCTTCTGGTATGAAGTTTCCGTCTGTCATATGTCCATTGTCATTGACCTCATTTTTATGGTTCTTTCTTATTATGAGTGATAGGATAACTATATTTGGTATGTGCATATATTGCAAGGTCCTCATGTCCGTCAGACAGTTTTATCTTGACCCCGACCTCACTTACAGGATCAGTAAACGGCAAGGTTAAGTTTTCGTGATTAAGTCCATATCTCAAATACTATAACCATTAGGTCTACTATATTTGGTATATGGAACGATTGTAAGGTGTATCCAACTGACAGGTGTCATCTAATCTTAACTCATTTTCATTGTAAGTGGTTGTAAATAAGTTTTTGTGTTTTTGTTAGTTTAAAAATATCTATTTATAGCGGATTGTGTAACAAGTTTTGCAACTTATTAATCATTTATTTATCCCTTTCCACTTTGCGGGTGCGAGAGCTGTCCTGTAGCGGCATTAGCCAACTCTTTTTCGAAATCTACAAGGGTATTTTTTACGTGCAAGAAATATGGCTCTCTCTTAACACAGGTCACCAATTTATCGCCCCCTTTCGACGGACTATCATCGTTTCCTCAAGACCATACTCGCAAATGGTGTCAAGGAAGAACCGAAAATTCAGTCCCTGAAATTTTCATCCCGGAACGGGAATCTAACCAGGAACCTTTGTGTTAGTAGTCCGATGAACTAACCACTACAACCCGGCTCTCACCATCTGTTGTTCTAATGCTTTATGCAATAGGTCATCAATATTTGGCGTTTGGAAAAATTTTACGCACTACATGCAGTGGCGGATCCAGAAATTTTCATAAGCGGGGGCCCACTGACTGACCTAAGAGGGGGCCCGCTCCAGTCACGCTTCAGTGATTCCCTATATAAACAACCAATTTTTTTCCAAAAAAGGGGGGACGGGCCCCCTGCCCCCCTTGAATCCGCCTCTGACATGTATATAACAGTCTGGCATATTTTATTTGACCACCGTCACCTCATTTTTACTTTTAATTGCTCAATGTTAACTTTTTTGTCTGTTTTTTCTAATACTTATAGCAATAGGTTAACTGTATATGGAGTATGGAATAATTGTAAGGTGTATATGTCTGTCTGACAATTATCATGTGACGGTGACCTCATTTTCACGGTTCATTGATCAATCTTAAGTTTTCCTGGTTTAATATGATTTCTTCAAGATTGTATATGCAAAAGATCAACTCTATTTAAAATCTCGGGGCTCTACTTCCTATATACAAGGTGATAGGACGTGCCGCTGGAATATGTCACCTTTTCAGTCTTGAAAATATGTGAATAAGTCGGGGACACTATCAGAAACATATGAATAGGTTATTATAGTTCCCATAACTTCTTCGTCTGTCATCTTTCTTGGTGTTCCCGGCTTTTTGTATCAACCAACTTTTCTCTTTTTGGCACTTTGGTATTTCACTATTTCATTACAGACCATTACACACCACGTCCAACCGAAACAATACGGAAAACGGTTACAATTATACCGACGCAATATATGAAAAGGTATTGCATCGGTGACAATATAAAGGAATTTGATGCGACTGTCATACAAGTGAGAGGTTTAGCTAGCTATAAAACCAGGTTCAATCCACCATTTTCTACATTTGAAAATGCCTGTACCAAGTCAGGAATATGACAGTTCTTGTCCATTCGTTTTTGATGCGTTTTGTTATTTGATTTTGCCATGTGATTATAGACTTTCCGAATTGATTTTCCTCTGAGTTCAGTATTTTTGTGATTTTACTTTTTTCTAAAATTTAAATTATATTACAGGGTGGGATAACAGAACCCCAGCGGGCCCCTGTCAATTAAGTATTGTAATAATCCCCCCGAGTTTAAAGTACGCAATGATAGTAAGGTGAACATGTCTGTCTTGACAGGGTTCATCTGACCTTGACCTCATTTTCTTGGTTCATTGATCAATGTTAAGTTTTCCTGGTTAAAGTTGTATCTTCGATGTACAATAGGTCAAGTATATTTAAAGGATATTTGGTGTATGGAATGATTGTAAGGTGTACATGTATTTTAAGTTTGGTTAAGCAGGGGCGGATCCAGCCAATTTAAAAAGGGGGGTTCCTAACCATGGAGAAAAAAGGGGGGTGGGGTTCCAACTACATGACTCCATTCAAATGCATTGATCGTCCAAAAAAGGGGGATCCGCGCCTGTTTAGTGACCTTGACCTCATTTTCTTACATCATGTTAAATTGCTGTGATAGTTGTTAAAAGGCTATATATTTAGGACTGTCAACCTAATATAAATGGTTAGTAATTATAAAGAATGTGAGATTTCACATGATGTGTACACTATTTTTTACTTCAAGTGTGATCAAGTGTAGCAAGAATACATGGTGACACCAATTTTTGCTTTTTGTTTTCTTTACAAAACAATATTCCCTCATGTATTTCAAATTCGATCTCATTGATTTCTTATTTGAATATTAGCAATCTAAAACGTTTGTTTTTTTTCATGAATAATCATGCAAACTTGGGGCCAGGCACGGGCCAGGGCGCACAACTTGTAGCTTGAAAAATAGTATGGTGACCGTTTTTTTTTTTCATTCTTTAAGAAAAAAAGACCATCATAAAATTTACATTTTTTGGCAAAGCGTGAGAAAATTCTGTCCGTGTAAAATTATAAGACTTATAATGTAATACAAAATCACAATGTCTGTTTTTTTAATGATCTGATACACTAGTTTCTTTCCCCTTCCCGCAATAAAACTTTCTAATAAAGCAAGAGTGGACGCATGATCTGTACTTCAAAGATAATATCCCTGAACAGGTATTCTTATTCTGTCCATACTCAAATATGTTGTAGAAACTATAAAGGTATAATGGTATTTCGACAAAGGGGTTGTTTCATTCATAATTTTTGCCCTAAGAAAAAGTGTTGAAAATTTGATGAAAACCTACATGACCTAGTAAGTAAGTAAGTAAGTAAATTTTATTTAGAGTCGGCATATATATACATAATAACAGAGAAAACATGAGCTCTGGTGAGCTCTTTAACCGACTATCACATAAAAAACATGCAGCATCATGCAAATACTACCAAATAAAACTAAAAAAACATGCAATATAATGAACAGATGAAAGCAAATCTATTTGATTTGTGAGCCTCCAGAGTCAAAGTTCATGTGGCAAGTGCCTCTATGTGCATTGAAACGGGGAATCAGCAAATCACTTGGGATCATAAAATATAACAGACTAAAAGCATAAAAACAATAAATAAATATAAGCACTAGCATTTAATGGCAGATATATTAAAAAAAATGCATAAAAAACTGCATAAAAAGCAGAGCAAAAGGCCATTATAAAAAGAAAGAAAGAAATTTCAGCTTTGAGACAGCACTGGGTGGAAACGACATGAACTGCGGTAACATTTTTGACCCCCACACCAGGAATTTATATAATTCCTAAACTGGTCAAAAGAAGTCATGAGTCTAGCCTCATTAGGAAGTGAGTTCCATACCTGTGCTGCCTCAAATCTAAAGGATCTTTTACCATAACTGGAGGTTCTAGGTCTAGGTACCTCAGCAGTGTTTACATACCTGAAATTATATGAACTGTTTTTTATTACAACTAAATCTTGAATAAATAAAGGACATTTTTTAATAATTATTTTAAAGGTCTCCAAGGCAATTGAGCGCATTCTATGAGTTTTTAATGATGGAAGGTTCGAAATCTGCAGGAGTGTTTCGTATGAGCTCTGATGGTCTTCATAAATAAATCGAAGCGCTCTTTCTTGTATTTTTTCTATTTTCCTGGTATTTTGTTCCCCACAGAAATGCCAAGTCAAAGGGCAATAACTAAAGTTAGTTTTAATAAAAGAGTAGTAAATTGTAAGCTTACTCAGTTTGTTTAGATGTTTCCCAATTCTTTTCAAAACATTTAATTGCCTTGCAGCCTTTTTACAAATATTTGAAATGTGTAAATTAAAGTTTAATTTAAAATCAATCGTAACTCCAAGTAGTTTAACCTCATCCTCACATGATATAGAAATACCATTCAAATCAAACACAATCTTTTTATCATGTGTTTTTTTGCCAAGAGAGATAGCTTGAAATTTCCCTGGGTTGGCCTGCATTTTATTGGAAGAAAACCACTGTATTAAAAAATTGCTGTCTTCCTCAAGAGCAGAAATTACATCTTGTAAGGAATTTCCACACTTTGACAAAGTATTGTCATCAGCATAATTATATAAAGAACAATTTTTTACAGAAAAGAACAAATCATTAATAAAAATATTAAATAGGATGGGTCCAAGGATAGAACCTTGTGGTACCCAGGGTTGGCAAAGTATTACCCACCCGGGAATTCCCGGGCGGGAAAACCCGGGTTTTCCCAGGCTGGGCAATACTCCCAGAAATGGGTAATAGTGGGCATTACTGGGCAATATGATTTTTTAAGCTTTTAACACAAAATAGTAAAGACTTGTTATAGTTTCATTGTATAACAGCTAAATATATATACTTTTTATACAGATAACCATTGACCATGTTGACAGTCATTTCTAGAAAATTCAATTTCATTCTCTTCTCTATTAATTTTATATGTAGGCAGAATACAAGATTTTCACATTTAAAGATACCTTTTAATTACCAAGTATTGTTTCAATAATCCAAACTTTGAAAAATGCATTTTTTTGCAGTGTTTAAGTGAATTTTTAATTTTAATTGTTATACATTCATATTGCTAAATAAACACCCTACAGGGTCATGCCATTAACACTTATTAAATTGAAAGGACTGATTATTGTTACATAAACAAATCTGTGTTCTAATCTGAATAATTACTTATTAATTAGTGACAGTACATATACATTATTTAAATGTGATGTTTCTTTAATACCGGCGTTTTGCATTTGCGCCGATCTGCATTTCATTTGCGCCGATTTTTTCTTTCATTTGCGCCGATTTCTTTTTTTCATTTGCGCCGATATTTTTTCCAGGTAAATAACAGATGAAATGATATAAGAAGATGTGGTATGAGTGCCAATGAGAAAACTCTCCATCCCAGTAATGTTATTTTCATTTATCATTAAAGACCTCTTCCGTTAGCCAGTTGTACACATGTTATGAATTGTCAATCATAACATGTATATAACTGTTGTCTCCTGCTTAAAATCAAGAAGTAAAAACCTAAGATAAAAGCACTTTGTTTATACTAAAATGACGAATTAAAAATATATGTACAGCATTCAAATCCATAAAAACGGAATACATTCAAATCATAAATCTGTTCTTGCCGGGTATGTATAAGCAACACATCTACTTTTAAATTATTCCTTTCTTATGATTTCGTCTCTTCTATATTTGGCGTAATTGTCATCGATTTCATTTAGGGAAAGGAATGGTAACCCGAAACATTGGGATAGCCATTTACCAATTGCAATGTCACTTGATTTGTCTTTACACTCTGTGCTCAGCCAATGTAAAAGTATGAACTTACCAGGAACTTACCTGTAAATCCAATTAGGAAAAATATAAAATCGGCGCAAATGAAAAAATGAAATCGGCGCAAATATAAGAAGGAACATTTTCAAAATCGGCGCAAATGTCATACGCCCTTTAATACATGTAAATGTTAATTCTTAATAGGAGCTATATTCATGATATTCATTTGAAAAAAAATATGTATTTGCTTTCTATTTACAGTTTGCCAATCTAGACAAATGCCAAACAAACAAAATAGGGTATAAATATCTTATTAAATGTACTGTATTTGTGTTTATCACTGAATCCTCTTTAAAATTCAGACAAATATTTTATATTGCCCAGTATTACCCACTAAAACCCAGTAAAACCCGGGTTTTCCCAGTATTTCCCACTGGGCTGGGCAATACTCATAAAACCCGGGTTTTTGCCAACCCTGGTGGTACCCCTTTAAATATGTCAAGCATACCACTTAAATTTTGGTTTACTTTCACACACTGTTTTCTTTTTGTTAAATAACTATATAACATATCAAGTGAGGATTTGGATAGACCATAAGCTTTTAGTTTCAGTAGCAGTAAGTCATGGGGGAGACAGTCAAATGCTTTTGACAAGTCCATAAGGATAGCTGCAAGGTATTTATTTTGATCTAAGGCTAATTTCCAATCTTCAATTACTCTTAATAAAGTTGACTGACATCCAAAACCAGATCTAAAAGCTGCCAAAAAAGGACTGAAGATTTTATCAAAGTACTTCATAGTACCTATGCTAAAATCAAATCTTCAACAGTATTCCAGCTTAAAAATATTTTCACCAATAATGTCATTAGTGACATCATAAAAACGATCAGTGGTTGATCCAGAACTTTTCATAAAGGGGTAGGAGGGGAGCAATGAATGACTTAAAAAGGGGGGGGGGGGGTGCGCTCCAGTCATGCTTCAGTGAAATGTATATGACAGTTTTCTGCAAAATTAACAGTTCTACGGCCCTTTGTCCACATATATTTATGTAGAAATATACTGTATTATATGAATTAATCAAGATTTTTCTTAATATCACAAAAATGACGAATTCGCAATAATAAAGGCATACAATAATTTCTGAATATACAGTATACTATTCTCTTTATTTTTCAACAAAAATTTCAATGGGTGACTTACCATGCGGGAGGGCGCAACATAAACTATCATGAAATAAGATTGAACAATTTTACCATGAATAAAAATGAAATGTTTTCCTATTTGGTCCAGGAACATATATATTTATGAGGCTTGACACTACCTAATGGTACCTGATTTCATTGTCAGGTCATATAGCTAATAAAGACATCATACGAATTCGATGTGTTCAAAATGTACTCACTATATATATATATACTATATTATTTTGATTATTTCTAATGATATCAATAAAATGTCATTTAAACTAAATTTTAAAGAGATGCCTAGTGTATCTAAGTTGTAATCTGTCGCTTCAAATTTATTAAAATCCCATTCATTTAATCACAGAATGGTTCAGAATTCAAACGGGGTAATAAAAAAATGGTGTCAATTACATTACCAAATTCACAAACCATTATAAAACACTTTAAATTTAAAAAAAAAAACACTTACTTTGGTCATTTCATATGACAAAACATATCTATTTTATGATAAAACTTGTATTTATTTAGGATTAAAATTATGTGGTTAATTAACTGAAGCAGTTCTGATTGCTTTTTGGTCAGACACTACGAAAATCCATAAAAAGACATTAGCCCAAGATGAGGACAGTATTTTGTTCCTCCCTGACTGGGATTTGAACTTGATATATCGTGGCACTTAATTGCCTTGCAACAAAGCCTGACCCTCTAGACAACTCCACCACTAGGCCATATATATATATATATATATTTATTGCCTGATTTTCATTTGCTTTTTAACTTCATTGTTTCAAATCTCTACAATACAGAGACCGGCGTAAAATTGCAACTTGTGACAAATTGTTATGTTCATGTACTGTTTCATAATTATTAAAACAATGTTTTCTTTTTTCAGCTTCTCCTAGTGCTTCAGGTGAGAACAGTTTAGTGTCAAGAGGTAAAATTGATAGAAAAAGATATAAAAAAGGTGTTGGTTTGTCTCCTCATATATTGAAAGTTAATTAATAACACAAGATTAAAGTTTTTTTACTGGTTTTCATATTTTTTTCTGTTGTTTAAACAGGAAAATGTTGACTCTGATCCATCATAAAAGCATGTATCCCAGTTCTTAATAGTGGCATTGGCTACCAGATATAAAAGGAATTAAAGCATGATTTTGTTTTGTTCAATCAATAATGAAAGTGATATATTGAAATACTTATTTTCTTGTAGCAACGAATTTGGTGTCAATTTTTTCAAAATAAGATGAGAAATATGGCTGAAGAATTATTTACTTGCATTGTATCTAAATTCATGTGACCTTTACTCTAACCCCATAGCTGGAGTTGGGTTACACATGATTTCAGCTATTAATTTAGGAAAAGAAGGTCAACACTGAAAGTGAAACGAAGGATGATCCATTTGGTTAACTGAACTGGTTTAATCCACTAAAAAACACTCTTTGAAGTAAAACAGACATAGAAAAAAAATCTAAATTCATGTGGTCACTTTTCTTTTTACAGTTATATTTATGTTTATATCTGGTTATATGAGTGTCAGCAGTCTTTGGAGGACATCTTCGTGGTAAATTAGGAGATGATTAAAATACACATGAAATGTTGATACATTTTATCTAGTCCATGCATTCTTAATTGTTTATTTTAGAATTTTGTTTTCATACATTCATACTCCGGGTGCGGGAATTTCTCGCTACATTGAAGACCTGTTGGTGACCCTCTGCTGTTGTTTTTTATTTGGTCGGGTTGTTGTCTCTTTGACACATTCCCCATTTCCATTCTCAATTTTATGTATACATGTTATAAATCAAATTGAGAATTTGAGTCAAATCGGTGAAGATAAATTTGACAGCTTATGCCCCTTAAAGGACCAGCAGAAAAGCACACCATTCCTGACCATATGCAGCTCCAATCTTGACCCAGAGAGTCATTTGAATGTCCAAAGTCTAACCTAAGCCAAAAAACTCTTTTTTTCACTATGGGTCTTATAAATATTTACCAGCTGAGAACGCTTTCACAGTATGCCAACATTCTACCAAATAAGCCAAGGGAATAATCTACTAGATCAGCTAATGAAATGTGTTTATAGAATCATTAATTCAGACGAAGCACACTAGCCAGAGACCACAACTATTACTCTATGATTTTATAGTTCCCTTAATTTGGCTATTTTTCTTCCAGTCATATTTTTTTCACTGTTTCTTACTTTGAGACTTTACCATGTTTACAACATATGTAGATTATAATAAGAAAAAGTAAAGTGTAAATGTCTTTGCAAAAATAAAAATTGTGTTGGGCTATTTTTTTTTTTAACTGATGAATGCTTTTTTTTTGTGATTTAATTTGGGTTTAATAGCTTTGAACATGCACAAATTTTTCATGAAGAATTTCCAAACTTTATACAAAATGTGCCTTGGTCAAAGTTTTTATGGCACAATAAAATAAAAAAAAAGCATTGAATTCATTTAGTTACATTTTTATGCAACATCCATGACATTATTACAAATAGCATGTGCAGCACAGTCATAAATGTTGCACTTTATATTTCTGAAATGCCTCAGCAAAATCAAAATTACAAAATTCTTTGAAACTTATATCTATGTAGTGTAATTAAAAAGATATAATAGTAATTGATACTTGTAGTCACAGACTTCTTATTTGTTGTTTGGATAGAATTGAAAGATTACAGAAGATTGTTGTCATCAAATATATAATTTAATTAAAATTTTTGCATCAGAAAAAATAAACTTCAAAGAAAAACATTACAGGAAAAAATTCTTATCAACACAGAATACATTGTTTCAATTAAATAATAAAATTAAACATACTTTTTATGCAGGAAGTTACATTTTCAATACATTGGCACTATTAGTTATTTCTTTATGATATGATACAACAAAAACGCCAAAAAGTGGATTCGGTTTGACCACAGTTGACTTTTAAAAAGTTAATAAAGCTTTATCACACCTTTAATCTGTATGACGTCACGTCATCTATTGCAGTCACTGTTGCAAAGGCTTTATCAAAACCCTAATTTGTATGATGTCATGTCAGACCTTCTTATCTGTATGACGTCATGTCATATAAAAAAAACCATCTACTTCAGGTATATGTACATGTATATAATAAAGTGTATATGATATGGATTTTTCAATATCACACACCGTATCAACCCTCAACTCGTGTCTCGGGTTGATACGGATGTGATATTGAAAACGCCATATGAAATTCTCTATATATGCACCTGGAATTTGATTTATCTCCATTGTTGATTTTAATAAACATTTTATTTTTAGATGCATATTTTACTGAACAGAATTCCTACAGTTACACCTATACATCAACAGTGGAAAGCTCTTTTGTAGGAACGACTCCCTCCAAATCTGGATTTCAGTATACTTGTTCAGTGATAATTAGAGTTTATACGGGTTTTAAATCAGAATTAAAGGTAGTAGTATTTCGATTTTTATGTTTGTATACAGTAAAAAAAACACACTTTAAACTGCATTTGAATATAGAAAAAGTTAATATATTTGTAGCATTTATACTTGTAGAGGTTACAATGAATTAAAGTTGTTTGAAATTGGTCTTTGAATGATTTTAATGAATGTAAAAAGCAATATATGTATATCTTTTTTGTTTACTTTAAATAGCTATATAGTTCTTTTTGTGGAAAACCAGTGCATTTTGTACATAGAATTTTTCTCAAAATAGTATGTTTATATGAACATTTCTATTAAGATATATATTTATCATAAATTGAGTTACTATTATACTTGTGTCTTAAATACAAACAGATTTTATAGTCTTCTTGAAGCCAACGTTGAATTAATTTGTTCTTAGGTTGAAAACTGTAATGTACACAAGAGAGTTGACAGTGAAACAGAAGAATATACAGAAGTTCTATCAAATCAACTTTCAGCAGATGTTAGCAGGTATGCATAGGAAATAGTCCAGTAATTCTGATATTTGTTATTTATCTTATCTTATCTGATTCATTTTTAGCTCACCTGGCCTAAAAGGTCAAGTGAGCTTTTCTCATCACTTGGCGTCCGTCATCCGTCGTCGTTGTCTGTCTTCCATCATACGTTGACGTTAACTTTTACAAAAATCTTCTCCTCTGAAACTACTGGGCCAAATTTAATCAAACTTAGCCACAATCATCATTTGGGTATCTAGTTCAAAAAATGTTTCCGGTGTCTCGGCCAACCAACCAAGAGTCCACCATGGCTAAAAATAGAACATAGGACTAAAATGTAGATTTTGGCTTATAACTCTGAAACCAAAGCATTTAGAGCAAATCTGATATGTGGTTAAATTGTTTATCAAGTCAAGATCTATCTGCCCAGAAATTTTCAGACAAATCAGACAACAGGTTGTTGGGTTACTGCTCCTCAACTGGCAATTTTAAAGAAATTTTGCCGTTATTTATTATAGATAGAGATAAACTGTAAACAGCAATAATGTTCAGCAAAGCAAGATCTACAAATAAGTCAACATGACCAAAATGGTCAGTTGACCCCTTAAGGAGTTATTGTCCTTTACAGTCAATTTCTAACTAATTTTCATAAATTTTGCAAGTTTTTGTAAATTTTAACAAAATATTTTCCTCTGTAACTAATGGGCCAAGTTCATTATAGATAGAGCTAATTGTAAGTAGCAAAAAAGATCAGTAAAGTGATATCTACAAACACAATACCATTACTAAAACACAATTTTGTCATTAATCCAGCTATGTCCTTTGTTTAATATGTACATAGACCAAGGTGAGCGACACAGGCTCTTAACCCTTTCCTCCATAATGACGCTTTTTGACGCCACCCCCCTTTACTCCATAATGACGCCTTTTGACACCTGTGTAGTGCCTCAGTTAAAACGTCTTGCCGAAGACATATGAGAATCAGACTTAATAAAAGTTGTATCTAATATAAACAGGTTATTCATTAGAATATCTGACTGGAATTTCATTGATGAAATATTTGTTTTAACAATGCATTTTAATACTTTAAACCTGATGATTTTTTTTTATTGAAAAATCCTATGCAAATCAAGTATGTTAAAAAATAATTTCCATGGAGTAAAGGGTTAAGAGCCTCGAGTTCAGTACCTGTTTTTACTATCTAGCTGCTATATATATATATATATGAATAGAAATACTGAAAAAAACATAAGTATTTCAGTATCGAAATCAAAATTAATAGGCAATACTCAGTATAGTGTATTGGAAACAACACTATGGCATACAAAAAAGGAAAAAGGGAAAAAGACAGTCATGACCTATAATATTTTTTTGCTATTCTGTTTAGGTCCTTTGGTTTGAAGTTTTTAGATGTTTTCCCCTATTCTTTGTCTAGTGCATTCTTGATAAAGGTTATTTCAGAAACATTTGTATTATACATTTATTTTAGAATAAAGAACCTGAAGCACGCAATTTCACTCACAACCATAGCAAATGTTATTTTTATAGAATTTTATTTTCAGATATCCTCTTCATTTTACTTTCACTAACAACCAGATTGATGCTAGTAGTATACAGGTACACAAAGATGAACCAGTTTATACTGCCAATATCAAACGTGGAATTCTGTCAGCTCTACAGCTGGAGGTTCTTGGCCCTAATGAAAAACAGAAAACTCTATCCCAGGTGAGATTTGAAAAAAATTACATCAAAGAATAGACACAGGCTGTGTTTGAATTTTTAAAAATTAAAATAAGTTCATTATGAGTAAAATAGAGTCATATGGCCTTGACCTTTGATTTGTTTGAAAATGACAGATATGTTCCTTTGAAATTTAATACATGTATTGGCTTTTGAAATCATGAAACTACAATCCTTTTCATCTTATTTTTCAATGATTGTATGAAAACCTTAATACTTTCCAGGTTGATATATTTGGTCCATGTAGCATTCACTACAGCGTGCATGACCACATCCCTGGTAGTATATTTACCTACAAAGATTTGACAATGTGTGACATGCCACAGATATACACATTACAGATGAGATTCTTCTCAGTCATTAAGAAGATCCACGGTGGGTACAGACAAAGACAAACATCAGAAGTAAGGCCAGTGTTTTGTATAATAGTGTAAATTGACAATAGTCTTTTTGCCAAATACTTATTCTGTTATTACATACTTTTAAAACAAATTACTTCCCTTTGTCAATCGTAGACTGGTTCTATATCAGACAAAAGTGGGTATTTGACCACACAAGGCATGATAAGTGGAAAAGTTATTCATCAGTGTTTTAACATTATATCTTATTGAAAAATAACAATGGAATCAAAATTATTAGGCTTATCAACAAATTAAATGTAGTTAAAGGGTTTTGCAAAACTTGGTAATACATTCTAGATCTGCATTGTCAATGAAAACTGATGTCCCACCTAAGGGAAACAACTCATACACATAATTACCTGATACCATATGTGCTATATCTTCAGCACATCTTTTGAAGTTTAGGGTACCACATGAACAGCCTTTTTGGATAAAATTAAAGGTTTTTGGCACTTAAAGTTAAGTTAGATTGATATGCTTAAAATGTATCAATTTGAGTTTGAAAAAAAATATATATTGTGGTATGGATGTGAAAACAAAACATAAAAAAATATTTTCAATTTTCAGCCTATTTATCCATTCAGATCAACTGTTAATTGTGAATACAAGATCTCAGATACTTTAATCAGTTCTATAGATTGTCTGCAACGACAATCCTTTAGGCCATCAGCTAACAATGGCAGTATATATGCTACAGCAATTACAGATGTGCGGTAAGTATACTTGTATTATATTCTGAATCTAACAATCAAGGTTGATAAACTTCTCAAAAACTATATATTATATATTGTATTCTGTCCAAGTTGAATTTGTTGTATTGTGTCTGGCTGTGATTCTTTAAATCCTTTCTACAGGATGTCTTGTAATCATATAATAAGTTAGATATGTTAATTGATTCCTGGGGCACATTATGATATGCCAGCATCAACCAAACATTAATTAGTTACTGTCCCCAAGAATGATATCTTAATGTTGCACACATTATCTGTGCTTCATATAATGTTGCACACTTCAATAACTTTAAATATGACATTTATAGTTTTCTTTGATAGCCAGAAGTTCCAGTTTAGAAGTGCCACTCCCTTGACTTCAGTTGATGAGATAGAATCGTCAGCAGATATGAAGACAGTTGATTTTCTGTTTGAATTCTCCAAAGAAGAGGAGGTTTCAGTTTCACAGGAAATAGTCCAAAACCAGCTGGATGCTTTGGTTAAATCCTTCAGGGAGCTTGACCTGCAGGCATGGCCCGAACTTTACCAAGACTTTGTCTGGTTTATGAAGCATTCTACAGAAGAGAATCTTCAACTTATTATTAATGATGTACTGGATTGTCATGGAAACAAAGATGGAACTTGTGACCTTGAAAAAAAGGTAAGCAAGAGAAAAATAAGTGGTAATTTGTATTCAGTGGTGTGGCCACGAGTTAGTTATTGCTATTATTTGGTAACTAAGAAGTAGTACAGTGATATGAGTGTTCTTTTAAATTTCCTCAGTATTATTTTTTATAGGTTTTAGTTTATCAACTAGAGGATCCTGGTGTCCTCTATATTAAACTTGGTTTATGTATATCTTGTCATAGCATTCATTGTGTATTTGTTTTTCCATACGAAAAAAATAGCTACCAAAGAAATTTGACAGCATTCATAACTTGTGATGAAGTTTAGTCATAGTTGAGTTATATTTGTTCATGTTCCATTAATAGTAAGCATTATATTGTATTTTTTCTGTAGATGTTAGAAGAGGAATATTTTGTGGATGGTTTGTTATCCTGTGCTACACAAGCCTGTATTACTGTGTTTACAAGATGTATAAAGGAAGACCATGTCACATGGTTTACCAGTAGATATTTCCTATATGATTTAGCTATAAATCATGAACCAACTGAACAGTCTTGTCAACTGGTTCTGGTAGGTACATAGTGCCTATGTGACATATATACTATAAACAAACTAATTTTTTAAAGTGATTTATTTTCACGTCTTTCATGAGTAGAAAAATAACTTGAATATAAATCATCCTAATCCTTTCCTCCATTGACATTTTTTTTTTGCATACTTGATTCGCATAGGATTTTTCAATAAAATGCTAAAAATATGCTTTAAATTTTAAATAAATTGCGAAAAACAAATATTTCATCAAATAAATTCAAGTCAGATATTCTTATGAATATCCTTTTCATATTGGATACAAATTTTATTAAGTCTGAAGCAGACACTTTGTAGTCAAAGTGTTTCAACTGAGGTACTACACAGGTGTCAAAAGGCGTCATTATGGAGTAAAGGGGGTGGCGTCACTATGGAGGAAAGGGTTAAGGATGTACTTAGGTGAGGTAAGATAAAAACTATAAAATCAAGAATTTAAAATTGATAGTATAAGCTGGTAAAGCATTTGTTAAGGATAAAAATAAGATAAAAATATTGATAGGTCTGGACCTCTTTTTCGAGATATTTGAGATTTAAAATATGGCGGGAAAAGGCTGACTCAGACTTTTACCTTATATTTGCATTGGTATTATTTGGGTCTTAAAACAAAGGAAAGAAAATCAAGAATCTTCTAAAATTTTGGTAAATGAGGTTTCATTAGCTATTTAGTCTTATATGAAAAAATAAATGGGTGTTATGGGGCAAAATATTTTACGTTGTGATGTATGGAAAAACACCAAGGAGTCCGAACATTGACACAAATTCCAAAACCTCACCTAAGTACATCCTTAAATATGTTAAACTTTGTTCTTTCCTCATTTAATGACATCAAGCAAATTAGAAAATCGCAAATTTAAACTGCTGCGAAATGGTTTTAGTAAGGGCTATACTTGAAATAAAGTATCTGCCAAAATAAGTTGGTTTACAGGGTAAAGCAAGATTTAGTTGTGAAATGAAATCAGATTTTACCTCTGAAAAATGATGAGATATTAATTTGATAGACCAGGTTCACCTTTGATCTACACATGGCTAATCAAATGCCATAATTCAAATCATTGTGAAAACCAAGGACGTATAACTAACAAGGATTCGCCTCTAGTGGTATCTCGTTAAAATATCACATATTGTGAGACTTGTATTTACTCACTCCTACAATATACTTCCTTGTGAAAACTTAAATTATCTTGCAAATTGTATCCCTTATGTTGACAAAATACTTTAACTATGTCTTGAAGTTTTTAATTATTAACTACCATCATTAACACTGTCACAAGTATTTGGTTTTATTGAATTGTTTCTTATTCATTTCAGGATATTTGTAAAAAGACAAACAGTACCAGCTGTTGGCTCCCACTCAGTGTTATGGTTAATAAACTGTATACAACAACAAATAATCAAGATTTAAAACAGGTAACAAAACATCTTCTAAAAATATTTTATGACATTTGAAAACTGAAAATGTCTTTATATTTTATGACATATGAAAACTGAAAATGTCTTTAGACATTTCAAAAGATTTGTGATTTAGGCCTTTTATAGCTGATAATTCAGTATTTGCTCATTGTTGAAGGCTGTGTAGTGACCTATAGCTGTTAATTTCTGTGTCATTTGGTCTCTTGTGGAGAGTTGTCTCATTGGCAATCATACCACATCTTCTTTTTTATATGGCTTATCTATCCTCCATTTAATTTGATCAACTACTGTTTTAAAATTATGAGTTTAAAGCTATGTTTTATATTAGTATTTTATGTACACAGTAAAACTTTGTCATTTAACTAATGTTATTGGGGAATTGGAATGACAAGTACATTGGCTTCTTAAACGTCCTTGAAAGTTTTTGAGAATGAAACTCAAGAGTTCAAGATCTTATAGGTGCTTATACTGTGGTAAGGGTTCTACAAAATACTTAAAAACAGGAAATTATATTAAGCTATTATATATCTTGTAAGAAGATACGCATCTCAGTGATCAACAGTGCGTAGTTGAACTTGAACTTGACTTTGCTCACAATATTGAATGCTAAAAATAGTGACATCAATTTTGTCCACGAGATTTTTATTTGGCGGGAAATAGTATCAAGTAACAGTAAACTCAGGTGACCTTTCTGGATAACCGTGGGAAAATTCATTCAAGGTTTAAACTTGCTTTGTAATGATTGACATAAATTTGTGTGCTTAAGATTGAGGCTCTAGAAGGTACTTTTACAATTGATTAACCAGATTCTAAATTGTATTCCTTTTCTGAATTAACCAACATCAGCCTTTTATTTTTACGTTTCTCAGTCAACTGAGGACATAAAACCGGATACGGATTGCGCCAATCCAATTTTATTTTGAATAATTAAAGATCAATAACAGATCATAACGGATAAAAAACACATGATTTTTTTTTCTCCATATAATTAAATACTTAAAGGTTGTGATTATTGTGTTGTGTCTAGGCGGCAAATGTATCTCAGTATTTATGAATATAGGGCTGCCACATTGCATACAAAACAGTTTCTTTTTTAAATTCAAATATTTCAAGTCGGTTATTTTACATTTAAGGAATGACTGTAATATTTTTTCTGTCTATGAAGAAATAACATAAAAAATGTGGTGCACACTGAATAACGCGTGTAGCGGGTTATTTAACAGTGTGCACCACATTTTTTATGTTATTTCGAATAGACAGAAAAAATATTACAGTCATTTCTTATAATTTAATTCTAAATTCCATTTTAAACCGTAGAAAACCATGAAAAAACGTTGATGACGTCACGGTCACATGACTTAATTATGTCTATGGGCTCATAACAAAATAACGTCAGCCAATCAGAAGACGCGTTACATCCAAAATTAAATTATTTCAAAATAAATTGAAAGTAACAGAGTTCACTTGTTGATCCGATAAATTAACTCTTGGGTTTAATTAAGATTGGACATATTACCGTAAAAAACATCATTTTGTTTTAAGCCAGTTGATATTAATTATATAATATTGAACTATTAATGAACCAAATATTGCTCACTGAGTAGGTCATAAAAGGTTCTAATTGTGGTAAAATCGTCTGTTGAAAAAACAAAAATTATGACCTGATCGGACTATAATGAAAATACAAAATAAGTGTTTTATTCGTATTTTTATACGTTTGTACGTTGTATGTCATATGACAATGACATGGGCATATACATACAAGAATAATTATCTTATTTTAAATAAAAATGTCACACTTTATCTGACAATGAAAGGACATTTAAATAACGTATTTTAAAACACAGGTGCAATCAAGATCGATTAAATGTACAAAGGTAATAAATCTGGCTAATCCGATGATGTTGTCACGCGTCATTAATTTTCAGTACATCCGATGGGCAATAAACCAATAAACAGCCATGCGGTGTTGGGAGAGAATCTTTGGAGGAAATTGGGAGTATAATCCGTGATTCGCGGTGTCACACTGCTACACTCGGAAATCGGTGATTAGAGTTCGCGATTACATACTCTCTGGGCGTACTGTATAGTACAGATGGATACTTGACCTTGAGAACTGCTGACCTTGTATTTTATTGTTATGAAATGTCCTTGATACCAACTACTTTTTATTTTAGTTGCCATGCATACACAAACATTATGTACATTTTTCATATTTTTGCAATAATTTCATTATTACAGTATGAAATTCTTTCTCACCCATTAATTATTGAAACTATAATTATGAAAGATTTTATACGACTGCAAAAATTAAAAACATTTTGGTCGTACATTGGTATCATGTCGTTGTCGTCAGCATTGTCAAAGACAGATGGTTTCCAGATATAGTAACTTTAGTATAAGTAAATAGAAATCAGTACAATTTTAACACAATGTTTATTACCACAAGCGAAAGGTTGGGATTGATTTTAGGGTTATAGTCCCAAAGGTCTAGGAATTAGGGGCCAAAAAAGTTACTATGAATTAATATTAATTTTAACCATGACTGTATGTCATTTTATATTTTAATATGTTATGATGTATTTTAATGAGTAGTTATTGAGTTATTGTTGCAAACTCAATTAGAAATTTGAATTAAGATTATTTTTGGAATAAGGGAAAAGGGGAGGTAAAACAAAAACTGGGGATGGGGGGTTTGTAAATGAGAATTTGTAGGGGGAGTACAATTTTTCTCATTTAAGATTTCAGAAATTAAAGAAATATTCAACAGCACAGTGCATTGCTCAAAAGCAAAAAAAATGTCAAGTTCATTACACCGCATTCATTCTGTGTCAGAAACCTATGCTGTGTCAAATATTTAATTACAATCCAAATTCAGAGCTGTATCAAGCTTGAATGTTGTGTCCATACTTGCCCCAACTGTTCAGGGTTCGGACTCTGCGTTTATATAAAGCTGTGCCCTGTGGAGCATCTGGTTATGTTTGTTATTTCTTAATTAATTATTTCTTAACTAATCTAGCTATTTATGAAATATGTTACTGCAGACACCAAAGTTATATTTAAACAAGTATGTAAATTTTAGGAAGAAGGTGTAATTTTTCAAGCAATTTCTACCTTACATGAGGCTCTGGATAGTGCACTTGAGACAAAAGAGGAACTTTCAACAGTAGGGGCCACAATTATTGTGAGAACTTTAAAGGTAAACATTTTTATTGTATTGAAAATATTATTATACAAAGATTCTTGTCTTAATTCGTTCTTTACAAAGCATTCAGCTTTAGAAAAAAAATGTGTCTTGATTGAATTTTGTTTAATCAGATGTTAATAAGTTCAATCCTAACTTTCAATAACATTATAATGGTTCATTCCACATGTGTCATTTTTTATTTCAGACAACAGGAGAAGCAAAGAAAGTGTCTTTTATTCATAAACAATAGTTCAATAGGGTTTTTAAAGACATTATTTAAATAAAAGAGATTAACCCTGTTAAATGTGCATCTAATTTTTAAAGTAAGTCCAGCAGGCAATGAGATGTTCATTTCTTGTTGTTTTTTTGTTTCCTTTTTTGCTTCAAATTTAAATAAATTTGTTGATGCAGCTTGCTTGGTGCGCCATAATTTGACTATCCTTATTTTCTTTAACTGGGATAACATGAAGTATTTAAGCTGGAATATTGACTCACCAAAAGAGCATTATTTCATTTAAAGGGAGATAATAATGTTTGAAAAATGTTATTTATACATTTTTAGGCTATTGGAAATATTGGCCGTGCTGTACAGAAAGTGTATGATACAGATGGAAGGTTGATCACAACTATACTTGATTTGTTACACAATAAAGATGTACCTTTCAAAGTTACAAAATCTGCTATTCAGGTACTGTTATAACAATGTTAGATAGTTTTGTTTAAAAAATATTTTGGATAGTGTAAATCTAGATGTATTATGTAGAACTAACAACACCTGCTAGTTGATTTAAACTGTATTATATCTACAGTTATTTCCCTTTTAGAAATCTCATAATAAAATCGATATTTTTAAATCTTTCTGATGTAGTAATTTTTCAATAAACTGTGAAAATGAAGTCAAGTTCAAATAAAACCAGTGAAACTGACATGTAATTTTTCAGTAATGCATTTTAATATTGTCTTAAGAATACATTTCAGGTATTTGAGAACTTGGAATTGACAAGTACAATCAAGGAAAAACTGATTTTATTGACATCAGATATAAACAGACAAGCTGTAATAAGAACAACTGCCTTTTCTGTCCTAATGATATCTGAAGAGCAGGATTTTATTTATAAGCTGATCAATCTGATTCATACTGAACAGATGAAATACATGCAGACTTATATGGTATCCTATGTACAGGGATTATTGGAGAATGACCAGCCAGATAAAAAACAGTGGGTATATTACAAAAGTTTAATACAACATTATAACATCCATTTTGATTGGATAACGTCACATATTTTCATGGCATCGAAATTGATGCTATGAAAACATACATGCAAGCCCAGACGATGAATGACATATTTTAGATGCATGATTTGATGTTGTTTTCTGTCAGATTATAAGAATCAAGCTAACCCTTCGCCAGTCAACTATATTTGCAACCATCAAATCACCAATTGATGCTGTCTGAGTTTAAACTATGATACAGTTATCTCTTACCTACAGACTATGAAAGAGCTGATAAATAATTATATAACTGCTCGTCTCGAAGATTTCTTTTTAATTATAGACAATTTCTTATAGTTTATTCAATTTAATATTTACAATGTACAAATAATTACCAATCTAAGTTGTTTGTAGGTTGAGAGAATCATGGCAGAAAGCATTACAGACAGATGGCAGATCACTACCAGAAATAGATGATTATCTTGCTGGACAAACTAGATACCTGGAGTTATCTAGATATTTCAGGTTAGGAATAGAACATTAAGAATGGTCATATGAAGTATTGTAATAACGTTCAATTTTTAAATTCTCTTTATAAACTACTGTGCTAAATGGAACCAAACACTGCAGGAATGTTCTTAAGGTAATTTTTTTTTTCATTTGTGTAACAATTTCACAAATCAAATATGGCCTCAAGAGTCAATTAACAATTTTAAATTATAGAGCTCTTGTTGACAAGTAAGAGATCACTGAAATTGATGTCCGTAGGAAATCAAGGCTTTAGCACAAGACCTTGTTGGAAGCTGCTTAATAGGTTGATGTTTTTTATGTATGGATGGTGTAATGATAGTACTGGTATGTCTTTAGCACTGATCTGAAAAACCTAATATGACTGAAACTGTGAATAGTAAACTTCCTATTGAACCCCATACATACTGAAAGTTAACACTTTGTTTAAATTTTTTTTAAGAGAAACAGATACTCTAGTATGATAAGCTCCACTGTTGACATTTAAATTTTGGTTATTTCAAATGCTTTGTAAATGTCTCAAGAGGAGCGGTTGTATCACACAGGATGCAATGATAGAATCTTTATTCATACATACACTTTTTCACTTCTTAGATTCTACCTAACTTGGTCAGAATGTCACTCTATAATTATTAATTGGTTAGAATTGTATATATATAAATACGTGTATATTTTAATATGTTTTAGATTGCCATTTTCTGTAACAGAATACGGTATACAATTAGAATTTGACTTGGTGTATGATCCTGCTAGTCCTGTGATTGAGTCTGCTGTTGTAAGATTAAACTATTACAAAGATGAGAAATACAACTTACTGGAAATGACAATAGATATTCAAGGTTTGAATTATACCAATCAGTTAAAAAATTCAGTAAAGCAATAAAAATTCCAAAAAAATCTGATATGACTCAAAGATCCTACACTGTTGATACACTGTTGAAATTATTTTTCCAGAATTATTTTTTTCCTGATATGCTATGAACTTTAAAACTTAAAAGTAATGCTAAGCACTTACAATGTATAGATAGAAAATATACAAAATAGAATAGTGAAGATAAAATTTATATGTATATAAACAATGTATTAAGTTTGCTGTCTGTAGGTCAAAAAATAGAATATATGGAAACAATATACAACTCTAAAGATATATCAGACACAAGAACAGAAATGAATGCTTAACATTTCCCCAAATTTCTTGAGATGAGAAGCAAATGGATTTGTTTCCATGGTAAAGAGTTGACTGGTATCTATTTCTTTTTTTCTTTCAATTTTTTCAGGTTTAGAATCTCTTCTTGATGCAGTATTTGAGAGTAAAGGAAAAGGTTTATTTTCATTGCTTTCTTTTCTTGCTGAAGCCAAGAAAAGTTTTGAAAAGGGAGTTAATCCACAATTTGCTGAATTTGATAAACCACTTTCAGAAGCTTTGAACAAAATCATTAAATTAGTAAACCACCCACACTATGTTATGCCAGATGGTATCCTCACATGGAAATTATATGGTAAGAATAGAAATATTTAAAAACTAGCGTGCTTTTATACATAACTTTGATCAAATTTAATTTTTAAACAACAAAACTTCATTTTAGATACTTTTAAAATAGTTTTGTTTCTTTATGATCAGCATATATGTGAAATAAATTGCTTTTAAATTACATTTTTTTATTTTTCAATAAATAAAAGATTTTATTCAGCTGCAAGAGGTCATCCTAGCTTTTGTAAAATTTATTTTGTGCTTTTAATCTTTAATTGCAAGATAGATACCAATTAATGAAGAAATAAACTTTAACAGGTTATGAAGTTATGTATGTAGATATTGGTGACATTCTTTCAATGTTGATTGGAAGTCCATCTCAGCAGCCATCATCTCAACAGCAGCGTCAGAATCTACAACAACAGCGACATCAGCAACACAGACAACCAAGTGGATTTATAGCTAAAGTGATGATGACATTATCCAGAGGATACAGACTTATTAAAACAAGGTAGTTATGTATCTTTGCCTGTACTGAATAGTTAAAGTAAAGGCATATCTATACAAGATTTTAAGAGGATTGCGTTAAGTAGAATAATCTTGTTAGTGAGTGTTGATTGTCGATAGTATTCTTTTTGTTTTGCAAATTTAATGTTGGTATCAGATCTCAGTTGATCTCCTTCAAAATTTTACTGCTCTGTTAAGGGAACCACTAATATTAAATCAATGTGAGATTTATTTTTTTAAAGACGGGATGGATCAATCAAATTGGTATTGTGCAGTAAAAATAACCACCAAAACAAGTAAAGACATATAGTGTCAACAGAAAAAATTTCATGATAACTGAAAGCTAGTTCAAAGCCCAATTTGAAGGAAACATCATTTTTTTTTATAATGCATTCATAAGTTTACTACATACTTAAACCCCTTTTCTTGTTTACATATATTGAAACAGGCACATGGATTTAAAAAGAAATATTACCCAAATATATGCAACACATTTAAAATCTAACAATTTGCATGATCAGAAAAAAATTAAATACAAAATGATAGGTATATTTTTTCCTATATATCTTTTTATTAGATATGACATCTTATTTATCAGACAATATCTTATACAAAAAAAGTTTGTATATTGTTTGTAGGTTATTTGTCAATATACTACTTTGTATTTTTAAGATCTGCCAAGGTACTTGATCTGACAAAAATCATACCTACTATATCAGGTGCATCATTGAATATGACAGTTTTACTGACAGCCTCAATGGGATTGGATGTTACCGCTAAAGCTGATGTTAGTCAGTATATGAGGAGAACTGGGCCTGTTCAAGGTACTGGTGAGCTGTCTATGGGGTAGGTATTATTTTTAAGTTAAATCACAATAAGAAAGACAAGCCAACCACTCATTCCTCTTCCTGGTTTTAGAGGTAGGATCATGTTACTATATTATATTAAGATATATATATATATTTTTGACAATTTGATCTCTCTAGGCTCTCTAAATTGTTCATTTTTGTTGAGCCTTCAACTTTAGTCGAAAAAGAGAGACTAAGCGATCCTACATTCCGTCATCGGCAGCGGCAGTGTCAACAAATATTCACTCTTTGGTTAAAGTTTTTGAAATTTTAATAACTTTCTTAAACTATACTGGATTTCTACCAAACTTGGGCAGAAGCTTGTTTATGATCATAAGATAATATCCAGAAGTAAATTTTGTAAAAATAAAATTCCATTTTTCCGTATTTTACTTATAAATGGACTTAGTTTTTTCTGCGAGGAAACATTACATTCACACTGAGGTTAAAGTTTTTAAAATTTTAATAACTTTCTTAAACTATCCTAGGTTTGTACCAAACTTGGACAGAAGCTTATTTATGATCATAAGATAGTATGTATCCAGAAGTAAATTTTGTAAAAAGATAAATCCATTTTTTCCATATTTTACTTTTAAATGGACTTAGATTTTCTTCCAGTTAACATTACATACAGTCTGCAGTTAAAGTTTTTAAAACATTTATTAGATTCATAAACTATCCTGAATTTTTTACCATACTTGGACAGAAGCTTCTTACAATCAAAAGATAGTATCAAGGGGAATATTTTTATTAATTTTTTTCCTCATTTTTGTTGAGCCTGCGATTTACAGCCAAATTAGGTGAGACACTGGGTTCCTCGGAACCCTTACAAATTTTTACAATGAAAATTAATGCCACCACTCTTTGAAATTGTAAAAAATTTCAGTTTTAATTTAACAAAATCAAGCAAGCAAATTAGTGTTTTATCATGCAGCTGTATTTGAGAACCAGTGTATTTTAAATGGTTTAGAAATAAGCATAATTTATATCATGCATTTCATTTTTTGTCAGGTTTGCTGGAGAATTTTTTGGTCAGATGCTTGTGAAGCTAGGAGATACTATACATGTAGGATGTAGAATGTTGACTTCTCTCAATGGGAAAACTGAAATGAAAAACTCTGTAACCTGGAATAGAGGGAGTAAATCTAAAACAACTTTAGCCAACTATACTGCAACTGTTACAAGCAAAAACATTGATGGAAATTATAATGCAATCCATATCAAGTAAATAACATACGTATTTGTGTAATTTACATATTTTACAAAAGTGACTTTTCATTCTCTTATGTCACTATATTTCTGATAAGTGTCAAAACTGAGACAAAAGAAACACTTACTTATAGCTGTTTTACTACTCATAAGGGTAGAACATGTGTTTGAATCTGATATATTACATTTTATCATATACTTAGCATTAATATGATAGCTTTTGCATATGTGTAATGGGCGGAAGTGCACAAGCCATATCTTCCCACCCGGGCTGATAACCCATATCAGGTGCATCTCGTGCAAAAAACCCATATCAGTGCCTCTCGTGCAAGTTACTTCCGGTGTTTCCGGTATCGGTTGTTTACTTTTCCATTGTGACGTCAGATGTTTTTTATGACGACGTCAAAATTTACGGGAAATACTTGCTAACAAGTGCCATTGACAATTATGAATCATTTTATAGTACAACAAACATGGAGTAGTAATGATCGTAAAACTCTTCCAAATTTTCAATGTTTCAAAATGCCTCTATAGGAAATGTTACTATAAATATATAAGGAGTTAATGATGCTGTTGTTGGACAACTATAGTATATTTGATTCATAATTTTAATTTTCTTTATAAAGTGTTTGACTGTTTTAGTTATTGTATTAGTTTATTTGCCTTACATAAAACTATTGTCGGAAGTATATGATAAAGCGATTAATACATGGCCTTTTCCATATCAGCCTGGGTATCATCCCTCGACCCATATCAGCACCTCGACTCCGTCTCAGGCTGATATGGGGGTCTCGGGATGATACCCAGGCTGATATGGAAAAGGCCATGTATTAATCTCTATATATTATACCGTCAGAATCATTTTTATTAAGAAATTTTAGAAAATCAAGTTAAGGTGGTACCTAACACTACAGGGAGATAACTGTGAAATCAGCTAAACGTTTTAATAACGTTGCGTTGTGAAGGCAATATTAAGCTTCTCAATGATCAAAATTAGTGTTTGTCAAACTGCTATATAACCAGTGTAATTTTTCTGATAAAATGGTTGGTTCAAATTTTTTGAAATTTTGATATTTTTAACTGAAAACAATGAATTCTTGTTATTTTTTTTTCAATAGGAGTGGTTTACATCATCTCTATGACGACTGGACAGAAATACCAGCAGATCCAAAAGTACAAACAACAATGAAAAAATGTTCTGGTGCCCTGTTAATGCTGCTGTCAGGAAACAGAGTCTGTATGCAGTTTGACTATCCAGATGTCGCTGATTCTACAACACATCCATACTTTCCTTTGTCTGGACCATTTAGTGTTGACATAGACGTGTCTAGGGCTGATAAGTACGTTGTTTTAAATATTTGGTATGGCAGTACAAATTCAGTTGAATATAACAAAAAAACATTAATTTTTTGGACTACCATATATGACATTTAAAATATAATTTAAAAAGTGATGGGTTTGAATTTTGTCTAGTTTACTATGAGGCTTACTCTGACACATACACATACATCCAACTTACATGAGCCAGATCTGCAAGGTCTGCATTTTAACAAACACTTGCAATAAAATTATTGAAGGTTATGTTGATAACCAACTGCAAAGGAATGTTTATGCTCTTGATCAACTTTCCATCTTTTTATCTGTCACATGTTACATAAAGGATTTAGTAACCACTTTGCGATTCACATGTTCGAATCAAACTTTTAAAGTCTCCTCTCCTCCTTTTACCGATAGTCAAGAAAAGAAAACTTTTTTAATGTTATGACGAAAAATGTTCAAAAGCAAGAAAAATCTCCGATTTAAAATTTTATCTTTTGACTCTGATATAGATAATTGATTTGAGAGAGTACTTTAAAGTAGTTTGAGTGACACGAGGTGTTTCAAGCATAGTTTTACGTCTAAACTTTTTCATTTACGATGGTCTAGAAAAGAAAACTATGCAAAAGGTTGGGAATAACCCCTCGAATTTGAGTAACCCTTCAATGTAATGACTACACCTTAAATGAGGGATCAATTTCAACTTGATAAAAGCTTTTGTTTTGTTGTAAAAAACACTTCTTAGTAAAAAAGGACACATATTTTTCTTTTGAAGAAACTTTCCCAAAGAACTGTACATCTTTCTGGTTTAACATTGTATATGGTCAAAACATGTCCAAGAATTTTGTTACATTCTGTGACTTATATCTTCTTTATTATTAAAGAAAGTGGCCCTCTTTTTTAGAAAAGTCATTCAAAATATAATGAATTTTTCCCCTTTTAAGTAAAAATAAGTTCTTTTTAAAAGTAAATGTTTAGTGTTTATTAATTACAATGTAGACTCAAAGATAAGTTTGAGAGAATAATAATAGACAACATCTTACTTAAAAGGGAGGTGTAGAAAACAAATGAAAACTTTTAACGCAATATATATTTATGTTACATGGCGAAAAAATATATTGTTTTCGGGAAAGAGGGCGAAAAAAATAATTGACCATGGGGAACCCCTGATGATAGCCAATGATATAACTATCCACCAGAGTTCTAATGAAGTGGATATAGGCAATGATATGCCACCGTATGGAATTCATGTAAATTTAGAAATAATTGCGTGCATTTATTTTTGGAATTTCGTCATTTTAGACTTAAATTCAATTTTTAATTTTTTGCGATATCAAGAAAAATCTTGTTTAATTCATACTTAAAAATTCAAAATGGGAGTTTATATTAATGCGATTATCACCCTGTCGTATTTTTCATAATAATAAAAAACCTCTCAATAATTTCTGAATTTACAGTAGTCTACTATAAAAGGCCCTGACATGAAAAAAAAAAGAAATGATTCTTTATGGAAAACAAAGGACCTAACTTTTGATTAAACAATTTATGAAAAACAATATGACTGACATAAACCAACGAGAAGTCTTTCTACAGATGTCTTGTTTATTCTCAGGGACATGAAAGAATACCTCGTAGAAATGACATATTCGATAACTAATGGTACTACAGGACCAAGAACAAATTATCATCTTACTTATTCAGCTCCAGGTATGCTATACATCCATCACAAAACAAATAGATGCTGTTAATTTTTTATCAATTCTTAAATTTCTTAAATTATTTGAAAACTGATCTAAATGATTAAATGCAAAGTTTTCCTCTTTACTTTGATGGAAGTTACTATCTTTTAAATCTTAATTATTTTAGAATTGTGGGAATTTTGAAAGAATGTTAATAGAGTTATCAAACCTGCCTCTTATTTGACAGTCAGTATCTTGTTTAGAAATGAACTGTAGCCAACATAAATTAGTCCATACATATTCTTGTACTTTCGGACAATATTAAAATGTATTTGTCTTTTTTCAGGATCCAAACTAAAGAGACAGATCAATGTTGATATAGATCAGAGTTTGGTAGAAGACAGCACTGTAGCTAAGTTAGATATGCCAGAAACAGGATTACATCTAGATTATGTTAATAAAGATATTAAACAAACAGACACTGAGAAAAAAGACATTGAATCCAATAAACTGACTGACTTTCATCTACAAATAAAAGGTCTTACATTACTGAAAACCAAATTTCAGGTATAGTTCTATAGTTTTTAGGACAAAAAACATATTATACACATTATTATTATACCCCTGCTTTAAATTATACCCCCGCTTTATAACCCCGCTTTAAAAAAGGGGGGGTATACTGTTTTACCTCTGTCTGTCCGTCCGTCCGTCAGTCAGTCCGTCCCATGAAACTTTCGTCACATTTTTCTCAGGAACTACACATCCACCCTTTCTGTAATTTGGTATCAACATTTATATATGTCAGCCATACCGTGTGATGCGTTTTCAGATTTATCACTTGATAACTTCCTGTTTACCGAACACTTGTCTGATTTTACACATGATAGCCAAGTTGAAAATTTTCGTCACATTTTTCTCAGGAACTACAATACAAGGATTTCTGAAATTTGGTTTCAGGATTTATATAAGTCAGCTATACTGTGTGATGCGTTTTCAGATTCATCACTCGACAACTTCCTGTTTACCGAACACTTGTATGATTTTACACATGATAACCAAGTTGAAAATTTTCGTCACATTTTTCTCAGGAACTACAATACAAGGATTTCTGAAATTTGGTTTCAGGATTTATATAAGTCAGCTATACCGTGTGATGCGTTTTCAGATTCATCACTCGTCAACTTCCTGTTTACCGAAAAACACTTGTATGATTTTACACATGATAGCCAAGTTAAAAATTTTTGTCACATTTTTCTCAGGAACTACAATACAAGGATTTCTGAAATTTGGTTTCAGGATTTTTATAAGTCAGCTATACCGTGTGATGCGTTTTCAGATTCATCACTCGACAACTTCCTGTTTACCGAACACTTGCATATTTTTACACTATTAATATTATCCACTTGCGGCGGGGGTATCATCAGTGAGCAGTAGCTCGCAGTTTCACTTGTATATTCTTCTTCAATAACCTTTATAACTTACATTTAAGGTCAAATGTTTTGAAAGCCAACGTTCTGTACATCATTCATTTTATATTCAGTGTATATGCAATTGCTTAATCAGTGGTGTTTCATAATGTACCGGAAGGTGCACTTTCCTAAATAAGAAATTGATAATTACCAGTATACACCTTTTACACAAAATTGGATGTTCATACATTTTGTCAATGAAATCTATGCAATGAACTTTTCAATCCATCACAGATATTGGACAAGTCATTTTTGCCTTGATTATAACTGGTCAAATATTGAAAAGTTCATTTAACCTTCAAGTGTCTTCATAAGAAGAAATGCAACTATGCAAGCTCCCTTGGTTTAGTTGTCAAGGGGAATCTGTAATGATATATTTGATATAAATTTATATTACGGATTACAAATGTGTCGAGGTTTGTGATTGGATAACAACACAGAGATGTCAGTATATATTCAGGAAACTGCCGGGGTATATACGACGTTTTTATCTCCAATTGGAACCTCAAAAACGTCATCATAACACCGGTTACTATGTGACGTAGTCAAAAGCTATCAGACTGTCAGAGGCTCACAGAGGGAAAATAATGACGTGCTTCAGTCAATAAAACATTTTTGATACAAAATCACGCAATTTACACTTTTAATACTTAAATTTAATGTTAAAAGTGTTATTATAAATTATTACATACACGATAAAATTATGTTCACAGCAAATTAGAAAATTCTTCACATATGCCAAACATACCAGGTTGGGTTTTTCAATATATATGTGTTGTCAACAAATACCTGCACTGGAAAATAACATTAAGTCAGGGGTAATCCGTAATATATGTGTAATTCAGGTCTCAGAAAGGGTATATACTGTGACATTCCCGGCTTAGGGCTTATATCCCCTTCGCCTTCGGCTCAGGGGATATAAACTCTAAGCCGGGAATGTCACAGTATATACCCTGTCTGAGACCTGAATAACATATAATATTTATCTAATTGAAGATTAATGAAACTACTACAGAGGAGGTAATATTTGATCCAAAACAAGGAAAGGAAGTTAAAGGAAATAGAAGTCACATAGAAACATCAGTATCTTTTGCTGTACCTTACACTAGTTTAGATGTCAACTTTGAAAATCTAAGCCAGAAACTCAGCTCACACATTTTTACTAAATTCCATGTAAAATATTATTGGT
The DNA here is from genome assembly GCF_963676685.1 of Mytilus edulis. Taxonomy (NCBI): domain Eukaryota; kingdom Metazoa; phylum Mollusca; class Bivalvia; order Mytilida; family Mytilidae; genus Mytilus; species Mytilus edulis. The sequence goes on from NC_092344.1 coordinate 93,415,031, forward strand.
AAGTTGTTACAGCAGAAACTATTCAAGTGTTAACCAGTTTTCTTGCAATTGGTAATTTTTGACAGTGGATGCTAACAATAATCAATCAATTTTGTAGCCATTAAATTTTATTCTTTTCTTCAAGGAAGACTAAATGCCAAATAGCTTTTTTTGTGTTATAAAGGCAGTGTAAAACAAACATCAATCAAATATTGAACAGATGAAAGGTTGATTTATATGAATTAACTTTTGATTTACAAAATGTCTTGCATAAAACAACTAATAAATTTTATAGAATTGAAAAACTAGTTAATTTCATTTGCATATAATGTTTTTTTTCCGTCAATATTTTGAATGTTGTCTAGAAAAGTTATTTAAAATATTCTGTTATTTTCAGTTCAAAGAATCTCCCTGCCTTGTACCTTCTACACATTCAACCAAAACTAGCTGCCGCCAACCATGATGTAAGTGAGATAGAGTTTGTCAACAATGTTGCTATGGGGTACCTGACAGGAAACAATAGATTGTGGTCTGCTGAAGACAGCATGTATTTATCTTATCCAGGTATATATACTATTATCTGTTGAATTTTTTATGCTCTAATAGGGGCATTATGTTTTCTGGTCTGTGCATCTGTTTGTCCGTTCGTCTTTTCGTTAGTTTGTCCGTCTGTCCTTCTTCATGTTAAAGTTTTTGGTCACGGTAGCTTTTGATGAAGTTGAAGTCCAATCAACTTGAAACTTAGTAAACATGTTCACTATGATATAACCTTTCAAATTTAATGCCAAATTAGAGTTTAGATCCCAATTTCACAGTCCACTGAACATAGAAAATGAAAGTGCGAGTTGGGGATCTGTGTACTATAGACACATTCTTGTTTTTATCTAAAATGTTGTTTTTTTTCTGAGAATTTTTCATTTTCTTTTCTATAGGACAAAACTTTACATTATCTAATGAAATGGTAGCTAACAATACACATGCCCACAGGAAAACAGTTATAACATACATTGGGTCTGCAGACAAGCAGGTAACATATTTTTATGTTATTTAGAGGATATGATGTTGTATATTTAATAGCTTCTGTTTTATTTATTCACAAGTGTTAGCTGTGATTTAGAACAAAACAAACAACCATCAATCAGGCAATATCGGGATAATATTTTTAAAAAGAAGCAAAAGATACCAAAGGGACATAACTCATAAGTTAAAAATAATCTCAGCCATGGCAAAAAAAAAAAGACAAACAAACAGTACACAAGACACAAAACAAGATAGAGTTGAAATTGAGATTGACATATTAAAATATGAAATGAAAAGTAGAAATATTTTGAGGACTTACAGCTTTTACATTAATGCTAGCAAGACAAATCTTTGTTTGGCTTGCTTGCTTTGTTTGTATCAATGTTTGCTCAAGCATGGCAATTAATATAGGCGGGGCTTCCGCTTGTATATCATACTTTAATTTTATTGGGCGTTATGTTTGAGGTTAAGGACACTAAATTTTACATCACAGGATGACAAATATAAAGCGCAATCGTAGAAATGGAAGCCAAAAAAAGATTTTTTTTTATCGAAGATATGCATTTTCACCATCCAACTTAAAATACTGTCGTCAAGTACTTTTAGTAAAACAAAATAGCTATTCGAACACACCTACTCTGATTTTGTAATTCATTACATAGGTATTTCATTTGACCCTACAACCTGTAGCTTTGCTATATAAATTAAAATGATAGAATCTGAAGCGAGATGATGTATCAAATGTTCTTGCTTTGTACGTTTTCAAGACAAAATATTCATCTCAAACACACACTAACATAAGAAGGTGCACTCGAATTTCTCTTTTTGATACAATTGTTACCAATTTTTGATTTTTTTTCTTGAGTCACATAATCGCAAGGGCAGACACGGAAATAACTGAACTTATAGATTGAAATGTTCTCCGTCCGTGGTAATTAAAAAAAAAATCGGAGGTTATGCATTTTCTTCATCCAACTTGATAGATAACCATGACTTCGACTCGATATCTAATTGTTCTGCTTAACTATGTAATAGATAAATTGAAAACTTATGCAAATGTTACTATAGTAAACATTACAGAAAGCATTTATCGCCTTCTCTATAAACAAAGAATAATCAGTTTGAAAGTTTACAAGCAAAAATTAATTCAAAGTGATCCAAAGTGCGCAATATTCAATAACAATGGACATAATAAATAAACGGGATGAATTAAGTCATTTCCCCCCTACTTAATTTATCCCTTTTATTAGAAAAGCGAGTGCACCTTCTTATGTTAAGGTGTGTTTGAGATGAATATTTTGTCTTGAAAACGTACAAAGCAAGAATATTTGATACATTATCTCGCTTCAGATTCTATCATTTTTATATAGCAAAGTTGACTTTATAACATAACAAAATCACAGTACTAAAAGATGAAATATATGGGTCAAATGAAATCCCTATGTAATGAATCGCAAAATCAGAGTAGGTGTGTTCGAATAGCTATTTTGTTTTACTAAAAGTACTTGACGACAGTCTTTTAAGTTGGATGATGAAAATGCATATCTTCGAGAAAAAAAATACATTTTTTTTTACTTCCATTTCTACGATTGCGCTTTATAATTGTCATCCTGTGATGTTTTGAAATTTAGTGTCCTTAACCTCCTACATAACGTTCAATAAAATTTAAGTATGATGTATACAAGCTAAAGCCCCGCCTATCTTAATTGCCATGCTTGAGCAAACATTGATACAAGCAAAGCAAGCAAGCCAAACAAAGATTTGTCTTGCTAGCATTAATGTAAAAGCTGTAAAATCCATTTTAAAATTCTTTTATCTTTAACCTCTTTCATTACAGCTAATAATTTGGATGATATTGACATATTTTTATGTTACAGGAAGTAATAGAAATGAATGCTCATGTTAGAAATGAAAGTGACAGCACCAGCCAGCACTTCTGTTATCACATGATTATAGAACAGAAAGATAGATATGATATTCATTTTAAAGGTCATCTCCTTGGTAGCCTCAGAAAGAAGCTGTTTCTTTTAACAGATATTCACTTTAAGCATAAGGTAATAAAAATTCCATTTCTATTTCATATTTCTTTATTTTGATTGAATTAAATACAAAACAGAATTACTTAAAATTCAAAATTATACCTGATAAGATGAGTCTTTGAAATTTCTAATAGCAGTTTAAATATAACAGTTTCAATATTATGATATCCCTCAATTTCAGAAATTACTCCCAAACCCTTAATCATTTTTCAAAATCGTCACCATGTAATGCTGTTGTGCAACTCCTATATCATTTCTTTTTATGTCCCACCTACAATAGTAGAGGGGCATTATGTTTTCTGGTCTGTGCCTCCGTTTGTCTGTCCGTCCGTCTGTGCCTCTGTTCGTCCGTCCAGTTAAAGTTTTTGGTCGAGGTAGTTTTTGATGAAGCTGAAGTCCAATCAACTTGAAACTTAATACACATGTTCCCCATGATATGATCTTTCTAATTTTAATGCCAGATTATAGTTTTGACCCCAATTTCATGGTCCACTGAACATAGAAAATGATAGTGCAAAGTTCAGGTTAAAGTTTTTGGTCAAGGTAGTTTTTGATGAAGTTAAAGTTACATCAACTTGAAACTTAGTACACATGTTCCCTATGATATTATCTTTCTAATTTTAATTCCAAATTAAAGTTTTGAACCCAATACTAATTATTAGAAGATCTGTCTTTAATTCTGATTAATAAAATATATTTAATTCAGCCAGGGAGTGAAAATGGTATCAAAAGAAGCCCAGAGGAACTTACTGTCCCGAAGAAAAGCAATGGAAAAACCTGCAGTATCTTTGAATTGGATGAATGGGAAATTCATGTAAACTTAACAGTGGATGCCAAACCAATATTTGTCCTTGGACAACGGAGACCAAAAGGATTAGAGTTTGTCTGGCACTTAGATGTACTTTATCCAGATTGTAAGAATGAAGAAGCACAGATCATATCTGATGGAGCTATTGGAAGTCATCTACAAAATCAATTGACCGATTTCAGGTTTATAACTATGTGTATAAAAAAAATAAGACAAATTTACCTAAAATACCAAATGACTTGAAAGTTAACATGCAACCATTGGTCACTTTACTGCCTTCAACTATGAGCAAAACCATCTGTATAGCTAGCTTTAAAAGGCCCTGGCATGGCAAATGAAAAAAAAATCAGATAAGAAAAACTATCTTCAAATATAGCATACTACATATCTTTTTATAAATTTGCATAAAGTCGGTTTCTATCCGAAAAAAAAACTTTTTTTTTTCTAATTAAGAAAGTAATAAAATCCTATTTTTATTATTTCAGATACTGGTTAAGAAGCACATTTAGCTTGATATCACCTGTTCAAACAGAATCTAAAGACTATGACATGGACTTTAATATAGAATACCTGTGGCATGATCATAGTAACTACAAGTTATTATATCATGGACCAAACTTAAATACATCGTATATTATCAACTATGAGAGGTTCCCTGACAAATCTGCAGAGATTAATGTTAAATGTCATATGGATTCACCTTTGAAACTGCTCAATTTTGATTATGCAGGTATGTCTACATTATAAATATCTTAAATTTTGCTTTCACCCAATTAACCAAATCAGTCTAGGTATAGTTAGCTTTCTCCTAAGCGTTGGAGGTTGATCCTAGATTAGTGTATATCTGATGAAGGTACAACATGAAAAGCCATATATGGACTTATAATTATTATGTGTTATTTTCATTTTTTAGTAAAACTTTATAACTTAAAGTTGGTATTTGGAATTTTTCTGAGCTAAGCATTTTCAACATTTGAGAATAAAAACAGACTGGTCATCTCAGAGAAGAATTAATGTTTCTGAGGAGGATGATATGTGTTCCTACAGACTTATATTACCTTTTAAGATGGTATGGTAAAAATCGTGCCCATGGCATAGGTTTAGTTCAAAACAAAGGGATATTTACATCTTATGACAAGTAATGGTCCTTATATATGTTTGAAATATTTGTGACTTGACATAACCAGGATCAGTTGGAATGAGACATTGAGCATGATGAGGCCTTGCATGTCCAATTTCAAAATGTTATCAAGTGTAAGTGCCAATAAATCAACATTTCCAAAGGAGAAGGTACTACAAAAAGCACCATTAGACCCCTTTAACTTGAATAAAAAATATATATACTGTGGAGTCATTATTCATGGGATACCAATTTTCTTGAATTTAATTGGTAAAGAGGAACCATGCATTTTATGTTTAACGAAGTGCAAATTTGTTATAGACTTGTATGTAGATGTTGTTATAGGCTTGTGTTGTTATAGACTTGTGTTGTTATAGACTTGTATGCAGATGTTGTTATAGATTTGTATGTAGATGTTGTTATAGACTTGTATGTAGATGTTGTTATAGACTTGTATGCAGATGTTGTTATAGACTTGTATGTAGATGTTGTTATAGACTTGTATGTAGATGTTGTTATAGACTTGTATGCAGAAGTTATGCAGATGTTGTTATAGACTTGTATGCAGATGTTGTTATAGACTTGTGTTGTTATAGACTTGTGTTGTTATAGACTTGTATGCAGATGTTGTTATAGACTTGTATGCAGATGTTGTTATAGACTTGTATGCAGATGTTGTTATAGACTTGTATGCAGATGTTGTTATAGACTTGTATGCAGATGTTGTTATAGACTTGTATGCAGATGTTGTTATAGACTTGTATGCAGATGTTGTTATAGACTTGTATGTAGATGTTGTTATAGACTTGTATGTAGATGTTGTTATAGACTTGTATGCAGATGTTGTTATAGACTTGTATGTAGATGTTGTTATAGACTTGTATGCAGATGTTGTTATAGACTTGTATGCAGATGTTGTTATAGACTTGTGTTGTTATAGACTTGTATGTAGATGTTGTTATAGACTTGTATGTAGATGTTGTTATAGACTTGTATGTAGATGTTGTTATAGACTTGTATGTAGATGTTAACAAAATAAAGAAATCAAGTATACACAAAAGAGAAAAGTTCTTCAATCCACAAAAAATGAAACCCACGATAATAAATAAATCCATAATATCAGTTATACGTAACTATGATAATATTTTAACTGTCCTACCCATATTTATACATTTATTAACTTAAATCTTTTGTAGCTTGTCATTTTTTATCTATCCTTATTAAAGCTCTTTTTAAAAGCCCATGTTGAAACATAATTTGCTCAGATGGAATACATGAAAATTTCAGATAAACTCATCTTAACCTACAGTTAAGTCAATGTTACATTTAACATTTACAAAGTTAACTATAATAAAAAAAAATATATTAAAATGATTAAAATGATATTTTATGTTTTCAGAACAGTATAAAATGGTATTTAAAGGATCAGGGCTAGCTGTATCTGAATTAGAACACAGTTTTGAAGCAATGTCAGCTTTAGGGGAGATAAGATTATATAGTAAACTTACTGATGACAACAGTACAGTATTTATACAACAAGATGGCTATATCAATACAAGTGTGAGTAGCATGAAGTTGGTGGATGTTATAGATATAGGCTAGGTGTGCAGAGAAGACTTATAATTAATGTAACTTCTTAGAGCTCATCAAAAATTGGTATTATGTTTTTGTATAATGTGTACCAGATTCTTTTGTTCATCTTTATTTTTTTGATCGTGTAATCAACAAATTTACCATAAGAATAATAGGAACATACGAACTCCAGTTCAACATTTGTTGTGTCTGTGACTGTGTTGTCTACATTTGTATCCAGATATTGTCATATTTCTATGAGATACCTAAAATAATTTGGAAGTCAAGAACTCACTCTTTTGTGATGATACTGAATTGCCAGAAAAGCAAGGGTTACATACCTACAGGTTAAGACCTGTTGGTGACCTTTTGCTGTTGTTTTTTTCTATGGTCGGGTTGTTGTCTCTTTGGCACATTCCCCATTTCCATTCTCAATTTTACTTATATAAAAATATACAATATACCTAAACTGGTTAAGACCCATGAGAGAAAACTTAGCAAATCCCAGTATAACTAAGTTCATGCAAGTTAATTTTGAAATTATGTATGTACATGTATTATGACTACCCTGTACCTAATCTTGTATATTCTCTATGATAGAAAATGAGGTTATTTAGGGTTTATGTCCTTTTTTCGTTACAGACAAAAGGACAGGAGAGCTACAACTAAACAATTATTTTGTGTTATTACCACTAATTCTTCCGTTTCAGCATCCCTATCTGCATGGAATGACAAACATTTCCAATGAAGTGACATTATCAAAGAAAGCCAAATCAGGAATGAATGTTAAACTGACCAGGAATCATACAGAATATTATATTGACACAGTGATCATGAGTCCGTGGGCTATAGATACTTCATTCTCTATCAAAATGGTACAGTAATTAACCTTTTCAGAATCCAATGCATTCTGCGTAGTATTTTCAAAAGCATATACCAAAACTTGGTGATTGGTTAAAAACATTCTAAACAATGTAAATTCAACCAATGGTGTAACATTATTTTATTTATGTGTACACACAATGAGATAACCCATAGTCCTTTAAACTTTGTGCTCTTTAGATGACCTTTTTAGTAAATTTTAAAAGACATCTATGGCAATTAATTCACAAATTATATTACCTTTCTTTTAAATCTGCAAGAATTGGAGATTACCTTATTCAGTATCTTTGGCAGTTGAATGATTTTTTAATAATTCTGTCAAAATTATGAAGAAGAACAAATAGTATTAGCTGATCCACATCAAGGTTGTAACATAACTTTGTATAGTTATTCCACAGGTTCTTGCAACTTGGGTCAAAGTTCAGAAAAATATGATCTTTTGCAAAATTTGTTGAAGTTAAATACCCATATTTTCAATTTACTTTCATTCTGTATTGATTTTGTATTTCATTTATTGTATAAATAGTAATTTTTCTGTTCTGATTTAGAGACATTGAGACATTTAATTCCTTGCATGAAAGTGATTGAAAAACAATTCTTTTCTTCAGCCTGGTAGACCTAAGATGTTTTTCCTCTCATGGTTAAACGAATTGGTTGGAAGTTCAAGTAAAAAGAGCACAATTCAGTGGAATCCAGTGTTTACACGTAAAATAGTAGCCATCTTAAAAGCCAAGAAACACAAGTTGGCAAAAGCCTTATCTGATGCTAGCATTGTTCTTGAGAGGAACCTAGAGAAAAGTATAATATCAATGGTGATTCCATTTGTTAACAAGGTAAAAACTTCTCAAGGTTAACATAGAGCTGTTATTTATTTTTGTGGGTATATGTTTCAACTGGAAATGGATTGAGGAAAAGTTGTACTTTCAATGAAACTGATTTCATGGTTCAACAAATTTTGCATATAAGACTTTTTTTTATATAATTTGTTGTTAACTTTTACAAATGAAATCTTGAAAAAATGAATACCATACAATTAACAATAAATTCATATTATATTGTATTAAACATTTGGATATTTTCTCAAACATAAATTTGAAGACTTTTGATGCCCAATTTATGGGCATTATTTTTTTTTTGGGTCTATTCGTCCTGCTTCAGGTTAAAGTTTTTGGTTGAGGTAGTTTTGGGTGAAGTTGAAGTCCAATCAACTTGAAACTTAGTAAACATGTTCTCTAGTATGATATGATCTTTCTAATTTTAATGCCAAATTAGAGATTTTCTCCCATTTTTACAGTCCATTGAACATAGAAAATGGTAGTGCAGATGGGGCATCCGTGTACTTAGGACACATTCTTGTTTTAAGAATGTATTTTGTGTGTTTGTATCAGCTGACAAAGCAGTCAATACTGTTGTTGTATCAACTGTAAAAGCAGCAAACATTACTGTTGTAGCAGCTGACAAAGCAGCTAATTCTGCTGTAATTGTTTGACTAAGTATTGCATTGAGAGACTAAATAAAATTAAAACTCATACACTTCTGATCTTATATGCTTTTGCCTTAAAACTTAAAGAGAAAGGAGTAGGCCCCAAAATATAGCAGTTTTACAAAATTGTTAAAATGTAAACTTTTAGTCATTTATTGGATAGTAGAAAGGTTCTGCTACATAAATATGGGCTCTTTTTGCCAATACAATGCACATATATTGAGAACTAGCACCATTAATTCATGCTAAATTACTAAAATCTTCACAATTCCAGCATTTTAGTTAAATTTTAGACGGTTTCCGTGTAAAACGAAAGTGGCCGCATTCGTGTTCATCCAAAATATTGAAATGGAAGTTGTATTTAATGATAATACATAACATATATAAAGATTGAGGATGAACACGGATGCGGCCACTTTCGTTTTTGACAAAAACCATCTGAAAAGTGACATTTTTTCGCATATTTGGTAGATTTCTCATATTTGAGCCAGAATCGGATCTTTTTTAATGACTAAATAAGTTAAAATCTTTCACATAAATTAATTGCATCATATGAAATAGACACTTAAGTGTTTAAAAAGTGGTCAAAATCTTTCGTCAGATGAAACTGAAATTTGAGGCCAAAATCGGTCCTTACCGGACCTACTCCTTTTACATCAATTATATCAGTTAAACTTCCAATAGATGTAATTGTGTTTTCAAAGATAAGTCCTTTTATAACTTTAAAGGTACCATTCATTTATAGTTTTAAAGCTTCAATTGAATGGTTTGCAGCTATAAAAGCCTATATGTCATTGGGTTGAATTAAACTGCAGTTTAAGAACTGGTGATCATTTAAACATAAGAGACTTAGTTTTATAGAGGACAATTTTTAAATATGTATATTCCTTGATTTGAAAAGAATGAAGGAATTAATCAAGATGCCCCATAAACAATGCAGTCCTTGGTGAGACTGGTTTGCATTACACATATTTGATGATGACTACATATTTTTCAGACTGTTGGTCATGTGATTTCCAAGATTGCTATTCCTGTTTTCTATTATTTGCCATTGCCTTCAAACATGAAAAGAGTTATAGCTGTTACACTAAAAGGAAAACATACCGTAGCCAATCAAAACTCTGCTGGGATAGAAAAGGGAGAAAGAATCCAGAATGATGATAGTAGAATGAATTATTTTGGTAATGTGCATTCAAACAATCCACAATTAAAGGGATAATTGTAAAGAATGTTGCTTATCTAAAGGGAAAATATTATTTATTGTAAAAACAGTTACATCTACTGATTCTAATGGAAAATTTTAAAAGTTGTGACATTAACACATTCTTACCATAATGGATTTTTTTCATTAAGTTTCTTGAAATTAGATAAAATGTTACTATAATATAAAAAAATAAATGACAGTATATACTATATATGTTAAGTGGAAACATATTCCTATAATTAATATTATATCCGTTTAATTTTGTTTTAACATGCTGGAGGAAATGTTTTAACATGTGAGTTAATTTATATCTTTTTGTTCTGCAGGAGAGAAGTTAATAGGAATGGTAACAAAGTTAGAGTCAAGAATGTTACATTTCCTTTCTACCATGCTGACTGACCCTCCACTATTGATTAAAGATATTGCATCCAAGACTGTCAAACCACATCTATATCAAGCAATGAAGACAAATAAGATATCATTTATACAGCCATTGATTTTCAAATGGAAACATTTTTTGGTATGTATTTGGCATATTACCGAAACCAATTGATAAGTAGAGCAATGGTTGTTTTTCTAATGTAATTAACAAGCGTTATTGATACAATAATTGGCTTAAGTGAATAAAGTGGTGCATATTTAAGTTTGCAAATGATTTTTTTATACCCCCGCTTTAAAAAAAAGGGGGGGGGGATACTGTTTTACCTCTGTCTGTCTGTCCATCCATCCTTCCGTCAGTCCTTCAGTCCCTTGAATATATTTTTCGTCGCAGTTTTCTCAGGAACTACAATACAAGGATTTCTGAAATTTGGTTTCAGGGTTTATATAAGTCAGCTATACTGTGTGAGGTGTTTTCAGATTCATCACTTGACAACTTCCTGTATACCGAACGCTTGTATGATTTTACACATGATAGCCAAGTTGAAAATTTTCATCACATTTTTCTCTGGAACTACAATACAAGGATTTTTGAAATTTAATTTTAGGGTTTATATAAGTCAGCTATACCGTGTGATGCGTTTTCAGATTCATCACTTGACAACTTCCTGTTTACCGAACACATTTATGATTTTACACACGATAGCCAAGTTGAAAATTTGTCACATTTTTCTCCGGAACTACAATACAAGGATTTTTGAAATTTGGTTTCAGGGTTAATATAAGTCAGCTATACCGTATGATGCGCTTTCAGATTCATCACTCGACAACTTCCTGTTAACCAAACACTTGCATATTTTTACACTATTAATATTATCCACTTGCGGCGGGGGTATCATCAGTGAGTAGTAGCTCAGTTTCACTTGTTTTAAACTAAAATGGGAAATTTTTTATAAAACTGTTTCATTCATAACATAACTTAGTTTCCCAAGAACCTTGATATGAAAGTATGTAAAAAGAAGATGTGCAAGAATTTCTAATTGTACCCCAAATTCAATGGTCACATGGATGCTTTTTTGGGGAGGTTTTCTGACATCCAGTGATGTTGTATTATTGGTTTCAGTAGACCTTTGATTTGTTTAATTTTTATTGAATATATCATTATTACTAAATTCTTTTTTTCCAACAGTCTATCCCAGAATTGACAACAGGAGAAAAATATGTATTAGGTTTAATTAAATCAAGGCTAGTATTTGAGCCTGAAGTCAAAGATACACATACAGCCTTAATATATGATAGAAGTGAAGTCCTGACATTTGATGGAAAATTATTTCAGACTAAAGGTTGGTGTCACGTTAAGGAATATTTGATTACCAAAGCATTAATTGAACATGGGTATGAGTTTATTGATAAAAAATTTTGCAAAGCAAACATGAAATATTTTAAGACCAGGACGAAAGGTTGGAAAATTTAACTACCACTGGATCCGACTAAGACTATATGTTGAGTAGGACCTTATATTGCTCATCAACTAACCCCTCTATGTTCTGTAACCTAGTGTTGAAAATAAGATGAGTAGTAATTTTGAAAGCCAGTAAAATGGTTCTTCATATCGATGGGAGTCAAAAAGTACATCTGAAATTTTTCAGAAAATCTATCAATCTACAATTTAAACCAATGGGTCACGAATTTAGATAAAATATTTGTTTTTATTGGGTGAAGAAAATAGATGTGTATACTGGGCTGAAAGGTTTTTAAAATCAACTTCATGTAGTCATCATGGTTATCGAATGCTGTTTTAACTAAAAATTGTGTTATATAAAACCCTAACATTTGATGTAAGGAGGGCACTTGTCCTTTTACTAAGTTTGTACTTTTGTATGTTTCAGGTGACAGTACATGCCCACACTTAATGGCTGCAGACATTAAACATGGTCAATTTGCAGTGGTGTATTCAAAAGAAGGAGTGACAGTTGTAACCAAAAAATCCATGGTAACAATTTACAATGGTGGCCAGGTTTTTATTAACAGTTGCAACACACCAGTGTAAGTTTACAGTTTGTTATCAGCATCAATTAACCTAACTACAGTACTGTCGAGCCTGTTCATTTAATTATATCTGCAAAAAGAAATTCAATCAGAATAAAAAAAAATCATGTTTTAAGCCACTTTATTTATTTGAGCAATTAGTTTTCATGGTTATGGACATTGTCAAATTCTGTAAGATGATACTGGCACTTATTTTGACTGTAATTGGCATCTTAAAATGCCCTGTATTTAACATGTACTGAAATTTGCATAATGTTTGTCATCAACACTTTATAATTAACACATAGCTGAGAGGGGGATAGAGCAGATTGGTACCCCGAGAATACATTGTCAACCGCAGCGAAGCCAAGGTTGACAATGCTTTTTCAAGGGGTACCAATCTGCTCTATCACCTCTCAGCTATGTGTTATTAAATTTATTATACTGAATGTTCCAGCATTATTGTCTTTTACAAATGAATTTTATCTAAAAGTATTTTCTAATAGAGTCTCAATTTCTATGTATTCACGTATTTAAGAACGGTACAGGTATTAGAAAAATCAACAGAAGTGAAGTAAATAGACAATAATGATGCATTGACTTGACATATCAAGATATACGGATTCGGCCCGAAATGGGAAAAAGATGGGCTATCTAGAAAAAAAAATATTTTCAATTGTTGTTATTGTATAGTTGTTATTTATTTGAGTTTTAAAAATTTCTTGGGATAATCCCCCTTTTAAAAGACCTCATATCTGGCAGAGAAATATACATCACAATGAACATGATGAAATGTACCTCACCTGTTATAATAAATCGATGGTGAACGAAATAGTTTCAGTATGGAATAAGATATCAACAATAAGCATTACACATAATGATTTATAGGAATAGTTAAAAAAATATATATATATATGTTTTTCCAACAATTGTAAAAGAAATAAGTTTGAGTCATTCCACGCTTTGTTGTATAGTACATTGGAAACAAGGACAAGCTGAAGAGTTCATCATGAATATTTAAATATAGTTCTGTCTCTACTTTTCAAATAATTCAAAAATTGTTACCTGCTCAGCCATGTGATAGAGTAAACTAACACCCTCGTATAAGCCAATATTGGCATTTTAACGTGAAGTACAGTCGACTCTCGTTATGTCGAAGTCAGCCAGACCAGAGAAATATTTCGAGATACACGTAGTTTGACTCAAACGAACACCGGAAGTTCAACAATCTAAGGGACACAACTCTTGCTTAGCTTGGTAAAGCTAAAATAAATCTGGGTGAATATGGCAAGGGATCGATATTCTAGTATCAGATCGATGTATTTGTATGTCACAGTCTTTTACAATTATAATGACATTATTTATACTTATTCAATTGTTTCAATTAAAAAAAACCTATGGCTTTTCCAAGAGAGTAATTTCCAATTGATAGTTTCGTTATTCAGGTCGGTTATAGCTGATAAAATTGTTTATTCTCGGATACAAGAGATTTAAGAAAATTTTGATTTCTATTCATTTTGTTTTATCTCACTCTTTCTTTTCAAAAGAAAATATAACAAGATTAAAGACGCCGTTTGAGTAGTTTTTAGGTGATCATCAACGGAAGCCATAATCCTCACTTTATACACACCCACTTCTATTAGTGTAAATCATAAATTAATTGTTTTGTAAACATTTTAGATACCTTTTCATGAACATTAACAATGTATCACTAATTATTTATATAAATGAAAATTCCATAAAAGACAATCTTAGGTAAACACTCATGAAAATAGCATGTCATAAATCAATACAGTGGTCAGTGACTGGAAATTTAATTACACGTGTATTGTCAGATTAACTTTTCAATCCATTTAAATCCCGGAGGTATTGTTTTGACATACGTGTATTAGTTCGAGATAAAAAATGAATTTTGAATGCTTTTGTAAACCTTGGGACCGTAAATTTAGTTCGACTCAACCGAAATTTCGACTCATCCAATTTCTACTCGATCAGGAGTCGAATTGCATACTTTTGTATGGAATAAAGTTCGGGACCACGTGAAAACTTGGACTCATCAGAAATTTCGAGTCAACCGAGTTCGAGACAACGAGAGTTAACTGTATAATAAAATTAATTAATGTACTTTTTAATAAAATTAGTTAATGTACTTTTAAAGTGTATCATGTTTTTTTAAGCGTTCACTAATGCTGTCTATATGATATACATCAGTGACTTTGGTGGTATTTGTATAGCAAACTATTGTTTGTGTTTTGACAAAATACATTTTCCCCTCTTTTACAGAAAATTACCATACGAAACGGATGAAATGAAGATTATAAAGAAAAGTGTGTCCAGAGTTATTTCCCTTGGTGATGGTATCACCATTTCCTGCGACATAAACAATTCACATTGTAACTTCAGACTGAAACATCATAAAAATCAAACAATTGGACTGCTAGGAAATAACGATGGAGAAATTGGAAATGATTTCCAGAAACCAGAAGGGTCAATCAGTCCAAGCGTTGACCAGTTTGTTTCTGGTTATGAACTAGACACATCAAAGTTCTGTCAGTCAACATCTACTGGTATGCTTAGTCAAGTTAAAGCCTGTGATGACATAAATCAGAAATGTATGACATTGTTTACTGATATAGATTCACCAATGGCTGTATGTTTCCTAAAGGTGGATGTTACTCCATTTCTTGTAAGTCATAATAGAAATGTCATGGTAAAAAGTGAAAGGGTTAATACCCATATTTTATAATTGAGAAGCTTTTTAAAAAGCAAATTTATTATTTTTACTCAAATGGTTTTTGTGTCAGTAACTCTCTTCCAGTTACAGTTCAAACGAAATGATCACTAAATAACAGACTATCAAGGTCTGGGTCATTGAGAAGAATTATAAAAAAAATATTTGTTCATGTTTGTTAAATTCCTTTCTTTAAAACATGTATCACTGCTTCTGGAAACATAATTTTAAATCCCAAGGTAGGGGCAACAAAATAACATTTACACAAAATGCTGGACATTTCATTGTTAAAACTTAAACTTATATACAAAAGATATGAAATTGAAATAATGCACAATTGAATATTATTTTTCTTGGTTACAGGAATCATGTCAAGAAAGAGTAAAAAGTTGTATGCCAAGTGCAATATGTCCATCAGTTCATGCCTATATATCTAAGTGTGATATAGTTGGAATAACAGTAGAACCATCACAACAGCTAGGTAAGACTGGGCTTTCTATAAATGTTTCTGTGTTTCTAAAATATTAACATGATTAAAGCACAAGAATTTCACTTGCAATGTTATATTTATTGTTATCAATTTTAAAATTAAGAACATTTTTAGCTCACCTGGCCCGAAGGGCCAAGTGAGCTTTTCTCATCACTTGGCGTCCGTCGTCCGTCGTCGTCGTCCGTCGTCGTTAACTTTTACAAAAATCTTCTCCTCTGAAACTACTGGGCCAAATCAAACCAAACTTGGCCACAATCATCATTGGGGTATCTAGTTTAAAAAATGTGTGGCGTGACCCGGTCAACCAACCAAGATGGCCGCCACAGCTAAAAATAGAACATAGGGGTAAAATGCAGTTTTTGGCTTATAACTCAAAAACCAAAGCATTTAGAGCAAATCTGACATGGGGTAAAAATGTTTATCAGGTCAAGATCTATCTGCCCTGAAATTTTCAGATGAATCGGTTAATGGGTTGTTGGGTTGCTGCCCCTGAATTGGTAATTTTGAGGAAATTTTGCTGTATTTGGTTATTATCTTAAATATTATTATAGATAGAGATAAACTGTAAACAGCAATAATGTTCAGCAAAGTAAGATCTACAAATAAGTCAACATGACCAAAATGGTCAGTTGACCCGTTTAGGAGTTATTGCCGTTTATAGTCAATTTTTAACCATTTTTCGTTAATTAAAGTAATCTTTTACAAAAATCTTCTCCTCTGAAACTACTGGGCCAAATTAATCCAAACTTGGCCACAATCATCTTTGGGGTATCTAGTTTAAAAAATGTGTGGCGTGACCTGGTCAACCAACCAAGATGGCCGCCACGGCTAAAAATAGAACAAAGGGGTAAAATGCAGTTTTTGGCTTATAACTCAAAAACCAAAGAATTTTGAGGAAATCTGACGGGATAAAAATGTTTATCAGGTCAAGATCTATCTGCCCTGAAATTTTCAGATGAATCAGTCAATCGGTTGTTGGGTTGCTGCCCCTGAATTGGTAATTTTGAGGAAATTTTGCTGTTTTTGGTTATTATCTTGAATATTATTATAGATAGAGATAAACTGTAAACAGCAATAATGTTCAGCAAAGTAAGATCTACAAATAAGTCAACATGACCAAAATGGTCAGTTGACCCGTTTAGGAGTTATTGCCCTTTATAGTCAATTTTAACCATTTTTCATAAATTAAATTAATCTTTTACAAAAATCTTCTCCTCTGAAACTGCTGGGCCAAATTAATCCAAACTTGGCCACAATCATCTTTGGGGTATCTATTTAAAAAATGTGTGGCGTGACCTGGTCAACCAACCAAGATGGCCGCCACCGCTAAAAATAGAACATAGGGGTAAAATGCAGTTTTTGGCTTATAACTCAAAAACCAAAGCATTTTGAGGAAATCTGACTGGGATAAAAATGTTTATCAGGTCAAGATCTATCTGCCCTAAAATTTTCAGATGAATCGGTCAATCGGTTGTTGGGTTGCTGCCCCTGAATTGGTAATTTTGAGGAAATTTTGCTGTTTTTGGTTATTATCTTGAATATTATTATAGATAGAGATAAATTGTAAACAGCAATAATGTTCAGCAAAGTAAGATCTACAAATAAGTCAACATGACCAAAATGGTCAGTTGACCCCTTTAGGAGTTATTGCCCTTTATAGTCAATCTTTAACCATTTTTCATAAATCTAAGTAATCTTTTACAAAATCTCCACTGAAACTACTAGGCCACAATCATCTTTGGGGTATCTAGTTTGAAAAATGTGTCCGATGACCTGGCCATTCAACCAAGATGGCCGCCACGGCTAAAAATAGAACATAGGGGTAAAATGCAGTTTTTGGCTTATAACTATGAATTCAAAGCATCTAGAGCAAATCTGACAAGAAGTTAAATTGTTAATCAAGTCAATATCTATCTGCCCTGAATTTTTCAGATGAATTGGACAACTGGTTGTTGGGTTGCTGCCCTCCAATTGGTAATTTTTAAAGAAATTTTGCCGTTTTTGGTTATCTTGAATACTATTATAGATAGCGATAAACTGTAAACAGCAATAATGTTCAGCAAAGTAAGATCTACAAATAAGTCAACATGACCTTAATGGTCAATTGACCCCTTAAGGAGTTATTGCCCTTTATAGTCAATTTTTAACAATTTTCATTAATTTGGTAAATATATGTAAATTTTTACCAAATATCGTTCTCTGTTACTAATGGGCAAAGTTCATTATAGATATAATTGTAAGAAGCAAAATCGTTCAGTAAAGTAAGAACTTCAAACACATCACCATCACCAAAATACAATTTTGTCATGAATCCATTTGTGTCCTTTGTTTAATATGCACATAGACCAAGGTGAGCGACACAGGCTCTTTAGAGCCTCTAGTTCGTAAATCTTAGTAATCTTTTACAAAAATCTTCTCCTCTGAAACTACTGGGCCAAATTAATCCAAACTTATCCACAATCATCTTTTGGGTATCTAGTTTATAAAATGTGTCCGATGACCCGGCCATCCAACCAAGATGGCCGCCATGGCTAAAAATAGAAGATAGGGGTAAAATGCAGTTTTTGGCTTATAACTCAAAAACCAAAGCCTTTAGAGCAAATCTGACAGGGGATAAATTGTTTATCAGGTCAAGATCTATCTGCCCTGAAATTTTCAGATAAATCGGACAACCCGTTGTTGGGTTCCTGCCCCTGAATTGGTAATTTTAAGGAAATTTTACTGTTTTTGGTTATTATCTTGAAAATTATTAAAGATAGAAATAAACTGTAAACAGCAATAATGTTCAGCAAAGTAAGATTTACAAATAAGTCAACATGACCGAAATGGTCAATTGACCCCCTAAGGAGTTATTGTCCTTTATAGTCAATTTTCAACAATTTTTATAAAATTTGTAAATTTTTACTAACATTTTCCACTGAAACTACTGGGCCAACTTCATTATAGATAGAGATAATTGTAAGCTGCAAGGATGTTCAGTAAAGTAAGATGTACAAACACATCACCATCACCAAAATACAATTTTGTCATAAAACCATCTGCTTCCTTTGTTTAATAGTCACATAGACCAAGATGAGCGACACAGGCTCTTTAGAGCCTCTAGTTTTGTTTAT
This sequence comes from Mytilus edulis, assembly GCF_963676685.1. NCBI lineage: Eukaryota > Metazoa > Mollusca > Bivalvia > Mytilida > Mytilidae > Mytilus > Mytilus edulis. The sequence continues at coordinate 93,433,878 of NC_092344.1, forward strand.
ATCACCATAATTTGAGTGGTTTATCTTTAAAAAAAAAACAAAACATTTATTTACTTAAATACTTTTGATTCAATTGAAGATTGTAATTTTACAGGTTATTGCAACAAATATAAACAGGTTTTTGAAAATGCAACTTTGTTACTGCTTTTTTTCTCTGAAATAATGCCTTGTCGGGTATTATTCAGGGCTTTTTTTTCTGAAATAATGCCTTTGTCATATGTATTATAATGGAAAAGGCTCTTAAATTAAACTACACACAAAAAGTAAATCATATGTTGATGTACAAGTAGCAACCTTATTTCGGATAGACCCTTCAAGGGAAGATAATCTTGATTGTCAACTTTACCATAGGGCAGTATTACTTTTATTTTAGTCCAACTTCTTTAAGGGGAGATAATTGAAAATACATCTTATGTTAAACTGCAACATTGGGTCAGTATTACTGTTAATGCTGACTCACATTATCTTGAGTAAATGTTTAAAAGTGAACATAGAAGGTGTAGTATGGTTAATACTTTTTCTTGTTTTAGATGTATGTAGACAGATTTATCACTCAACAGAGGATCTCCCATCCAAAGCCTTATTAGACATTGTTATAGTCCTGTATAAGGAGGACAAAGATTATTTCTGTTTACCTTGTATTGAAACACTTGTAAGATATCTACAGACCTGTGATAAAACTGATGTAAAACTGACATTCATACAGTTTGACAGGTACGATTAAACATGCAAATTTCAATATGATAATACAAAAAACTAAAATACATGTAGGTTTATATATAAAAAAAATCCTAGTACATGTAATACAAATCTGTTTGCTTAGATACCACCAAGAAAGAAACTGTATCATTCTATCATGACTGTTTAATCTGCTATTAAAGAGAGGTGATATCAAAGGGACATTCACATTCATAAGTTGACTTAAGCCATACATAAAAAAAGGAAAAGACAAACAAACAAATAATAGTTCACAAAACACAACATACAAAACTAAAGACTGAGCAATAAAAACACCACAAAAAACGGGGGATGATCTCAAGTGCTCATCTGCAGATCTTGCTCCAAATGTGGCACCCATTGTGCTGCTAATGTTAGTTCAAACCCTAGTAATAAGTCTAATTTGGTAGGTCACATTCAGGGAAAAGGAAATGGGACTTTAGTTTTGACATTTGGAACATATCCCCTATCATCTGTGAAACTGATTTCAATAACAGTCAAGCAACTTGTGATGGCATCAGTAAAATTTACGAAGAAATTATTTCAAATTCACAACTTTGAATTCTTGGTTTAATAGCTTCCTTGTGACAAGCAACCCTTTATTCAAAAAATCATGTTAGGAAATACAAGCCCTTCAATATTGTATCAGCTTGGAGATATTTAACCCTTATGCAGGCGCTACTTGTTTGTTGCCACACAGAAATGGAAAGTTTACAATTGGAAAGCTGAAATCATCTCTTTTGTCCTGATTTTTGTTTTCAAGACCCTTATTGTCAGTTTCTAGATGTAAGTTAAGATATGAGTCACAATTAACTGTATCTGTTGTATCAAATAGCTCTAGTTGATGTGTTAAGGTGGTATGGGAGTCTAAAATAAAAATGATAGAATTTGTTCATACTTTGCCAAAATGTAGTATCTATTGATACATGTTCAAAAATATTATAAAAATGATACGTCACCGTGCATTTTCTCAAGCTACAGGTTGTGACAAAATGACAGATTTTGTATGGATTATACAGGAAAAAACACAATTTTGTGAATAGAAACTAAACAAAATGATAGAATTGTTAAATACTTTAGGAAAAGATAGCTTTCAGACAATGCTTTGAGAATATCAAAAAAAAAGATAGGGTCACCGTACGTTTTTTCCGGCTAAAAGACAAAATAGAAAAATTCCATGTATAATCCTTCAGAAAATGCACTGTTTTAGAGTTATCTCCCCTTAAAATGCCAATTTGAAAATATCTAAAAACAACCAAAAATAATCAACACTTGTAACAATATTAATATTTATAAGTTATGTTCTTATAAATTGGTTCTTATAAATGAAAATTCACATTAAATATCTGCATTCCCGCATCAAATTTTGCTAACTTGATAGAAAATACGGACCTTAGCTTCTCTGTTTTTTACAATCCAAGATGGCGAAGACACCCATACCACCTTAAATTACATTAAATAACACTTTAATTACATTAAATTACATTGAATTACATTAAATTACATTGAATTACATTAAATTACATTGAATTACATAAAATTACATTGAATTACATTAATTACTTTAAATTACATTGAATTGTGTTTTCACTTGTATTTGGATAATATAACTTTTTGTGATATAACAGGTTATTGCAGTATTAGACCCTGTTCACACTAGCATTTTTTTAATCTATCTTATTTGAATTGATCTAAATAAAACCAGTTAGCGTTCACATTATCCTAATCAAACGATCTCCATCTGTCTAATCTGAACCAGTGCGTTCACACTACAATTAAAAACGCAATCGATCTGATCTTTTTACCAGTTAAACTGTAAACATTGCTATAAATAGAACTAATTTATCAAATTCATGTGTTGATACACTGATACACACACTTGAAAAAACAATTGGATAAAGTTATTGTTTCTCTTGAATCACAAGTTAAAATTTTGATACTGGTGTTATTGCAGTTTCCTTTAATTTTAGAAAAAAAATTTGTAGCATCGAAGTTACAACATGACGAAATGCTGCGTTTCCTCAGTGAAAAGAAAAAATTAAAGAAGAAAAGACATTTATACTACGTTGAAGACAACATGTTTTCAGTTTGTTTTACGTGCATGTACACAAAGGTCTGTTAACAGAGAAATATGGATTAAACAACGTACCACTGATATAGTTTTGCCGCTATACATGCGCATACATTATTTTCAATTCAATTGTACTAGTTTAAACCGATCTCTGCGTTCACATTTAAAGTAAGGTCGGTTTACTTTAGATCAATTCAAACTAAACTACCTCTTTTGGTGTTTTAGTTTAGACCGATTGAAGATTGATTCAAAGCGTTCACATTAGCCTTAAAACAATCTTAAGTGAACCGATCTAGTTTAAATCGATATAAATGTCCTAGTGTGCAGATATACAAGATGTGATCAATAGCACCAAATATTTTGTTTTTAACCAATTAGCTGTTGGTTTTATATTACTTTTTAAAGTAATTGCCTTGTCAAGAACATGCAAGAAATATTTTCTAGACATTAGGCAAACACTTATCAAATTAATTATTTTATACACAATTTGAGGTATACATAGTTGACATTTAACTGTTTAATCACATATTATCACAAAAGCCTAATATTTATTCTATTTAAGCCATACAACCTCTTTGCATGATGTCCTCATGGAGGGAACACAACATGGATTCAGATTACATTCACAGAAGGTTGTGACAATCATCAAAGATGGACAGGTATATTTAAATTATGACTTCTCATGTGAGTAGAGTTCTAATAGGATGTATGAATGTTTAGCAATGTTAAACTATATGTATTTAATTAATAAGGCACCAGTCATATGTTTTCAATAACTGTCCTATTTTGCCTTTTGAGCCATTGTTGTTACTTATATATATATATGGGTGTCATCTGACCAAATTTCTGAAAGTAGCACCCAAACTTTACCAAATTACCTGAAATTTTACTTTCATCAACTAGGAGTACATAGGTAGATTTTTCTTTGTTAAAATTAGTTCAATATTTCATTTATTTTAACATAATTTTTTTCCATCAATTTTCTAAAACTACTCAATTTTGATTTCTTAGAACAAATGAATGACTAGAAAAATGAATGAAAAAAAGCACTTTTAAAAAAGACAGAAAATAGCACCTACAACTCCCAGGGCTTTACATTTGCAAATTAAGAAACAAAAGATGTACCTTTTTATCTGATTTTATAATGTGTACGCTACTATTAACAATTTCTCACACTAATTGATAATTACACCATATTTCAGGACTTATCTAAGGAGGAGTACAACAAGTTGAAAGACCATTATGTTACAAACAATATCATTCTAAATATTATATCAAAGTATTCAATCCTTAAATATAAAGGTTTGGTAGGAATAGACTGGGATCACAGAATTGTATCAATTAACAGTATACTGGAGGAAACAAGAGAACTGCCACAGGTCAGTGGATAGGACACAATAAGTTTATAGATATAGAAAGATGGGGTATGAGTGCCAATGAGACAACTCTCCATCCAAGTAACAGTTTATAAAAGTAAACCATTCAAGGTTAAGGTACGGACTTCAACACGGAGCCTAGGCTCACACCGAACAGCAAGCTATAAAGGGCCCCAAAAATAACTATTAAGAAACCATTCAAATGGGAAAACCAACGGTCTAATCTATATAAAAATCTATACTCTGTAAGAATGTCATGTACAAATATCTGTTGATGTTGTTCACATTATATCAGCCATCATATACAAATAACAGATATGAGGAATTTGGAAGCCAAAAACATTGTTTTGCTTTAAATGCCAGCTGAGTCTCACATCTGGTTGGGGGATTTACTCGCTGCATTGAATACCCATTGGTGGCCTTCGGCTGTCATCTGCTCTTTGGTCAGGTTGTTGTCTCTTTGATGTATTCCCCATTTCCATTCTCAATTCTATTTATATTCATTCTTTTTCATTTCATTGCAGGATTTCATCATCAAACTAATGTCTACAACTAAAGGAACTTTGTTTAATTTAATGTTACTTGAGAAGGACAGGAAGACAAGAATGGTTGGACTAATTCATCATATTTGTCAGACTCAAGCTTACTTTAATAAGAATTGTTAAGTGGTGCTTGTTTGGAAAAATGTCATCCTAAGAGTTGTTTATTTCATGTTTACTTTGTACATTGATTGTTGACTTTTTATTACAAACTTGATCAGTTTTTGTATTAAATATTTCATTGTGTTTTGAAGAGCAGTAGAGATTTATATTTTTTACATGTTACATGTATAATAATCATTTTTTTTTTACCAAATATCACAAAAACTAAAAGGAGACACTAAAAATAAAAATATGACTTTCGTTTATTAAACATTGGAAAACTATGTAATACTTGATCAATTGGAAATATCCAACAAGGAATTGGCAAAGATATTCACATCTCCTCATTTAGCTGGTCAGAAAGATTTTTGTCAAATACATGTGGGAAATGAAGATAAACCCTATCACATCACTATCAAAACACTTAGTTAGTGTTGTAATGAATAATTTGATTTGGCGTATAGATATACTTTTGGAGACGCTTGGTGGTTGATAATTGTTAAAATATTTGATGAAAAAAGTGGTCAAATAACAAGAGAAGTAAGATTTTCCTCTTTATGATATAAAGTTAACAAGAGAGAAAATCACATAGGTCTGTTATTAAGAATATCTGATATGGCTGTTCGGATGACATGATGTTGTGACAATAATTTTCTGGCATCGTCAATTTTACATTTCAAGATGGCTGCTACTAATGCGGTAGGGACCACCTGTAAAAGAGGTAGAAATATTTCATGTCTTGTGGTAATATATTTGTATGAAATTCAAGAAAGTAATCAGAATTGCTTTATTCATTGTAAACTATTAGATCATTGAATTTGTTATATTAAATTTTTCCAAAATAATTGTGAAATCTTTAAACCTTGTTATGTTATCATATGCAAACACTTATTATCATTGGACTTTGATTTCATCAAAATAGAAAAAAAATGATGCTGTTGTTATTAATCGCCCGTTTGTGGACATTTTCGAACTGAATTAGTTGTTATGTAATATACATTTTATTCCTTCTGCATCATGGTGAAAAAGAAATTAGAAATAAAACTGAAAATGTAGCAATATTTTCGCCAGATGTTCCTATACCTTCTCCATAGATGTGGCCTTGACTATATAATCTTTGACTTGAAGAGATTTTAGGTCCTCAGACAAATCATCTGTCATGTAGATTGATTTCAATAGGTATTCCTGGCACATGTCTTTTGGCAAATTTGAAAAATTCTGTGTAAAATAAAGAATTCATATGTAAAGTTGTGACAGCATAAAATTAACAACAGCTTCAAAATGGAAACCTATGTCCTTCCAAAACCATTAAAAAAGGCATCTTTTGAAAAATAAATTTCAGTTCTCCAAAGCTTAACCAGCCAAATTGCATTGGTAGGAGTACACAGTTTTTTCGAAGTGCATTTCTTTCAGACAATAAATGAAAACTTAAAAAATCCCACCTGCGCTTTCTCACTAATATTTTTACAGTGTGTTGTACTACTTTTGGGATAAATTATATCAAAATAGAAAACTTAATCAGCTATAACTCAAAATATGGACAATTTGATGTTAAGGGGGTCTTTAAATCTTTTGACAGCTATAGTGCTAATTTTTTTCAGCTGGACCAAATCACTTTACTTTTAAATTAATGGCCCACAGTTTTTTTACAGTGTAGTTTCCCATTTAGAAAGTACCTCAGTTCTTAACCAAATTGGTCCTCTATATCGTATAGCACTTAAATTATGATTTGTATTTTTTATATACGCAACTTACTTGTATAATGCCAACAGCTCTGAAGAATAGTTTATTATTGCTGCAAAAGAAATTAAAATATTCTTTTATATATATTTATATATAGATAAGACTGTACTCCAACATTCTAATCAATATATTGATTAATTTACAAAGAGTTCCAATACTTATATTAAAATATTTTTAGCTGATTTTGTTCCTTACTAATGCTCTTCCAAGCTATTGTATCAATTTTATATTCTATATTTTTTTTATTTCACATAAGTACGTCCTTAAGATGTGATTTTAATACCTGACTTTCAAATCCACCATAATGTTTTGATACACTTTGCCTTTAAGAATATGAGCTCCAGTAGTGATAGCATTCAGTATCCATTTTGTTGAAAGTTCTTTATAAAGCTGGGCCCAAGATTTATAATGCTGATCACCTAATGGTTCTGTTGTAAGACTATATAAATCTACGGACACCATACAATCAAATCTATCTTGCTGAATCTGTGTAATAAGAAATAAAAAGACATTATGAATCACACTCTTAATTTTAACCTTACTTTATATAAAGTTGTTTTAGTTTTTGTCAAGCCTGCGACAAAAAGATTGACATAGGGATAGTGATCTGGCGGTGGCCGCAGCGTTAGCTAACTTCTTAACAGCTTTAAATTTTAGAAAGACCTGGATGCTTCATACTTTGAATAGAGATTCCTCATGTAAGTCAGTTGGTTAGTTGCCATAATGGTAATCAAAGGGCGTGTCCTAATTTTGAAATTATATTCAGTCTAAGTACCATAATTGAATTTGAAAACCCTTTAATTCAAATAAACAGCTAGTAATGACGTTTCATATCACCTTTTCTTTAGAGTTGAAACAGATACAAGCTTTTTTGCATGTTGAATTTGTTAAGATATCTGCCACTGCACAGGATTCATCTACAAAATAAAGTTTGCTCATGAATAAATAATTTCTTAAAATGAGATATATAATAATAACATGTTAAAGAGCAACCATTCCTGAATAGGGATTTTTATTTATGTCACAAGTATAATTTTACTTATATAACAATAAAGAATTAAAAATTAAAAATGATACTAATAAAATGTTGGAATTTTCAGACAAAGTAGTCTGTAAGAGCAGAATGTTAGTCTTAGACAGATTGTGCAAATGATATAGCAAATGATATAGCATCAGATTTTAGAAACAAAATAAGTGTTATTAAATAATGCATTGGATGTTAAAGTAAAAGTATAACATATATTATAATAGATGTTCTGATTTGTAGAAGTAAAATATCAAGTTTTTTTTTTATTAACAGTAACATTTTAAAAAATGTTAAAAATTAAATGTAGTTAACATTGAATTTACTGGTACTACCTTTCATAAGTAATATAACCAAGTCAGATTCCTTTAAACCAGGTAAAACATCACTTTGAAATTCTTCAATTGAAATCCTATAGTATTTTCCCTAGACAAAATATAGTAATATTATACATGAATGTGCAGAAATGCATTATGCATCAGTCAATGCAATGTCCAATGGAAATAACCAATACTTTCTTTTTACTCCATTCATTGTATGTATTAGCAATGTAAGGAATAGATGATTAAAATAAATATAAGAAATAATTATAAGGCCCCAGTATGTGATGATTTGATGACCTTGTAAGGTAAATTTTCTAACTTTAAGGTATATTTTAGGAACAACATAAGTATATAAATTTTCTTTTAACCCTATATCATTGTGTAAAATATTTGTTTATAAAAGGCTTCCAAACATACATGATTCGTCCTGAACATGCATGAAATATTTTGTCACTGGACGTTAAGCAACAAACAATCAATCAATTAACCCTAGCATAACATTTCACAAACATATCTTGAGACAGAGTGATAAGCCATGAAAAAAATCAGTAAATCCTGTGACCAATTTTAATCAAAAGATTTGAAGTAGAAAAATCTAAGGATCAGGTTAAGCATACAATGGAAACATAACAGTTAAAAGTTGTTACTTAGCAACATGTTAGTGTTGTCAAGTGTTACCATAGGTGATAGATCTCCTTCTTGATTATTTAATAACTTGTATCCTGAATCTACAAATCCACGAATATCACTTAATGCTGAAAATAAAATTTAAAGTATATTAGGGTGCAAGAAAATCACATTTTGCTCAAACGTTATAGCTATAAATCAATAAACAATGGATTTAAAAACAATTAAACAATTTAGTAATCAGAAACAGAAAAGTTATTTTAAGATTTGCATGCAGTTATTATGAAAATACTTAATTATAAAAAGAGAGAAAATATGTGTTGTGTTTACCAGAAGAGGTGATTGAATTGTTTCACAGTAAACTGAAGTATCAATTAAATTAAGTTTGACTTACATGCCCCATAGGTTGGTGGACATTCTGAGGCATCTATCATACCCATTACTCCTAAACTGTCCCATCCAATGTAAGATATGCTACCTCCAGATTTCAAACTGATATATAAATTGTAGCAGTTGTTGTATGATGAAAGAATAAAAAGAAATGTGAATTTATGCAACGAGGCAGTAGAATATGACATGCAGATTTTTGTTTTGAAATTATTGACATCGGATAATTCTGTCGGATACTTTCTTTGTTATAAGCATTGTATTTATTTATCTATTAACATTTAATCATTTGAAATCCTTTATACACAGATACAAGATTGATTTGTACTTTAAAATTATCAATTATCAATATTTTCAAACAAAATAGAAAAAAAAGATTCTTGATGCCTATTTAAAACACAATGAACAGGGAAACATTTAATAAGAATAAAACATTAGATGGATATTATTTCTTCAAAATGTACCTGTCACCAGCAAGTTGTACTAGTTTAGAGATGGATGAAGTTTCTTTATACACCACTTCACACAAATCTTGGTAAGACTTTAAATGTGCTTCTATATTACTGAAATATACATGTATGATTCTCAAAATAACATTTTATGTATTATTGTTGCATGAACTACAAGTGCCTATTCATTTAAAAGTTGGTATCACATATTTGGTGGTTGCATAGTTACCATGGGTTTGCATTGATTCTTATCACAGAATAAGTAGTACAAGGTGCTTTTATTAAGAAGTCTCTAATGGAACCCCCCCCCCCCCCTTTATCCCATATTCCTTTTTTATAGTTTAAAAATGCATATATACTAATATACCACTTCGGTGCTGCTTTACCAAAGAAGTCAAGGGCCATTTGCCCAATTATATTGGTGACAGATGAAAAACACAAATGTATTTATAGGGATTTTGTACTCCTGAACTCAAATTACACAGAAAAACTTCTCATAGAGCCACTCTGATGTCCAAGTTTAAGGCTCTTTTTCAAAAAAAAAGATTCTTTTTTTCTAATCATAATTGTTCTGAGAGGCCTTCAGTTCTGAAAGACTTTCAGCAAAATTACCAAAATTGGAACAGAATCCTTTTTGAATTCAAAGTTAGGATAGTAAATTTGTTGTGTGTCTCCTTCTAAATGTTAATTTATAATGTGTTCATTCACAAGTGATTAGCTTTTGCAGAGCTTATTTAGTATCTACTTGCCTTGGAATATTTTCAGTTGCTTTTATACACGAAACAAAAATAGTCTCCAGCAATATTTTAGTAGCTGTACCACTCTTCATCCTACTGGAACCTGTAATTTGTTCTGGCTACAATACATTGAAGAGTTTATTGTGAAAACACAACCTGCTTATTTCAGTACTTGTGTTCTAAATTACATTTTGCCATCTAAACAAACATTAGCATATATTCAGGCACCTATGTTATGTCTCCACAGGAGCAGACATTAAAATATATATCATTCAAAGTCGGTGCAGTCATCTTAAAAGCCATTGCATACATATCAACACTTCTACACTAAAAATATAGTTCAATCATCAGTCGGAAATGCTCACTCAGTCTGACTGTTGTATTTGGTTTTTGATTCTTTTATCCAGTTCAGGCAGTTGTTCTCTATTAACTTGACGTTTAAAGTAAATAGAAAGTGTTGGAATACGTATTTTTTTCCAAATAACTAGATTAACTATCAATGCTCCTGAGCAGAAAAGAGACTACGAATTGCTGATAATATAACCTACCCCTACAACAGGGTTCAGTATGTAGGCTTTATTTTCTGCCACTTCATTTTCCAGAAGTCTTACAACTACAAAATATAACATTTGACCTAGGTATTAACAACGATGTAGAATAGGATAGTTTTATATGATCATTTTATTTACTTCTTGCAAATCATCTTCATCAAATTTTGTACGTTGATTTGGCATTAAGAGGAAAATTCAATGATCAGAGTAGTTCCATTGCAACATTACAAGACGATACAAAAGCGTAAAATCACAGCAGAACATCAACTAACAGTTTATCTATCCAACTTTTAATGATGCTGATAAAAAAAACTTTATGCTATCATACTGTCATATTAAGAAATATTTTAAACGTGAAATGAGTTTGAATTCAATTTTATTAAAGCTAAGCTAGTGAAGGAAGCAGAATTTTCAGATACGGTGTCAAAGTAAGAAAATATTACAAAATCCAATATTTCCATTCTAAATGTGTGTTGTTGCACAAAAATGCTTCATTTTGCCATGCCATTCTTCCAGCTAGTTTTGTGACAAAACACTTATAGGACAGAAAAAAATGTTCTAATAGGTGTATAATATGAATGTGCTGTCTACCTTGTAAGAATGTTTTATCCCATTTCTCGATCTTGATGTTCCTGTAAATATATAATCCACTCTTGTAGTTAAATACTAGAATTAAAGAATGGTCGGTAGTTGGAAATTGGGATAATTGGAATTTGCTTCTTATATCTGCTAGATTACACAACATTTCCGAGTTAGAGCAAATATTGGTTGACTCGTGGTCAACATATATTCGTGCCCAGGTAGAGTACGTGTCATTCTGCAGACTGATAAACTAGCACGTTAAAAACCCGGCCCAGCGTGTGAGTCTTGTATAAAGCAGGGTTTCTATTCATATTTCATTATCATGATCACGTATTGAATTTTCCAATGGACTTTGAACAAATATACATTAATGAGTAAAGACTTAACGTTTCCTACTTGCATGTTCCAGACCAATTAAGTATTTGACCAATTGCATATTTTCGGACAATATGCGTACATAGTCATTTACTTATCATAATCAATGGTCGGACTACATGATATTTGGGCCATTAAGTTATAATAATTAAAAGTATTTAAGCATTATGCGAGTTCATAACCGCTCTTTTGGGTGAAAGAACAGCTCGTTCTCCAAACCCAAGTTTGTCAAAAAGTTGAAAAACTGAAATCTAGATGTTCTTGCCTTCGCTAGCGTAAATTAAAAGCTTCTTTATGCCATCGACATGTTGTTACGTTTGTAAAAACAGCTGACCTCTTGTTTAACAGTTAATTTTTATATTTCCTGAAGTGAACTATCATTAGGAAGGAAAAACCGATTATGACCTTAATAATAAATATGTTTACTGTATATGACTTTCGAGTAAAATTCTCTGAGCTATTCATCGTATCTTTACTTAATTAATCATGTAACCATGATTTTACCAAACTATTGAATAACTCTTTTTGATGACAACTCGATTCAGGTCATGACGCTATCCAGTGACATTAACCTTTGTCCTATTGAACACAAAATCAATAGGCTTCCATCGTGACAACATAACCACATTTCTTCTGCTGCTGTATTTGGTTCATTCTACAAAAAAAACACCCGAGAACTCTTTTTGTCAGAAAACACTGTCAAACATCCAAATATATTATCCACACTGATCTGTGTCCACACTTGTTCATTCTATGAAATATTTTTTTAATGATTCAACTCAATTTCAAATAAATTTGACATACCTAGCTAGGTTACACGGATTAAATCCGAGGAGTACGGGTGTATAGATGTTTATATTCTCCATACAATGACATAACTGTCCTGCAACAAAGGGAGCAGATAGGCCACAAGTAATCCCAATAAACAACACTCGATTTCTACCTGTTGTTGCCTGAAATCATTTATATATGTATTACAAAGCGCGAATTAGTTATTAGTTATTTTTATATTGATGGGAGAGTAATATAAACACATAAGAACACCAAACCCCAGAAGTAAGCACATGGTTTTCAACAACTATCATAGTCAAGTGAATATACAAGTTCTGACACTTCTATAAATTGCCTAAAGTATGAAAAAAGTGTAGCCTCATAGATCTTCCATCTACACCAAATTCCCTAACTTACAAAAATGTTCCTACAACAGAAGACAACCCCTGATGAGGAGGTTACTGTTTTCCACTTTTGTTTCAAAATCAAGTTAAATGAAGTGGGCCTGTCCCAAGCCATGATCCTCTGGCCTTTGTTAGTCTTGTTTGTTTTCAATTTTAGTTCATGTTTATATTTTTGGAGTTTATTGTGATGTCCTTTTTCACTGAAATAGTACACATGTTGGTGAGGGGCCAGCTGAAGCCCGCCTGTGTTGAAGACTTGTTGGTGGCCTTCGGCTGTTCTCTACGCATTGGTCGGGTTGTTGTCTCTTTGACACATTCCCCATTTCCAGTCTCAATTTTTTATTTGTTTTATATCTAGAACAGAAAGCTCACCACAAGTTTTTGCTGAATATTTTTCTTTTAGCTTGAACTTGTTTTTAATTACTGTGCAAATTGTATTTCTTGTTGAAATGCTTTTACCTCTTTTAACATTTCTATTCCACATTGCGGGTCATCCTCGGGTGCTTCTTGTGAGGTAAATAATGCTCTGAAAAATAATACTTGTAATGCATCATTGAATTTACGGTACAGTGAAATACATATTAATTGATAGCAGGAATCTACAAAACAGTTACACAGCTGTTCCGTACAACATACCACACCAACCACTAACACTTTACTCCTTGGATATAAAACAAGACACCAAATCAGCAACGCACAACATATTGTCCAGATAGCCTGTGAGTTGCATCCATCTTTTTCGGTGTACTAGTATTCATATAATTAAGAGGACAGCGTTTTTAAGATGTTTGAGCATAACGATATGCGATATACATCCCCGATGATAACACTGGCTGTCCTTTGATTGAAGACTCGTTCACAACTACTCTTTTACTCTATAAAAGGTCGGATCTCATAATCGTTGGAATTTCTAACCAATAAAATATTAAAATAATATTAGGTTTGTATTTTTATCTTTTGCCGCTTTCAGTCTTGATTGATTCTTATTCTCCGTTCTCTATACATGTATTTTCCATATTTTATTTCTGCTAAATTTAGAAATATAAACATACTTATCTCTTCCTGCAATGAGGTATCTGAAACATTCTTCTCTTCCTGAGTTTCGAAGTACTTCGTTAAAATTTCTCTGAAAAAATTATCAAGTAGAATTACTTGAGTATATTCCAACTTGTAATGCATTCAAAAATGCACACAAAAATGTTCGCCTGTTGGCAAAAATAAAGGATCGTCTTAATCGTGGTAAAAGTGGTGGAAATTAATGGGTTTTTTTCCCCAAAGGAACAAATTAATTTGTACGAGTAATATTAAGGCTATTTCATGATAAACTGTAGGGGAAGGGCTGCACAACCCTTTTGAAAAACCCAATAATCCATAGTTTTTATTTTCAAATATAGTTTCTTGCATCCCTACCTACAAATAAACATTATGGAGTGTTCAACTCTCCCATGAATATACATTAGTCATTTCAAGATCCATGTTGATTATAAGAAAATTGACATACTATGAGCCAGCCCATGCGAAAAGGTACAAAAAGTCCTTTTGGTAAACTTTACAGGACACGTTATCAAAGTTTGTTATAATATTTTTGAAAAGCGATTTTATCCGAAAAAAATTACATTAATGTAAACATTCATAAGATTGTCAATTCTATTCCGAATTTGTCAGTTAAAACAGCAAAAGACGTAGAAATATCTGAAGTTTTGGTATTTGAGCAAGTGTAAAATCATTTGTTCCCCGGACTAATGCTATACCGACCAGAAACTTAAAATTTTACGACACTAGAGAGACAAAGGTCAATAATTTTCTTCAGTTTTACCGGTTTAAGGAAATTATGACAACATTAAAGAGGGGGGCGAGGGGGGTCCCAATAACAGCAAAACAGCAAATTGATCTGGCTTATAACAGATAACAAGGAATTAAAATGGACAAAAACAGATAACAGTAAATGAAATATTAAAATAAGTCGGGTCCTTGACAAAATTCAGTATTTCTTATTACGGATTACTTATTATTATAATCCTTTGTAATAAATTCCATTTTCTATGAATATGGTTTTTAGAATTATGTATCTAAATATGTATTTGGTATATTCTTGTCCGTCCGTCGTCAATATGTCGGACATTAACTCAAACACTCTTAAACCAATTTACATAAAACTTTGGGAAATTATTTACATCTATTGACATGAGCTCCCTATAGTTTTTTTTTTTATAAATTTTAGATTTTAAGTTTCTGAGTAATGGGGTTTTATTCAATAAAAATGTTGTGTTTTTTTTCAGTTTTCTGATATCTCAAAAATCCTTTCACAAATTTGCAAAGAATTTTGGTGAATTGTTTACTATATCTATTGACATGAGCTCCCTTTCAATTTTTATAAATTTTAGATTTTACGGTTCCGAGTTTAGGGGTTTTATTAAATAAAAAGGGGGGATTTTCTAGTTTTCGGACATTAACACAAAAACGTTTTCAGCAGTTCTCATGGAACTTTGCTAAATTGTTTCTATCTATTGTTGTAAGCTCCCTTTCGAATTTTATTAATTTTGGATTTTATGTTATTGAGTTCAGGGGTTTATTCATTAAAAAAGATGGTATTCTCCAGTTTCGGACAATAACTCAAAAATGTTTTCAGCAGTTCTCATGAAACTTTGATGTATTGTTTATATACATAATATATATTGACTGATTTTTATAAATATCTGATATGGCATTGAGAAGTTATCGAATATTTCAAAAAGATGACGGGTGTATCATGCGCTCATGGCGTAGCTGTTAATTTGTTATAGAATACTTTTTTCAGCATTTATTTTTGTACAGTTATTGAAACTCACACAGGCTTGTAATTTAAATAGTGTGTAATAAAATTAAGAATGGACATGAGGAATATGTCAAAGAGACAAAAATGATATCTAGTAAAAATTCAAGGGCAGTTAAGGTATCAAAGTAGGCTCAATTGACATAGTTCTTGTGTTTGTTGCTACTTAAAAATTACCTAAAAGAGTTTGAATATATATATTCACATTCTGACTTTTTTAAATGCCTATTTTATCAGGTGTGTGATTTTTTTTTCTGAATAAGACTATGAGGAAAAGTTGTCATGATGATATAGGGTAGAAAAATCAAAAGCACCAATTATAAGCGTGCAATTTGTCAAGTACCTCGAACCAATTTTGACACTCCAAAAAGTAATTTATTTCACTATTTTCAAAGGCCTTATTTGAGCAATTTTTTATCAGGTTTTTGATTGTGCTGCTTTGAAAAAAGCTGAGTCTATGTAAAAGGTTAACTGGTTGTAAAGACCCTAGCTATAGTCCTTGTCAGAAATTCCTGGCCATATGTTTTCCTTTTTGTCATATTAAAAATTGTTCTAATTTGATATGTTCGTACGGGATAATTCTAAATAAATGTTAAAAAAATGGTATATATTACAAAGGACAATCATAAGATATACTGGAATTTTTCTGGACCTCACTTCTGTGATGGGTATATGTTAATGGAATCCTTCTCCGGATACGGGACCAACATATTAGTAGTGGTAGACTCTAATGTCCAATGATCTTCAATTTCTATCGAATTTTGGCTGTCAAAAAAATGCTAACATTCCAATTTTCAATAACAGTTAACAGCCAATACATTATCACAATAACAGATAACAAAAAAACAAAAAGCCCAATAACAGCTAACAAAGAATAAGACAATAACAGCTAACAGCAAATATATTTTCAGAATAACAGATAACAAAGAATTAAAATGCCCCATAACAGCATAACAGCTAAACCCCTTGCCCCCCCCTCATTAAAGCAAGAGGGAAAATACAAAAACTATGACTCTTGTGTTTTAGAAATTGAAATTTAAGTTAAGTTAAGTCATTTAATATTATATAAATCAACCTTCGTTGCACGGGATTCCAACCGTTGCCCGGTTTGATTGCATTGATATCAGCATCGTAAGCGAAAGCCTTATCCCCACTGCTACCGTGGTTAACATTATCAATTGGCAAATCAAGCCATTTAAACTGTATTTTGAAAATTATTGAAATATATGAAAAAAATTCATTAAAAATCTTGATAAAACTAAAGGGGGGGGGGTCTCAACACTTCCAGGTGCGTGTAGCTCATAGCTTAAGGATATGAGGAAATGTAAATGTGTTTTATAAATCACAAGTCTACTACCAATAATTATGCACACTTTTTAGTATTTCGTAAAATTTTCGTTTTTGTACCTTTTTGCATGGACTGGCTCATATATAAGTGAGATTGTCAAAGACTGAAAATTACTCTCTTTATTTGATTAGCATATTGCAATGTCAATTTGACTCATTTTGTCTACTCAATCAGTATACATATTGAAAAATTAACTGAAACCAATTTAGGAATAAACACCAACAATATAAAAGAAGATGGTGCAGGAAAATCGTTCATTTTAATTTTGAACTTACAGCTATAAGGAATGCAATTCTCCCTGATGTACCACATCCACTTAGAACTATCACACCATCAGGCTTCTGTAAAGAACATTAATTATCTATTTTATTGCTCAGCTGATTGCAAAAGTGATCTTTTGACCACGCTGCGCTTTTAATACCTTGCACATATTCTATATTTCAAGCAGGTTGAAAACAAATGTAGCCAACTATGTAAAGTGCTTTTCGAAAGTTTCTTGTGTGCTTTTTCATTGCTAATATCACGGTTACTAGTAAGGCTTGATATATGTTAATAAAAATTCATTTGTAACATGACGAAAAACTAGGTTATATCAAACATGTATGGAACTAAATCAATAGTCAGCGAAAAAAAGAAATGGAATCTGATAAATTATCTAAACTCGCTTTGGTGTGGCAATCTATTTATCGCATACACATTTTTCCGTAGCATGCTCCCTGTTTTAGTATTATAAATATTATACTTGTTTTATTCGACCTAAAACAAATGCATTTCGAGTCTGTGATCTATAGTTGCTAAATTCAACGTCATGTGGTCTCTGGTGGAGAGTTGTCCCAATAGCAATCATGTAACATCTTCTTATATTAATATACCTTCAGGATATCAACTGCTACTACCGATATCTGGCGTATTGTGGATATTGTTTCTGGGTGAAATAAACCCTGAAAATTGAAAGTAAAACATCCATGCAAATAGTGTTAATGCAGTTAAAAGTTACCAAGAACCTTTATACACAAGGTCTACTTTAACTCTATAATGTATTAGTTCGACCATCTTTAAAAGAACAACGGAACTGTTATAACTACTTTGTATTGGTATCGACTATCTTAAACGCAACCAAGAACTTTTATACCTACTATGTTAGGTTTTAACCATCATAAACAGGAACAAAGAACCTTTATACCAACCGTATCTTAAACAGAATTACAGAACATTTTTACTCACCTTGTATTGGTTCCAACCATTGAATATTTCTCTGTCACATTCGTGTAGTTTCTTTACAATATCTGAAATACAATACAAGGTACTTCATTCCTATATTGTTTTTCATTAAAAAAAAAAACCCAAAAAGCATATTGTCGATCTCCATTGTATTTTTAAAAAAAATTGCATATCAATAAGCTCTGGTAAGATGTCTTACTGCATGATAAATTGACATGCACGAGAGGCAGAGTCAGACCCAATTTAAAAATAATTTTAATTGAGATATCTTTCAATCGGGTGACGACAACAAAAAATCACAAGTAAAATGTAACATCAGATGACGGAAGGAGTTGACTCGCATGTTAGCTGTATCAGCAACAGGTAAATTGCGGAAACAAACACAAGAGGATGTTTTACCATCAAGTAAATTGTGGAAACAAACACAAGAAGGATGTTTTACCATCAAGTAAATTGTGTAAACAAACACAAGAAGGATGTTTTACCATCAAGTAAATTGTGTAAACAAACACAAGAAGGATGTTTTACCATCAAGTAAATTGTGGAAACAAACAAAAGGCACACCTCCAGGTGCGGAATTTACTGGCGGCATTAAAGACTAATTGGTGGCCGTAATACGGCTGTTGTCTGCTCTTTGGGCGAGTTGTTGTCTCTTTGACACATTCCCCATTTGAATTCTCAATTATAGCTATTTGTTGGCCGAAAGCAACAAGCATGAATAAGATAACTATAAGTATATGTTGGAAAGTAAAAGAAGAATAAGATATAAAACTATCTTATATGACGCGAACAACAAACACAAATAAAACGTGTATTAAACATCTGTGGACATAGAAAAAGAAGACCAAAGAATCAAAAGTAAGATGTCTAACCATTAGGTGATGCAAGGACACAAATGTAAAAAATGGTATTTAACCAGGTGTGATAAGAACACATCAAAATATTTAATTGTCTCATTGTGATACAAGGTGATCTGTCATAAGTTGGTATAAACAATAAAAAAATATGTAAGATCTATTTCCATAAGTAAACTGAAAAAAAACCTGTCATTAAGGTCAGCAAAGGAAGATGCCTTTCCGTTAGACTATAGAATAAAAACACAAGTTAGAAATCCGAGAAAGTGATGTTTAGAAACAACCAACAGTACTATATCTTACCATCAGGTGAAGCTACATCGATTGTAGTAGTAATTGGGTTGCGAGCTTCCGTTATTGGTATGTCCATTTAATTTGATATGTGCTAGTCTGAAACCAAAAAAGATGATGTAATTCAAATTCTATTTCAATTCGTTTGTATCACAAATTTCACGAATAAATACACGGTTAACTGTTAAGAACGTTCTAAGCAATCGTATACAATTTCTCTATTCAAATATTTAAAAAGCACGAATATCCGCTTTCCGACTCAATATACATCTCGCCAGAAAACTCAATTCAACTAAGGCAGGGGTAACAATGTAGAGTGATAGACAAATCAAACTCAAAATTGAAGTATAAAAGAAGATTTGACACACAAATTGTATGCATTTATGTAGCTTTAATCGCCTGTGTGAAAACAATCGGCATTTGATTAGTTTCAGATATCATTCTATATAAAATTGAGAATGGAAATAGGTAATATGTCAAAGAGATAACAACCCGGCCATAGAACAAACAACAGCAGAAGGTCACCAACAGCTAGTCTTCAATGTAGCGAGAAATTCCCGTACCCGGAGGCGTCCTTCAACTGGCCCTCAAACAAATATATATACTAGTTCAGTGATAATGAACGCCATACTAAACTCTAAATTGTACACAAGAAACTGAAATTAAAAATAATACAAGACTAACAAAGGCCAGAGGCTCCTGACTTGGGACAGGCGCAAAATGCGGCGAGGTTAAACATGTTTATGATATACCCCCCTTATACCTTTAGCCAATGAAGAAAAGTAAACGCATAACAATACGCACATTAAAATTCAATTCAAGAGAAGACCGAGTCTGATGTCAGAAGATGTAACCAAAGAAAATAAACAAAATCATGACAATAATACATAAATAACAACAGACTACTAGCAGTTAACTGAAATGCCAGCTCCAGACGTCAATTAAACTGATTGAAAGATTATGTCTTCATCATAGGAATATCAGGCACAATCCTTCCCGTTAGGGGTTTAGTATCATACCATCATAACATATATGAGAAGAACATAACCCGTGTCATGCAAACAACTATTTTATTTAATCAGCAAAATATGTCCTATATTTCATAGTAATTTCTCGTATTATTATATACCATGAAGCTAGACAACAACACAAAGAAGATATCAAGTGCCACCTCGATTCTTTCATTCATTGAACAAACTGAATAATTTCTAGTGCATTCATTAGATCTCCAAACCATCTAGGTAGGCTTGAGGTAGCGTGCTCGCTTCGAGTGTGGCAGGTCGTGGGTTTGACCTCAAACCAGGACAAACCAAAAATTAACAGTTTCTCCACCAAGATCAAAGACTATAGTTGGCTCGTAGTAAGAATGTTTTTACCTGGTATATATGGTGACATGTCTTTACGTATATTATGGACTAGATGTTACCTTAATTTTCTTATCGCATTGACACATTTCTTCCTGATATTCATGTGATATTTGCGACTGGAAATTAAACAAACTTCTGTTCATGTGTAATGATAAATCTGAAAAATGATACCAACAGCGACCTTCACTAAATATGCATCAAATATTTACCCCTGGCTTGTACACGTTAGTAAGTTATTCCTTGCTTGTTAGTTCTATATACATTATGTTTACAAAATAATAACATGTCAATGTCACCCTATACATACCGTATATCTAAACATCACAGGAAATGAAAGGACTCTTATCGGATAGTAACAGCAAAATGTTGGATATATATACACACAATTTATATTTACCTGGGGTCATATCTTTTGAGTCCAGTTACGCAATCGTAGATTAATGGAAGAGCAGTTTGAGAATCACATACGTTTCGGGAATTCGCTTAATCGTTCTCTAACTCGTTGAATGAAAAACAAATCCTTTGATTTGTTTTTTCATTATCACATATGTAACAAAAAGGCACATGCATGTTGTATTTTTGTTATATTAAAACTCAATTACAAGGGGTTCCAAGTGTATAGCACTAGTGACAATACAATGGAAGGATGTATGCGTACCCCCCCCCCCCCCCCCCCCCCTACAAAAGTAAATACATTGATAATTTGAATTCACGAGCGATCGCAAGGAACGAACGAACTGACGTATGAAAGGACAAACGGCCAAACGAATGAACGAACTGAAAGTGTCGTACGAACGAACGGACTGACGCAGGGACGGACCGAGACGACATAACTAACGAACGAACTAACGTACGAACGGACAGACGACCGAACGAACGAACGAGCCCTTGAATACTGTCCTTGACACCTGACGTTAAAACATATTCTTTACCGGCCGTTTTAATTATGACTGATACTAGTACTACTACTAGTATATAGAACACTTTATAGTAGATGATAAAATATTCATTTATAAGAAGTCATATAGGACTAGTATTGGACTTCTGACATATATTTTACAGGACCGTAAGGATTTAAAGGGATATATGTTGTCATGGAAATAAAGTTGATCTTTCTAATAACAAATCTCACATTTTATTGACTCGGATTGACTATATCTCAAAAATACCATGTTTATGAAAGATCTCACGGATGCGGTCTTCTAAAAATGTTACAATAAAATTGAGAATGGAAATGGAGAATGTGTCAAAGAGACAACAACCCGACCAAATAAAAAAAAGGGGGGACAAGGGGGGTCCCAATAACAGCAAAACAGCAAATTGATTTGGCTTATAACAGATAACAAGGAATTAAAATGGACAATAACAGATAACAGTAAATGAAATATTAAAATAAGTCTGGTCCTTGACAAATCCAGTATTTCTTATTACGGGTATAATCCTTTGTAATGAATTCCATTTTCTATGAACATGGTTTTCAGAATTATGTATCTAGATATGTTTTTGGTATATTCTTGTCCGTCCGTCGTCAACATGTCGGACATAAACTCAAAATTCTTTAACCAATTTACATAAAATTTTGGGAAACTGTTTATATCTATTGACGTGAGCTACCTATCGTTTTTTTGTTGTTGTTGTAAATTTTAGATTTTAAGTTTCTGAGTAATGGGGTTTGATTCAATAAAAATTGTGTTTTTTTCCAGTTTCCTGATAATATCTCAAAAATCCTTTCACAAATTTGCAAGGAATTTTGGTGAATTGTTTATATCTATTGACATGAGCTCCCTTTCAATTTTTATAAATTTAAGATTTTGCGTTTCCGTGTTAAGGATTTTTATTAATTAAAAGGGGGGATTTTCTAGTTTTTGGACATTAACACAAAAACATTTCAGCAGTTCTCATGAAACTTTGCTGAATTTTTTATATCTATTGTTGTAAGCGCCCTTTCGATTTTGTTTAATTTCCGATTTAATGTTATTCAGTGAAGGGGTTTATTCATTAAAAAAGATGGTATTTTCCAGTTTTCGTTCAATAACTCAAAAATGTTCTCTGCAGTTCTCATGAAACTTTGATGTATTGTTTATATACATGATATATATTGACTGATTTTTATAAATATCTGATATGACATTGAGAAGTTATCGAATATTTCAAAAAGGTGACTGGTGTGTCATGCACTCTGACATGGCACAGCTGTTTATTTGTTATGGAATACTTTTTTCAGCATTTATTTTTGTACAAATATCGAAACTCACACATGTTTGTAATTTAAATAATGTGTAATAAAATTGAGAATGGAAGTGAGGAATATGTCAAAGAGAAAAAAATGATATCTAGTAAAAATTCAAGTGCAGTTATGGTATCAAAGCAGGTACAATTGACATAGTTCTTGTGTTTGTTGCTATTAAAAAATGACCTAAAAGAGTTTGAATATATTATATATTCGCATTCTTACTTTTTTAAATGTCCATTTAATGAGGTGTGTGAATTTTTCTGAATAAGACTATGAAGCAAAGTTGTATATAGGGTAGAAAAATCAAAAGCACCAATTATAAATGTAAGCATGCAATTTATCAAGTAGGACCAATTTTGACACTCCGAAAGTAATTTATTCCACTATTTTCAAAGGCCTTATTTTAACAAATTTTTATCAGGTTTTTGATTGTACCAAGTCTACTAGTAAGTAGAATACATAGTTTAATAGGGGAACTATGGCTTGAAGTTGAAATACATCTTGTAATGAGTTATGTGCAGCTTCGGAACCCAGTACATGGTGGGAACTTTCATTGTACAATGTATTTGGTTCTGCTTTGAAAAGAGCTGAGTCTATGAACCACATAATATTAAAGCTTTTACGAAGGATAATAATAAGATATAATGGAATTGTCCTGGACCTCACTTTTGTGCTGGGTATATGTTAATGGAATCCTTCTCCGAATACGGGACCAACATATTAGTAGTGGTAGACTCCAATGTCCAATGATCTTCAATTTCTACCGAATTTTGGCTGTCCCAAAAATGTTAACATCCCAATTTTAAATAACAGTTAACAGCAAATACATTATCACAATAACAGATAACAAAAAAACTAAAAACCCAATAACAGCTAGCAAAGAATAAGACAATAACAGCTAACAGCAAACATATTTTCATAATAACAGATAACAAAGAATTAAAATGCCCCATAACAGCATAACAGCTAAACCCCTTGCCCCCCTAAAAAAACAACAGCAGAGGGTCACCAACAGGTCTTCAATGTAGCGAGAAATTCCTGCACCCGGAGGCGTCCTTCAGCTGGCCCCTTAACAAATATATACTAGTCCAGTGATAATGAACGCCATACTAATTTCCAAATTGTACACAAGAAACTAAAATTAAATCAATACAAGACTAACAAAGGCCAGAGGCTCCTGACTTGGGACAGGCGCAAAAATGCGGCGGGGTTAAACATGTTTGTGAGATCTCAACCCTCCCACTATACCTCTAACCAATGTAGACTGTTGAAATTAATCGCATAATAATACGCACATTAAAATTCAGTTCAAGAGAAGTCCGAGTCTGATGTCAGAAGATGTACATGTAACCAAAGAAAATAAACAAAATGACAATAATACGTAAATAACAACAGACTACTAGCAGTTAACTTACATGCCAGCTCCAGACTTCAATTAAACTGACTGAAAGATTATGATTTCATCATATGAACATCAGGCACAATCCTTCCCGTTAGGGGTTTAGTATCATACCATCAAAACATATATGAGAAGAACATAACCCATGTCATGCCAACAACTGTTTTTAGAATAAATGTGTTTAGTTCTGATGCAAATTGCAAAGACCTTATCAGTGACTCAATATTAACGCCAAAATATGCAATCTTTAATGACTTGACAACAGTATCGTAATTATATCCAATATCTATTCAAAGGTTTTGTAAGTTTCTGAGGTGAATACTGACACCTTTGTGCTTTATAAAGAATATTTCCATAAAAAAACAATGACTTTCAAAGTAATTACGGGTCCATTTGCTTTCAAATTTAAAGGAAAGTTACACCTCGATGACTAAGAGTATACGATGTGCAGGACATCATGCAGATTCGTCAAATGTGCCGGTTGTCACTGAATTTGAGGGTCTCCTAGATTTTTCATAGTCATCTTATGTACGTATTTAAATTATGCAATCCTTATTTTTGTTTAAAAGCTCCTTCACACTGAAGGCTAAAATAACGCTGCATGCCAGGGGGGGTCCATGTGTCACAATATAGAAGTTCCTTCATAATATAAGTTCCAAAAGGAAGAAATATTCTTGATTCAGTATTATTTCCACAGGAATAAATATCACAGTATAAGTTCCTAACGGAATAAATGGTATAGAATATTTGTTCCAACAGGAATAGGTATTATGACATTGTTTATAACAAAGTTTCCAGTGGAACTTCTGTTAGGCGGAACAAATATACGTTGACACATGCAGGGTTGGACCTCCTTTTATTTTGACGATCAATATGGGAACATTTGGTTGAAATCCCGGCTTTAAAAAATGGCTGGATCCGCCTACTATCCATACTCCCCGTCCTTTCCAAAGTAATACAAGAACAATTATATAAGGAACATACGTACTAGCAAGGAATTGTATGTTTTTAAATAAATATACAATTCCTTGATACTAGATATATATACGTACTATTCCCAGGTTATATTTGAACTGTATATAAGTTATAGTTGTCTCAGATTTGAATCAGATCAGCAAATAAGTAAACATTAATGTCTTGATAATGTATTTATAGTCGCATGAATTAGCGACTAAAAATCTTGAATTCGAATTTGAATAGATTATAAAAAAAGTGCTGATTCAGGAATAGTGTGAGTGATATTATAGGTCATATTACCACCAGTTTGAACTGGTAACGGGGCTGATTTTGAGAGCAAAATACAAATAGTTTCCTGTTATTTTCCTACGGAGAATGAAATGCGAATTGTGTATTGGAAAAAAGGGGAAAATTTGTATTTACTAAGTCTTGTTGACAAAACAACACAGATGGTAAAGAAGGCAGTTAATTGGTCAATTTACACACACCTCCTAATCTTTGTACGGTCAGCCAGTTTATCAAAAATTTTCTATATTAACAGTTTACATTTCCCCCTTCATATAAGCACAATATTCTTTTCTGAATCAAATGTTTTGCATTTTCACATTATTGTAAGAAAGACCATGGAAGTAATTTTACTTCCATGGCAGGAGTAAACCAAATATCAACTAAAACTACGTTCTCGTTATCGCAGTATTCTGTTTCTCGTTGGTAAATTGGTATACCATCAAAACAGCTGTGAACTGGTCAAGGTCACATTTCCACGATAAACAAACAGACATGAGAGAAGAATAGCGGAAAAATAGAAAAAGAGTGTGAAATAAAAACGTGTGGCCGAAAAAATGGTAAGTTCAGGAAATTAATTATGCATGTAGAATTTAATCTGATTTAAACACATGTTATGCTAAGGAAAAAAATTGCATCATCAAGGACAAATTCAAATTATTTTTAATATGAGGAAGGCGCTACCTTAAATGCCAGCTTTATACATGTACCTATTTATGATATACCTATA
The DNA here is from genome assembly GCF_963676685.1 of Mytilus edulis. Classification (NCBI taxonomy): domain Eukaryota; kingdom Metazoa; phylum Mollusca; class Bivalvia; order Mytilida; family Mytilidae; genus Mytilus; species Mytilus edulis. Next base: position 93,460,153 of record NC_092344.1, read on the forward strand.
AGCTGTATTGCTAACTATTAAATAAATACTAAGACAATGTCCTATATATATAGATTGGTTGTTGGTTGTTGAACGTCAGTGGCAAATATTTCATGCATGTTCAGAACGAATGTCCTAGGCTACATTAACATATTGTTTATGTCTAAAATAAAATTATAACTTCAGATGAGATGTTTAGGGAACGATCATTGAACTTGAAAAGCCAGGAGGGGTTATGGTATTTTTCCTCAAAAAATATCCTGATTCCCAAATTGATGAATAAAAAATCTGTTCAAGCAGAGGACAAAAAAAATATTTTGAATCCAGACCTTCACCAAAAATGATTTTATCTTTCAGATATGCAAAATAAATTTAACTTTTCTAAAAACATTTAAAACTTCCCAAAGCGCACAGATAAGTCTGTACACAGTAGTTTTTTTAGGTGATAATGGCTATATTTGCCAATTTGTTATGATAAACTTTAATACTAGTGTTAAATTTTGACTAAATAATTTTAATTTTTAATTGATAGTGCTGAAAGGCTTCAGTGAAAAAAATCCGACTCGAATAAAAAAACATTTGTATTCCTGATCATCTTCAGTTTGTGAGTCTCATGTATTCAGAGTCAGTTTTATGTCATTTCTTGCATATATATTTTTTTTGTTACATGTACATGATGTAGTTTACTTTTCAAGTTTTTATATGACAGCAGAATAAAATTGAGAATGGAAATGGGAAATACAAGCATGTCAAAAATTTGCTTTCGAGTAATGCTTAATCATGTCATAGTTGTTTTCGAGAAGACACATTTAGTTTCCACAGAATAACTTGAGTATAAGTGAATGGATCTCTATGACATTTTACTAGAAGGATCAATACATAAAAGGAAGATTAGAATTGATTTTTGCACCTTGATTTTTGGGTTATGGAACAACATTTTTGGGTTGGGTTTTTTTCAAAATTTTGGGTTTTTCTTCCAAAATTTAACTTAATTACATTTATTTAACTGGTGTAGTATAATATATAGATGCAACAAATGCTGATTTGGCAGGAAGATGCACACAAAATAGGGTGTTTTAAATATTTTATCTGTAATTGGTGCATTTTTCCTATGATGTGTACTTCTTGATAATGTCGACGTGAGTATCATGATAAAGAAAATATATTTGGTAACTAAGTATATATATTCACAATTGATATGCGCCAGTGCGCTGCTAAAGGATCTTCTTTCCCTTTAATTACCAAAATTGCACATGTTTTTTTCTCTCATTTTTATAAATCGGAATTATCCTATATATTGAATGTCGAATGATATTGATAGGAAATTATCAAAGACCCGAAATTATATCATAAAAATACAGATGATCACAGATATAAACACCTGCATAAACTACTTTCATTCATCCTTGAAAATAACGATCATACTGTAAGGAAATGATTGATCAGAAATGAGAACACTAACATTAAAAAAAAACCATCAACCTGTTAATTACGGAAATTAATAGTAATTAAATGAAGAGAAGAGCCAGTTCACCTGTCCCATATTAAGGTCAAATCACAGCAAATGGCCTATTGTCATAGATTTTGGTAAACATTTCCATACAACTTTGGCTTGTGACTTTAACTGTAAATTTAATAAAAATACATTTATTTCTTTTATATTCTGAAATTTAACTTAAACTGAATTAATTCTTTTAAAATACACCTTATCGCTATTTGTCCGCCATTGCTGGATATCACACAGGTTCCCGTAAAATGTTGACGTCACAAAACAAAATATCTGACGCGACAATGGAAAAGTGATGGTTGTTGACGTCAAAAGTTCAAGCGGCCGGGTCAGCCGGGATTAGCAATAAGGTGTATAGAGGCATATATTTGTATAGAAAACCAGAGAAATACATCATGTATATATGTGTGTACATATATGTGTATATATATGTCTAAGAAAACACTTAAAATCAACGAAAAAATGTTATAAATTTGTTTTAAAAGAAAAAAATCTTTGCATTTACATTGAAATTTATAATATGATGTATTCAAAGTACCTTAATTATAATCTCTAGCTATATACAACGTTTATAAAAAAAGAGAAATATAGAAATACACACATATGTACATGTACATGTAGTCCGAGATTACTCTGACGTCCAACAGCTGTTTTGCCAGACAAGCTGGGGTCGTGGTCACAGTAATCTCGGACTAATGGTCATGTACTTACAAAATTTATGAAAAGCGTGATAATTATACATGTATAAAACCAAGGATTTGTATAGTTAGACTATACAAATCCTTGATAAAACATTATTATCAAACCCATACAGATCATATACATATTTTGGTCATTTTCAAAAAATGTTGTATTTTGAAATTGAAAAAATTATTACAAGTTACTTATTCAAACAACCCTCTTCATAAGCAAATCAAAACAAACGGTACTTTAAGAACAACATATTAAAAGATGCAATCTTAATGATTATGATGTCATACAAGAATATCTTGAAACATTTTTTGATCGTTGGAACAATATTTTGTCTATCCTGTTACCATTTTAAAAGAAATTTTGGGTTATTTTAAAAGAAAAGGTTTAGATAAAATGTTAAGCTTGTTTTACATAGCCAATTAGATGGTTTTCAAGAGAATCAACTTCTATATATATTCATTCTGTAAAATAATAGATTATTTGCCAATTTTCCAGGTTGTACTGAAAAATGCCTCTAAAAATTGGTTTTCAAAGGTTGTAAAAATTACCACCAGTAACTGTAATGCAAGTCTAAGATAGCAATTTATATTGTTCCACATTTTTTCACCCTTTCAAATAAACCAAACATCAAGTAAATTCCTCATAAGTTGGTTTACTTTTCTCTTTATTTCATTGGTAACAGTAACGTACGTTTCTGATATATCTCTATATAAAAGTCTATCCTGTTACCGATATCAGTATTGCACCTGCAAATGCTTAATTGGGAAGATTAAGACGTTATAACCTTAAGATGAGTTCAAACAACGAAATTATTTATTGCACCTATATGTTAAGATAAAAAATTTAACGACCTTTTTTTTCTACAATTGTCTATCCTGTTACTATAACCATAGCAACCATAGTAACAGGATAGACAAATTTCTTTGATTATGGGGAAAGACGGCTTTAAGCCGTCAATCCCCTATGGGGTTGACCAGAGTGACATTCCCTCACATCATTCATTTTGTTTTTATAGTGTGGAAAACCCCCCAACAAATCTTACTTAGATTGAAGAGATGGAGACCCAGAAATGAATAGTTTGACTTTAAACACTTTTTTACACATTTCCCTTCTGTTTCTAACGAAATTATCGTATCTTGAGCTCTCCTTTACACTATTTACGTTTCTTTTACAATCCGGAAAAATCAGTATGACGAGATATTCTAAATATATATCCAACCTACATTGTATTTTATAGTGACGTCATTCTTGGAATGCCACCAGAAGCAGGGATATCCTTCATTGGTTATTTAAATCATTCCCAGAGATCGTGCACTAATTACAAATTGGTATTTGCTAAATCTAAACATAATATTGTTTGCTGTAGATGATTCAAACATCAACATGCAATACTTTAATTTGTAGGTCAGCAACTTTCAAAGTAAACAAAGATCGTGGGGTTACATGAGATAGGGGAGTGAAACGATTTTATTGATTTTTTTCTGTAAAAATTCTGTTTTGTGTATCTTCCTCCAATTCAACAGCACCTCAACTGATGAGTAATTATCCACTAAAATAAAAGTTGTATTTAAACACTTAAAATGTGACATTTCATTGGATTAGTAGTCTTCCATTAAAACTTATTTTTTGTGTACCAACATAATCATTGTAATGGTAAAAAAAAAAAAAAAAAAAAAAATTAAAAATGTTGCATTTTGTAGTTTCAACCTATTTATTCATGAAATTTACAAATATTTCAAATTTAGGATTTGGAAACAAGCTTCACACAGTTTACATCAATCATATTGTTTTTTATTAGTACCTGTTTCCCTGTGATGAGAGTTGTAACTGGGAACTTTATCAATTGAAAGTTAAAACTGAATAGAAATTTCAGTCCACACTTTCTTAAGAAAAAAATTAAAAATCCAAGAGTACTGTCACAAAAAATGAAAAATGGCCCTAGCCTGCAGTTCAGTGGTAAACAATCAAGATTTCAAAAAATATTGTACATTTGTAGTTATTGTGAAATGACAGAATTCAGTTGAATTTTAGATAATTAACTATCAACTTTAATCAAATGTTTAGATTTAGAAGATGCAGATCTCTTCCATCATTTGTCCATTGGTCCAAATTGAATCCTAAACTAAGGAAATGAAATTACATAAACAACAATTGATTTCAATATTGTCAACCTTTCTGCATGTTCTAGCTGTTCTCTTTTATCATTCTTTATATGAAAACTATCAAAAGATACCCCCCCTTTCCAAAAAAAATTAATTAAATAGAAACAAGGGCCGTCTTTCCCCTCAGAGCTATTCAGCTCTTTGATTGATTGCTGTTGTGAAATAACTACTCCCTTTGGCATGTTTGGTGAAGTGATTATGGTTTTCTATTGTGAATTTGGTTTCCAACACGTTATTGCACTTTTTACAAGCATACTGTTTGTGTAATTAATCAAAATTGTTGGTAACAGCATAGACATGAAAAAAAAGTAGTACACTCTATTCAATATGCATAGGGAGAATAATTTAACGGCTGATTTAAGTAGCGGTAACAGGATGGACATGAACCTCCCGTAAGCTGATGATTGAATTTAGTTAGTAGATAATATGTTACTTTCAATGATAAAGAAGCTACGATTTTTCATTAGAGTAATAATTAATGTTCTTAAAAAGTCCCTTTTGCAGATATCAAGGTGATCAGAAAATCGGAAAAAAATCATTTGAAATGTGTTTTTCTGACACTGTATGCACACAAATACCCCCAAAATCGGACTTAAATGCAGCTTAATCTTATCAAAATAGATGTAAGGTGTGTTTATTATTAATGTTCTGAATCACAAATCCGACAAGCTTTCATTTAAACCTTTACAACTGAAATTTCCACTAGAAATGAAAAATTTAGCATCGGTGTACTGGAAATTCGACATTTTTTGAAAATGACCCATTTGCTTAAAAACTACAAATAATGGGTAAAAAAAAACCTTTAAACCCCAAAGCCAAACTTTCATACATTCATTTACCAAAAAAAAAAAAACACTTTTAAAAATTAATCACAAAAGTTGAGGGCTCCTTACAAGCATATATAATATGTAGAGAATATCCAGAGAAAAAAGACCTGCTTCACATACTCAAAGACATCTTTTCATACACTTTGATGATTAATTAGACACTTGTACAAAAATTCAAATTATATACATGACAAACTGTTTGCAGTGGAGGCAGTGACAGTTGTAAACATGTACAAATATATTAAAGAAAGTAAATTCTAATTGATCTTAGATAACAATTGTACATGACGATGTACCCAAAATCTGTTTATTTGATATGCAAATTCACAATACAATAATTTGCCATTTAAGCATATGAAAGACTATTGGTTATTTCATTTTAATTTATCTTGCAAAAAATGAAAATAAGTAAATAGGAAAAAAAATACTAATTTAGTGATTAAAAGGTGTCTATGCTGAAATATTTCACACCTTATATTTTATGCTTTTAATTTAAAAAAAATTCAGAATTGAGTAATGAATTTATCACTGTCTGTATCAATATGCTCAGCTCCTAATAAAATCGCATATCAGGCATGTCAGGAGGGCTTCATGACGTCAAATGTCAAATACGTTGACACAGCCTTTAATGTTTAAATTACTTTGCCCTATGCATATCAGCAATGTCATAATGTATGAACAGACCTTAATAAGTTTGACCTGAACTTATCAAGTCTTAATTCTTCCAGTTTGCTGGTGAAAAAAGAAAGCACTTGTTTTTGTTATGTAAAATACGCAAATACAATCTGATAAATCAATTATCTTGTTGTCTGCATATAAATATTGTTAAATGTTAGCTTCTCAACACAATATGAAGCCTTTTTGAACTCCGTTGCTGTGCTCACTCGACAAAAAGCTTCATATTGTGATTTGCAGGCTTGCAACTGATATTTTATAATATCAATATGCAGACAACTTGATAATCAGTAGGTATCATTGAAATTTTTGTTAGATGTACCTGTTATATTCTTAATATGTTTCTACATGTACATGTACTTAGGTTTTAGGTAAGAAAAATGTTAGCAAAACATAATTATTATTTGCATTTATATTTTTGTACCGTTAATTAGAGCACAGGACATAAGCGAACCTCTGGAGCAGGAAGATCGCTGAATGGGGAAGGAAGTGGACAGGCAAAGGCGCTAAAAGAATCCCCTCCAAATAAAAAAGCAAGAAATTCAAAGGTTGCAGAATCCCCTGTAAATCCAGAAATAAGCTCCAGTAGTAGTCTTGTAAAACCAGAAACATTAGTAGACATTTTCTGTGACCCAGAAAACCCTAAGAAAGTCCAGTTCCAAGAAGTTAGTGCTGCAGCTTACAAAATTAAAACTGGAATTTTTCGTACACCATGTTCTGTAAGTGACTGTAGAAACTAGAAAGTAGAATATAAATACACATTTATAATATTTATTAGTTAGTTATGTGATGATATATTAATGAATGATAAAATATGTACAAAAAGGAAAAAAATGATATTTTAAAATGGAAGAAAGCAACAATGAATAATGTTTACCCAAAATTAGTGTAAGATCCATGTACCGGTAATCTCAAACAAACAGCTTGCAGAGGTGTTGAAATCTATTTAGGAATTTGCCTGACCTTGAGGCTTATACAATAGGCTCTAAATAGCCATCAGTCCTCATCAAATTTAGCCAAAAAGGTATGAGAAGAGTCATGAAGATTATAGCATGAAAGTTCATGAAACAGCCAATACAAGTTTTAAACACAGTTTGATTCCAACTATTTATTAAAAGTGCCCCATCTTTTAAATTTAAATCATCTCAAAATGACCGAAATTGTGGTAAATTTTTTTAAACCATCTGCAATACCGAGGAGACACCCCTCTTTAATATGGGTTTCACTGCCAGATGGGAAAAGTCCATATATATATAACTATAAATCTGACAACCTTTGTGGTCTATATCATTTGTCAACTTCATACCTTCTATGAAAAAAATGAGATGTGGTGTATACATGTACATCAATGAGGCAATCACCTTAAAAAACTATAGACCCAGGTAAGACATTTAGAGTGTTTACTAAGACTTTAGTGTAAAATATTTATGAGCCCTGTCAATCGAAAAGAAAAAAAGTCATGGAAATAACTAAAAATTTTGATTTATGAAGATCTAAAAAAAATGAGGTTGTTATAATTTTACTTCAAACTGATGTTTACGTTTTACAGGATAAATATCATTTAGTAAAGTTATATATGGTTTAATATTGTCTATTACAATGTATTTAGCATTGTTTTTTTATTTTGAAGAAATCCAGACTGTCAGGTCAATTAGGGATGAATATATACTTTAAAAAGGAATTTTTACAATTTACTGGAAGGTAGGTTCTTAGAATTATGTATGTGTAACATATTTATTGGTTTCCCTATTATAAAAAAAAAAGCAAATAAGATTTTGATTTTCAACAGTCTTATGAATAGTAATTATTAGCACAGTGTACTGTGTTTTGATTGTTTGCAAAAAAAAAAATACTAGGTAAAATGAAATTTTAATAACCAGGGTATTTTGTTTTGCTTTACAAATGAACTCAAAAAATTCTGACTGATTTACCTTAAAAAGAACATTCCAGTACTAGGACATTCATTAGATTTGAGGCATTAGTTTCAAGTAGTCAAAGTGAGTGGCCTTCTGTATTTTTACTGCATACATGAACAAAAAAATCCTGAAGTAGCCACATCACATTTAGGAGATAAAAAATCTATCCAACTGTTTTGTTTGCATAGTCTTTTATTTCTTATGGTAAATTTCTACCAAATTGATTAGAAAAAATAGAGTATGAAACCCCCAACTCCTGTTTTTGTCTGGTTGATGGTTCTGATTTTTCCTCCCTAATTTTCTATTGGTGCACCTCCTTCCATTAGTACATGTAGGTGGTGGTCTGTAATTGTAACACAGACCTGAATGTAGCATACAATAGCATGTATTAATCAATTGATATTTGAACACTCTGACAATTTTTACTTGATACTTTATTAGACTTTTAATAACATAAATCTGTATGAAAGTCCAAGACACAAATTATTTTACCCTTATATCTTGAATATTTTCACCCCCTTTCCTACCCTCTATTTTCTTTGTTTTATTGATAACCCACACTATTGCAATTAGAAAAAACATGTTGTTTGCAATTTATTATCATATCATGAAACAGGATCATGGAGATTTTCTATTATATCTTTAATATCAGTGTTTTCATATAATTATTTGGATTAGTATGATAAGATGTTTTTGTGTATAGATTAAGATTTCTAAAATTAAGTGGTATATGCTATTTTTATAAATTACAAAATATTTATGACCTATATAGTATTACATCTCATGCAATTTTTTATTTGTTACAGTTTCAAAGAAAGGGGTGCTAGATATGCCTTGTTATCTTTAACACCAGTAAGTGATTGATTTTAGATAATGTATGAATGTACTGTATTACAATTAGTCATCGAACATGATAAAAAAAATACATCACAGCATTTGCATTGCTAGAGCTATCTTTCCTGCAATATGTAATACTTTTATAAAAAAAAATTATTTGCCCTATGGCAAATGGGATTTTAAGATTGGAGGAAATTCTGAATGGCATATAATAAAACCATAGAATTTTACAAGTTAAAACACAGTTTTGATCATCCACCTCCAAATTTTCAAACATAATTTGCCTTTGAATAAAAAAGGTGAAGCTGATTTACTCAAATTAAAAAAAAATATATGCATTTATTTGATTTGCATACAACAATTACGAGGCATTCCAGAATTAAATTTTATTTCCAATATAATGCAAACAACATTCATCACAGCATGTGCTTTCAATGACATCATTACACCAATACTTGGGAGAAAAAAATATATAGATCTTTATATCATGGTTGTAGCATCAAAATTATATTGTTGTCGCGAATAGCGAAAATTTTATTATTCAAATTTATGGACTTTATGGATTTATTTATATCCGCTAAATATTATTTTACTTCGCTAATTGTCTTTAGAAATTTTCTCCGTTCTTTGTGATTTTGACTGCGGTAATTGTATTATTATGTAAAATTATCAGGTACTTCATGTGAATTTCATGCAACCGGTTTATACTTGACTATAAAAGCAATTTCAAATTATCATTGTATTATTCTTGATACGTATGTTGATGTTCAAGTGTCTTATTAAATATGAAAAAGGATTATTTGTTATTATGTTTCCGATGTTAGTGTAAAACAACTATTTACACAACAATTGTACAAATTGATTTGTTCTTTTTGTAGTTTGATAGGGTTGTAAAAGCGTTGATAGTGCACACATTATTTGTATGAAGTGCTTTGGTGATTACAAAAAGAAGCATTCAATTCAAATAGTTCCTTTGTCAATCAAAGTACAAAATGTAGTTGAATTAAATTCCATGGACAAACAGTGAAACTACAGTACCGGTATATAAAATTCAGTATGATAGGCACACTTAAAACAATAAATAGAAAAAACAAAAGGTCATCTATTTAGTGTTAAAGTTAATTTATCATTTATTAAGTGTTTTGTAGACTCAATTTCATATTAATAAATCCTAACATTAAGTAAGACGCTGCACATATATTTTCAATATTTTCATTAAAGGAGAAGGTTCAGTAAGACCCCTTTTTGGACCCAAAATATAGCAGTTTTACAAAATTGTGAAATTGTAATCTTTTAGTTATTTATTGGAAAGTAGAATGCTTCTGCTACTTAAATATAGGCTGTTTTTGACAATACAATGTACATATATCGGGTACTGGCATCATTAAGTCATGCTAAATTACTGAAATCTTCACAATTTGAGCATTTTAGTTAAATTTTAGACGGTTTTAAGGAAGCTGGCTTGTCATGTTTTGGAATTTTGGTCTGATTTTCGGAATCCTCTGGTTTTATCCATTTGAATGCATTAACAAATTTTGTGTGGTGACCCCCATATTTCTTTTTATATTTCTTTTACATGTATAATGATAAGCTGTCTGTTAAAGTCTTTTAAAATTTTAATTACTTTTTAATAGTTTTTGAGGACTTTAACTTGTCAATGATAAAGCTATGAAAAGTCAAGAGAGAACATTTTCCCGCCAAAATTTCAATGGCTAATATATCGAAAACGAGCACGGTGACCTATATATTTTTTTAGCTCTTTGTATTCCTTTATTAATCCCCTATCAATATAAACTAGTGTTTTGAAAAGTTAATTTTGAACTGTAAGTTGTATTTGATGATAATACATAACATATATAAAGGTTGAGGATGAACACAGATGTGGCCACTTTTATTTTTGACAAAAACCATCTTAAAAGTGACGTTATTTGGCATATTTGATAGGTTTTTCATATTTAAGCTTGAATCGGAGCGTTTTTAATGACTCAATCAGTTAAAATCTTTCTAATCAAATCAATTGAAATAGACACTTAGGTGTTTAAAAAGTGTCCAAAATATTTTGTTAGATGAACCTGAAATTTGAGGCCAAAATCAGCTCTTACCGGACCTACTCCTTTGTTCGAATAATTGGCAATAATCGCATTAGATGTATGTTTCATTAAAATACGTTATTCTGATTGGCTAACTAGCAATCTCGTGATATTCCTTAATCAATTGCATTACACAATGCAACTTTTCATTCATGATGACACGAGGTCCCACAATAAAGTGCACAGGTAAATGAAATAAAAACTTGATAAAAGGCATGTTTTCATGTTCCTATAGGTAAAAATGTAATTATAAGTATTGAATGCTTTTTTTGTAACTTTAAAAGGTTGTAAAAGCGTTGACCGCTTCCGCGCTTCATACAAAGTTTACTTCAGTCAACACTTTTACACCCCAATTAATTTACAAAAAAAAGCATTCAATTCTTAATTATAATTTATATACCACCAATAAAATATTTTGTTAACTGAACACAATTTGTGATTCTTTTAGGAACAAAAGAAAATTGGTGTTATAGCAGCCAGTGCAGGGAACCATGCCTTAGCTTTATGTTACCATGGAGTTGACCTTGGCATTCCAGTAACAGTTGTTATGCCAAAAATAGCTCCATTGATGAAAGTCACAAATTGTAGAACTTATGGGGCTGAAGTCATTATACATGGAAAAAGTATATTTGAGGTATTACAATGACAATGAATTAATTTGGATGGGATATTATCAAAACTGAGGTTCAGATTTTTTTCCAATTTCAATGATAATTTTGTCCTTATAGTAGTTTTTTTCAAAGATACTTTTTCTTTGTTGTTTTTTGGATGAAAAAATGACATTTCATGCTTATTTTTATTCCCACCTACTCTACCAAATTCATAATTCTTAAAATATTAATAAAAATATCTGCATAGTACATGTAGCTTTAACCTTAAATTATGTGAATTATTTTATCTTGAAAAATTATTTGATCTCTATCATTGCTAAAGAATAAACAATTTTCCAGCTTATTATCATTAAAATATAAAAACTTTCCAGCTTATTAAATATGATTTAGTTAATTACTGAATTATCTCCCTTGATAAATGTTTAGTGGCTAGTTGCCATAGAATGTTTTCACTTTCAAAACAACTTTTCATATTCAGTAAGTTATTTTTAGTAAACAATGATCTCGTTCTTTGTTTAGTTTAAGAAATCTTTAGACTGCTATTGAATGCAAAGTATTAAAAACTGTATTTTTTTCAGTCAAGAGAGTTTGCAATGAAGATGGGAAAAGAAAATGGAAAGATGTATATAAATGGGTAAGATTGATACAAAAATATGACTTAAGTGAAGTTAAGTCTAAAAAAGATGTTTTTCAATTGAAGATAAATGGAAAAATATGTAGTGACTAAACTAAATTCTGTGAGCCAAGTATTAGCTAGATTAGGAAAAGTATAGACTAAAATAAAAAAGAGGTTTTCTGATGGGGATCTGATATTTTGGTCTAGGTAAAGTAGTACAGGGTTTCAAGTACTTTATATTTAGATTTTTATTGAACTTTTACTTACAGTCCAACGGGGTGAACCTGTATATAAAGGTAAACCCCAGGACCAAAATAACTGACCTTTGAATTTAGGTTCATAATGCATAAATATTACTACATCAGGTTAAAACTGGATTTACCATTTTGTCAATTTATTACAAATTTACTAATGACCACAAGATTTGATTACATTTTGATCTCTGATATTAAAGAATCTGTTCTATAATTAATTTAAAACAAAAACCTTTTATTGTAGGTATGACCATCCACATATTATAGCGGGTCAGGGAACTATGGGATTAGAAATATTAGAACAAGTACCAGATTTAGATGCCTGTATTATACCTGTTGGAGGTGGTGGGTTGCTGGCAGGCACAGCATTAGCTATAAAAAATTTAAAACCAGATGTCCAAGTGATTGTAAGTCAATCAATGTAGATGTCATTTCTGTTAAGACTGCATTGTTTTTAAAATGGAGTAAGAGATCAGATTAAGCAAAGATTAAAGTAAAGCTCAGATAAGTTTTTACTCTATAATACTATAACACTGTATTGTTATCTGAATGAGGTATTTAATTTAATATTAGATTAGTCATGGACATAAATATTTTTAAAAAGTCATATTTTTATGCCCCACCTACGATAGTAGAGGGGCATTATGTTTTCTGGTCTGTGCGTCCGTTCGTCCGTCCGTTCTTTCGTTCGTCCGTCTGTCCTGCTTCAGGTTAAAGTTTTTGGTCAAGGTAGTTTTTGATGAAGTTGAAGTCCAATCGACTTCAAACTTGGTACACATGTTCCCTATGATATGATCTTTCTAATTTTAATGCCAAATTAGAGATTTTACCCCAATTTCAAGGTCCACTGAACATAGAAAATGATAGTGCGAGTGGGGCATTCGTGTACTGAGGACACATTCTTGTTTTAATAAGTGTTGCAGGTTAACAAACTTGAACAAATAAAAAACAATCGTGGATGAATTTTCCTTTAAACAGAATATTTCTAGATTGTATATTGTCAGTTTATGATATTAAAGGAAAATTTATTTTCAGGGAGTAGAGTCTGAGAATTGTCCCAGTTTTTCTGCATCACTGAAAGCCAAGAAGGCTGTGTATACAGAGTCCTTATCTACTTTAGCTGATGGTAAGGACTATTGTGTTACATGTATAAAGAAAAGAACCCTATTAATTTTAGTTCTACCACCTATACAATTTTAGAAACAAAACAGTGAATTTTTTGTGTGAAAACTGTTTGGAAACCTTATCGCCCATGTATTACTATAACCCAACTAATTTTTGCGAGCAATATTTTTTGCGACTTTCGCGAATAGAAAATTATAGCAAATATGTCAAACTTAGATTTTTGACATCTTAACTGCAAAGTAAAGGAGTAGGTTCAGTAAGAACCCTTTTTGGCCCCAAAATATAGCAGTTTTACAAAATTGTCAAAATGTAAACTTTTAGTTATTTATTGGACAGTAGAATGCTTCTGCTACATAAATATGGGCTGTTTTTGACAATACAATGCACATATATCCAGTACTAGCACCATTAAGTCATGCTTAATTACTGAAATCTTCACAATTCTAGCATTTTAGTTAAATTTTAGACGATTTCGTGTAAAACGAAAGTGGCTGCATTCGTGTTCATCCTTAATATTGAAATGTAAGTTGTATTTGATGATAATACATAACATATATAAAGGTTGAGGATGAACACGGATGCGGCCACTTCCATTTTTTCCAAAAACCATCTGAAAAGTGACATTTTTCGGCATATTTGGTAGATTTTTCATATTTGAGCTTGAATCAGATCATTTTTAATGACTCCACCAGATAAAATCTTTCCCATAAACTAATTAATTAAAATAAAATAGACACTTAAGTATTTAAAAAGTGGTCAAAATCTTTCGTCAGATGAACTTGAAATTTGAGGCCAAAATCGGTCCTTACCGGACCTACTCCTTTGTGAATCGCTAAATAAATTGCCGCGAAATGGGCTGGAAAATGCTAAACGCGAAAATAAGTTGGTTTACAGTATTATATATATAACATGCCTTCCAATCCACATTAAACAAAATCTGAACCACCCTTTTCAATGTATTATGCTGTTTAAGATGAATAACCAGAAAATTCAAGTGTGTGTTAAAGAGTGTATTTTGTTTGCATGTTTCATTTACTTCTTTAGGTCTTGCTGTGCCATTAGTAGGAGTAAATGCATTAGAAACAGCTAAAGATTATACTGATAAAATGGTTGTAGTCAAGTAAGTCACTTTTCTTTTAAATCTGTATGAATTATCAAAGTTAACCAAACTTACCAAATTTAGTAAGTCTTAGAACCATAACTCTGCAACAAATCATTAGACCGGAACAAAATTCAAACTTAAATATGTAACTTGTCATGGTAAAACTATATACACATTATTAAATCAATATCTTCAAGCATGACACAAAAAAGTGCGGATAACTGATTTGACAGACAGAGTGTGACATACAAGCAAAGATTGTTAGTCAAATTTTATCCCTATCAATTGAATATGCTTCGACATTTGCAATAACTAACAAATTGACAGATAGAACTCTTTAGCTATTTATATATTGTGACTATTTAATATTTGCTGGTTTTTAGTGATATCCTTTGATACATTATTTAGTTGACTTATGATTAAGAAGGAATGTTATCTTTTTTCAGGGAAGAGTCTATAGCCTTAGCTATACTTAGACTTATAGAAGTAGAGAAGTCAGTAATAGAAGGTGCAGGTGCAGTAGGATTAGCTGCTGTTATAGAGGGATTATTACCAGAACTCAAAAATAAAAAGTGAGTAACTGCCCTCTAAAATAAAATATTCGATATAGATCAACTTCCACAAGTACAAAGTATAATATGATTAATATTTAAACTCTTGTGATCAACTTCCACAAGTACAAAGTATGATATGATTAACATTTAAACTCTTGTGATCAACTTCCACAAGTACAAAGTATGATATGATTAACATTTAAACTCTTGTGATCAACTTCCACAAGTACAAAGTATGATATGATTAACATTTAAACTCTTGTGATCAACTTCCACAAGTACAAAGTATGATATGATTAACATTTAAACTCTTGTGATCAACTTCCACAAGTACAAAGTATGATATGATTAATATTTAAACTCTTGTGATCAACTTCCACAAGTACAAAGTATGATATGATTAACATTTAAACTCTTGTGATCAACTTCCACAAGTACAAAGTATGATATGATTAACATTTTACCTCTTGTGATCAACTTCCACAAGTACAAAGTATAATATGATTAATATTTAAACTCTTGTGATCAACTTCCACAAGAAAAATGGATGCCACGAATATGAACAATATACTCAACAAGTTTGGTAGATTTGTAGATTGATGCATGCCTTGGTGGATTTATGGCCTAAATGGAAATAATAACTTTCTTGAATTTATATCATCGTAGGATACAAAACATTCAGTGTGTAAAATATTAAAATTGAGAATGGAAATGGGGAATGAGTCAATGAGACAACAACCCGACCATAGAACAGACAAAAGCAGAAGGTCACCAACAGGTCTTCAATGCAGCGAGAAATTCTCGCCCCTAAACAAATATATATACTAGTTCAGTGATAATGAACGCCATACTTAACTCTAAATTAAACTCTGTGTGGTGAACCAACGCCTTACAAATCGTTTTGGTAGAGTCCCTGAAGTGGATACCGTGGTATGCTGGGTTGTCAAATCATGCAAAAGAATGCAATACTTAAATAATATTCAAAATTGACAACAACACTTCAATTGGTAGGCAATTTTATTTCTGGAAAAAAACTACCCAGACAATATCATAAAACAAGCTATATCCAAGGCCAAATCTATAAATAGAAGTGACCTTTTAAAAGAAGAACAGAACCAACATGACCAAGTACAGAACCAAATCAGTCCATTTGTTACAACCTACAACAGTAAAACGGAAAAAATATCAAAAATCTTAACCAATCAGAAATATATTTTAAACAGATTACCAGACACCATTAACCTCACAAAAACCAAATACACAGTAGCATATAATCGAAATGTGAATTTAAGAAATATGCTAGTCAAGAGTGACATTAAACCAAAATACGGAAAGAAAGGCAGCAAGCCTTGTGGGCATAATTGCTACCTTTGCAGACACATGATAAAAACTGAAACGGCAAAAAGCCATGCTAATAACTATGAAATAAAAATTACTGACGACATATCATGTACTACAAACAATGTAGTATACATGATTGAGTGCAGAATATGCCACTGACAATATGTAGGACAAACTGGAAACACTTTAAAAGAACGGTTCACGGGACATTTTCAGGACATTAACACAGAAAATAAATTCAAACCAGTATCAATACATTTCACATTACCTCATCACAGTAGGCACGATGTAACAATAACAGGCATTACCAAGACACCAACAGACGTCAACATTCGTTTAAGAACGGAAGAAGCCTGCATAAGACAACTGTCAACAGCAGAACCCTGGGGACTGAACAGAAGACGCTAAGATGGCGAAAACTAAAATTACACCAAGGAAAAGGAACAATAGGAATCAATTGCACCAAATGCAACAAGAACTTTGCTAACTTAGGAACACTTAAAAGACACAACAGAACTTTTCATGAAGGAACCGTCCAGAATTTTAACTGCATCACATGCGAAGCGAATTTCACCAGGAAATATAATATCAAAAAACATATCCGAGAAAGACATAAGGTACAGACCAAGAAAATTACACAGAAACTACAGGAACACCAAAACAGATGGCCAGCCAAGTTGAAAAATGGGTGCTACCTTTTGAGGCACGGAAATGGGACAGTACAAAGAAACCCACATTTAGGATTAATGCTGAAAAATCAGCAGTGACCTACCCAGAAAAGAAAGATAAAACATCAGAAATTTTGGAAAGTGATCTATACCTATCGGATTCAAATAGTACAATTAATTCTCAAATTCATACCCCACCAATAGACTGGAATAAATATCGTACCAATAGTTATGGCTATTTAACAGAAAAGAAATCCTACCACCAACAGACGTACCATCATTATTAAAGCTGGAATCAGTACACAACGAACAATTATAATTATTTAGACACATCTTCAAAGAAAAGCCAGACCTCCATGATAAACCTAACTAAAGATGATAGCATAATCAACCTATGCACCAGTGACACCACCGTATGCTAACCATATACAGAACATTTTAATATCAATCTATTTATAACTTGAACACTTTTGTTTTCAAATCTATTTTTAATCATTCTATTTTTATTTGTACAATAATAACCACCATTACGTTACTAATACCTACCATTGTTAATTATAACGTCACTTTATATGCACCACTATATGTACCTCAGGCAGAATAAACTGTATATAAATTGTCCTGAAGACGCCTGCTTTGCAGGTGAAACATGTAGACCTTAGATAATAAAACTGCAGACCAATTGAAGTGTTGTTGTCAATTTTGAATATTATTTAAACTCCAAATTGTACACAAGAAACTAAAATTCAAAATAATACAGGACTAACAAAGGCTTGAGGCTCCTGTATTGGAACAGGTGCAAAAATGCGGCAGGGTAAAACATTTTAATGAGATCTCAACCATCCCCATATACCTCTAGCCAATGTAGAAAAGTAAACTCATAACAATACGCACATTAATATTCAGTTCAAGAGAAGTCCAAGTCTGTTGTCAGAAGATGTAAACAAAGGAAATAAACAAAATGACAATAATACATAAAAAACAACAGACTCCTAGCAGTTAACTGACATGCCAGCTCCGGACTTCAATTAAATTGATTGAAAGATTATGTCTTCATCATATGAATATCAGGCACAATACTTTCAGTTAGGGGCTTAGTATCATACCATCATAACATATATGAGAAGAACATAACCCGTGTCATGCCAACAACTGGTATATAAATAAGTGTGTTTAGTTTTCGATGCAAAGACCCTATAAGTGAATCAATATTAACACCAAAATATGCAATTTTTAATGACCTGATTCTATTTCATTATTATGTTTAATTTTAGAGTTGTAATAGCCCTTTGTGGAGGTAATATAGATACCACAATTCTAGGACGTGCCATAGAGAGAGGTTTAGCAGTAGATGGTAGATTAGTCAGATTTGTTGTAACTGTGAGTGATAGACCTGGAGGCATAGCTGAACTTGCCAAGTTACTGTCCCATAATGGTGCTAGGTATGTATTATTGTGTTATTAACTGACTGTTTTTGTATTGGCCCTGTTATAGATTCGAGGTTAGCTTTATAGGACTCGAGACTCTAAAGAGTCGAAGGCCAATACAGCTGATAGAGAATCTATAACAGGACCAATAGAGAAACAGCCAGTTCATAACACTTTTATTAAATGATTTTAAAAGAAACTTTCCATGAAGATGATTCATAATTCCATATCTGAACTTGGGAGAACTTTTTATTCTATGATTTTAAGTTAAAAAAATTAAAATATAAATGTTTTTATGCATAATGATACGTCCAATGTTTAGTAATGTGTAAGAAAATTGAAGCTGCAAGTGAACGTCCTGTATTAGCCCATGGGGCAATACAGCTTTTTTTAGTATTGTCCCTGTTCGAAAAGCAATATTAAATCTTGATTTATATCGACAGTGGAACGTCATGAGTATTGTACATGCTTATTTATCTGTATTAAAGCTGATTTGCTCATATCATTAAATAATAGTGTATAAAAGTTTGGTGCCATGGCCTATAAGGCCCCATATGGTTTTAAAGTACCACTTTGGATTAGACAACTTCCTTTGAGAGTGTGTTTGTTCACCCATGTGGGAAAAATGAGTATGAGTGATTGCTAGTTGATGAATTCAGAATTACTAAGAAACTATAAGGTTCAAACTCCCTCAGTTTGTTGTCACATTAAGGATATTTAAGCTAGGGTTATATTTAAAAATAAAAACTGCAATGTTTTATTTAAGAAATTGGTAAGTGTATTCATCAATTGATTCTGCAAATAAAAAATAGTTTGAAATACATCTGATTTAGAGCTAACTTAGCCCAATATTGTACTTTCTCCTTTTTGTATCAATGTATTTCATTCAAATGTAGTTTTACAAGCTGTTAGCTGTCTTTTAATTGTAAAAAAACTGGTGTCAGATAGTGAAATATAGTTGAACATAGTATCAAATTTAAATGTTATCAATTATTTTGACTATAATTATGAGATGATTTGTTTTTCAGCATCAAAGATATGTTTCATGAAAGGGCTTGGTTGAAATCCGATGTATTCTCTGTGCAGGTAATAGTTATTTAGTTTTCCCATTTTGAATCATGTTGGTACCTTGGTGACTCTTTTAAGGAAATACCGTATCTAAAAGCCATTGTCATATTTATTGTGAAAATGCAATAAATGATGTAAATGTTAAAGTAACAGGCTACAGTTGTGTACAATTCAGATTGGATCAACGAATTGTGTTAAATATATATGCATATCAACTATCCCTACATGCTTTTAAATTACAATTATTTTACTAAAACAATTTTTGAAATGATACATGGTTAAGGAACGCAATTATCTTCCTTTAATTTTAGTTGTCTACAAATAGAATCCCATAATTCAATAAATCATATTTCACTTCAATTAACACAAAATTCATAAGAGCTAAAACAGTAGATGTCTTCAGTTTGAAAAAATTAATTCTTTAACTACACAAAGCCAATAAAATGCTTTGTTGACTTTCCAAACTTACCGTCACTTAGTGTAAAATAATGACACCAGATGATTTCCAGGGAATATTTACCATCACAACTAATGTATATTTCAGGTTAAAGTTGTAGCTGAAACAAGGGACCAGGAACATGCAGATGAAATACACACAGTGCTGAAAGCTAATTACAAGCAGGTGGCCTGGGGTCCAAGATATTTTTAGACTTTGTTAGTTTTAAGTGTGAGTCAGGGATATTAAATGACTATTTATTTCTTTGTTATCATGCTTTTTAATGAATTGTTATATGATGTTTTATTTTTTTTGGAATTTTAGAATCCTTGAATACCAGAGATCAAATGTTACTTTATATTTTACATGTGTATTGTTGAATTTATATTACCCACTACTCATTTATGACCAGAAACTTTGTAGCTGGCTTTACTTAAAGTTGAGTGTTTTTTAATGGATTTAAAAAAACATTTTATGACCAGTTGAAAAATTTGTCATTTAAAATTGTTTATAGATGTTATATTCTGTTATTTGCCCTAAATATTCATTAGCATTTTTTTCACCATTTATGCTGCATTCAGTATAAGAATGAGCAGACGCATGTGATTGCCAAAAACAATCCAGCATTGCTGTTTTATCAGGGTCAGTACTTCACAGCACATCATTACAGATTTTAGTAGTCTACCTGTCAAGTAGTAGTAGTTACAAGGTGTTATTCTATTTCTTTTGGTAATTTATTATCTCCCTTTTTCCAAATTTTGACAGAAATTATCCACCACAGATCAATTTTAATTATCCTTGGTTAAAATGTTTATTATATGGAATTCATTTGTCACCTTATGAAGGTTGGATCTGTCTCAAACATTTGTTTTTGTTTAAAAATACAGTATTTTTTTTACAAGCCAAAAATTATGAATATCTTGACCTGTTTTTTAAAAAATATTGCATTCATTCGATTGGTTGAAATTGCATTGCTCAAGTTTAATACAAATAGAGGGTATCCATTTACTTAAATGTAAAGCTTCAAATGTACTTAATTTTTATTTTATGTAGAAAATGTACATCAATTATCATTGCCTAAAGTAGGCTATTTTGTGTATGAATCTGTAGTCCAAAGTTTGCTAAACAGTGACATATGTATCTCTGAAATGTAAGACACAAAATGAAAAATTCTTTAACAGTACTAATTATTTTTTGGAAAAATTAGATTAATTGACATCAAGGAACGCACTTAATCTTGATTATGATTTATGTCCCAAAATATACCTATCCTTGCAGAGTATTCCGACACCCTGCTTAATCCAACATTTTTTTTGGTCCCCCAGTGTGTCGGTTGAGGCAGGTTACACTGTTAAGTTAATGTTCTTAAAATTTGATGTCAGACACTATTCTTGTAGTACCCCTTCATAAAGTGCCAGTATTTACTAGTATTTAACAAATAGAATCATATTCAAAACAGTGTGGCTGTGGCAGTTGATTGACGACCTAAATTATCTCATTGACTGGGACAGAATATGTGAACATTTGTCTGTAACGACCACTGCTCACTACTTACTTATTATAGAATTTAAACTGTGGATCACCAAAGGCTCTTAACGCCTTTAATATTAAAATAATTCGAAAAGTTAATCAGGAATAACCTTTATGTTTTGATTTATATTATTGATACAAATCAAAACATCGTGTTATTCTTGATTAGTTTTTCTAATTATTTTAATATTAAAATATCACAGCCACACTGTTTTGAATATGATTCTATGTGAATGTCTCAGCTACCAAAATATATACATTGTATATTGTGAGATTTACATATGTAATTTTGCTATATGATTTTATTTATGAATCTCTAGTTTATTACGGACCTCAAGTATGTTATCTATTGTTTTATTTTATTTCTTTTTAATTATTTAATCAAGTTTTGTGAAGTCATTATCACTATTTATATTTGTGAAAACACATTTACTTCTACAGAGATTTTTTTTAATATAGGTAAGAAATAACAGCCTCCAATACAAATTGTACTTTGAATTGAATGAAGGATATTCAATATTCATTTTGGAAGCATTGCAAATAGGTATTGATAAACTATTTGTTTATAAGTTATTAAATTGATTTGCACCAGAAAAGAAAATACTCATATAACAAATGTTTATTGACAGACTATATTTCTAATTTATAGAATTATGAAAATGATTTGTATCTGAAATCAATACTCACTTTGTGCGTGCATAGTTTTTAACAACAACTGAGTGAACAGTAGAATGTATTCTTTTCAAAGGCAATGGACCTATATATTCATATGGATATGGATAGACAATACAAAGGAGAAATTCAAAACGCAAAAGTCAAAGAAAAACTGACAACTCCATGGCAAAACATAAAAAAATAAGACAACCAAATCCACAACAATCCAAAAGACTAAACATATAGCAATCATTAATTACACTTGCATTTGAAGTAGATAACTCAGATTTTTGCATTAACATTTTCATATACATCTACCCATACTTATTTATTTTAAGTGATAGAGTGCTTTCTCCACATTTTTTGTGATCTAATTAAGAATTTGGCGTTTTGGTAGCAAGATTTGATATTATGTTAACACTTTAACAGTTGTTAGACAGTATTTTAGTTGTTGTTTGTTAAATTGTTTCTTTTTATAAGGAAACTATTTATTTCAATACACCATATTTATAATAATGTGTTTTTTATATTTTTTGCTATCTTTTGAGATTTGTTCAAGTGCTAAATTAGCTGCTGAATGGAGCTCTATGATCATTATAATATTTTGAAAAAATTTGCAAATCTTTGGTCCGAAGATTGTCAAACAGTTCCAGAAAGGCCTAAGAGCTATGGTTCAGGAGCTATTTCAAAAAACAGTTATCAGATTTAACACTTTCATTTATTCAACGAATAATCTTTAAATAATTTTGACGAATCACAAGAAACTGAAAGAAGAAAAACATATGCCCTTATTTAAGATGAAAATGAAAATATTAAATAAAATAGTTCCTAGCTAGTACTACAGTCTGACATTTTTTTTGTCTTCAACTAATTGTTTTTAAAGATAAATTTCTCCAAATACCACATGCAACCACATGCAGATGGAATTTCAAAAAAAAGTTATACATGTACACTGTAAATTTTGCAGTATTTGTGCTCTGTCAATACCTTAACAACACTCATATTACCATTTAGCTGGAGTTTGACATCACAGATTTGATCAACATCTATAATGTAGTAATTTAATGTGTTCAAAGCTTCCCCCCTGTCCAGACCGTCTAAGAAAAAAACCCATTAAGAGTGACCAGATTCATATAATCATATATAACTACATTTCTAGGGGGGGCAGGATCTTTATAGAACGTAGGGATTGGGTGTTTTTAAGCTCAGGATTTCGGGATTGACCCTTTCGTGATTCTGGAATTCTTTTTTCGAATTCTGGATGTCGGGATTTTTTTTTTGATTTGTAAGCTCAGGATTTCATGTTTTTAAGCCAAGGATTTCGGGACCTATCCAACCCCCTCTCTTTCTACTATGAAGTAATAATTATCATTCAAAATTTGAAATAATGTACAAGGCACTGTTAAACAGAACATAATTGGAGCATGCATAATGAAAATCGTGCAATATAAGGTGAAATAACAAAAATACCGATCTCTGAGGAAAATACAAAACAGGAAGTCTGTAATCAAATGGCAAAATCAAAAGCTCAAACACATCAAACAAATTGACTACAACCAACTTGGTATAGGCATACTGGTATATAGAAAATGGTGGATTAAACCTGGTTTTATAGCTAGCTAAATCTCTCGCTTGTATGACAGTCACATAGATTTCCATTATATTGACTACAATGTGAACAAAACAAACAAACATAATGTAATAGGGGAACAGCAGTTAAAATTGTGATATTATCTTTATCACAGATGATTCCATTCAAAGATATCACCAAGACCATTCCCTTTGGAGTATAAGAAATTAAAACAAAATGCTCTGCTCTGGCCAAGTATGTTACTACTGCAGAGGTAACACACTGAACAGTTGGGACGAGAATGGACATTACATTCAAGCTTGATACAGCTCTGAATTTGGATTTTGATTAAATATTTGGCACAGGATTTCGAACACAAAATTAATGTGCTCAAAGAACTGAAAAATTTGATATATAATGATTCAACTTCCAAAATCAAAATACGTGGTTATATTTAGCATAACCAAGTAAGTATATTACATAATCATTTAATTTTTGCCACTAGGATACACCAAACTTCTAAATATGTTCCATGTGTAATATGTAAATTATTGTACATATTCATGATAGGGCATTCATGTTTTGTCAGCATGAAGGAAAAAAAACCAACATTGATCAAAGGAAAGTAAGAAACATCAGGACTTTGGACTTATGTTATGAGATGTCACTGTAGTTATGAAATTATGGTTACACTGTATTTCACTAAATTTGGGAATGATTATTTAATTTTTTTTCGCAATTGTTGTTTCACTGTATGTAATGATGGTGTTGCTGTTCTTATGTACCAAGGCTGGCTAATGAATATATAGATAGCACAAGTGATTATAGGTTTAGTCGTATATCTAAAAGAGAGGCGAAAGATATAAAAAGGAACATTCAAATTCATAAGTAGAAAACAAACTGACAACACCATGGCAACAAGAAAAAAGAACAAGACCAAGAGACAAACATCAAAATACAACACACAAAATTGAAAACTAAAGACTGAGCAACACGACCCCCCCCCCCCCCCCCCCCACCAAAAACTAGTGGTTATATCAGATGCTACGGGAGGTTAAGCAGATCCTGCTTGACATGTACCGTCGTGTTCCAATCCCGGTGATAAGTCTAATTCGGAAGGTCACATTCGAGGTTAAGGGGACTGGATTGTAGTTACAACAATTTCAACACATCCGTCATCTGTGAAAAGATATTTCAAAACGGTCAAGCAACTCGAGATGGCGTTCGTAAAATTAACACAGGGATAATCTTTACTTCTTCTCTTTGAACTCGTGCTTTGAAAATAACACAAAGTCGGCCATGCCATGAAAATATGCAAATTTTGATGATTCAAAATCTTATTTCTTGGCTTCCATAACCCAGATAATCCGTTTTAAACCGGACAATGTTTAAATCTGAATTAAAATATTAATTCATGCATATGGAAGCAGTAGTGAGTATGTAAAAGAGGGACGAAAGATACCAAAGGGACAGTCAAACTCATAAATCTAAAATAAACTGACAACGCCATGGCTAAAAATGAAAAAGACAAACAGAAAAACAATAATACACATGACACAACATAGAAAACTAAATAATAAACAACACGAACCCCACCAAAAACTAGGGGTGATCTCAGGTGCTCCGGAAGGGTAAGCAGATCCTGCTCCACATGTGGCACGTGTTGCTTATGTGATTACAAATCCGGTAAATAGTGTAATTTTTCTATGTATTGTTTTCCACTTTTGTTGCTATATTAGTTCTATCAAACGGTACTACCATTGCAATACCCATACATTGTTTTTTTATTTAAAATGTTTTCAGGAAAAAACACTTCGAAATTGTCACTTATCTCTTATATTTGTGTATTCTTGTCTTTCATTTTTGCTATTGAGCTTTGTCTATTTAAAATTGAGAAAGGAAATGGTGAATATGTCAAAGCGACAACCACCCGACCATAGAGCAAACAACAGCCGAAGGCAACCAATGGGTCTTCAATGTAGCGAGAATTCCCGCACCCGTAGGTGTCCTTCAGCTGGCCCCTAAAATAAGCATAATAGTACAGTGATAATGAACGTCATACTAAACTCCGAATTATACACAAGAAACTAAAATTTAAAATCATACAAGACTAACAAAGGCCAGAGGCTCCTGACTTGGGACAGGCGCAAAATTGCGGCGGGGTTAAACATGTTTATGAGATCTCAACCCTCCCCCTATACCTCTAGCCAATGTAGAAAAGTAAAACAATAACAATACGCACATTAAAATTCAGTTCAAGAGAAGTCCGAGTCTGATGTCAAAAGATGTAACAAAAGAAAATAAATAAAATGACAATAATACATAAATAACAACAGACTACTAGCAGTTAACTGACATGCCAGCTCCAGACCTCAATTAAACTGATTGAAAGATTATGTCTTCATCATATGAATATCAGGTACAATCCCTCCCGTTAGGGGTTTAGTATCATACTATCATAAAATATATGAGAAGAACATAACCCGTGTCATGCCAACAACTGTTTTTTTAGAAATAAATGTGTTTAGTTCCGATGCAAAGACCCTATCAGTGAATCAATGTTAAAGCCAAAATATGCAATCTTTAATGACCTGACAACAGTATCGTAACTATATCCCCTTTTAATAAGTCTATTTAAAGGTTTTGTTAGTTTCTGAGGAGAATACTGACATTTTTGTGCTTTATAAAGAATATTTCCATAAAATTTTGGATGTGAAATACCTGAACGTATAAGATGTCTGCATGTTGAGTTATATTTACGAATTGCATTTTTGTGCTTCTTTTCTAGACAAAATGCGCGTATGGTGTATTAAATTATAATCCTGGTACTATTATCACATATTTGTTTGTTTTTGTAGTGAAACACACTGCTGACTGCTGTACCACTAATTTTGTTAATTTTAACTTTATGTCTGTTTGTTTAGTTCACACACTTTTGTAAATATAATATGATTTGATGCTACTGTCATATAAGTAAGAGGTTTGGCTAGTTTTAAAACCAAGTTCGATCCACCATTTTTTACATCAGAAAATAACTGCACCAAGTCAGGAATATGACAGTTGTTATCGATTCGTTTGATATGTCTGGGCTTTTGATAATGTCAATTCATTTTGAATTTGCCCTGGAGTTCAGTATTTTTGTGATTTGAATTTTTATATATGCTCTTCAACTTTGAACTTATTTTGCATTTTTAACTTAAGTGTCACTGATGAGTCTTTTGTAGATGAAACGCACGTCTGGCGTAAATACAAAATTTCAATCCCTTGTATCGTTTGAATCATTCTGGTATCTTTTTGGGAATGTTTCTATTGTGAACTGTTAGTCTGGGAGCAGCAGAAACAACATCGTATTCGAAAAAAACCGTGAGGTATGTACACAGTAAATACACATCTCGCTGAACAATTTCATTAAGTACTCTTGAAATCAAACGATTGAAAAACCAAATGATAATATGAAAAGCCTCATCTCTTTTAATCTTTAAAACCCACATGTACTCTTAGAAAGTCACATTTTTGGATGAAGATGTGAAAAGAAAGCTTTTCCCGGCGCCTAACCTATTCCTTCATTTGAACGGTATGCTCATTAATCCTTACTTTTTTTATGTAGTTACAGGGTTTTGTGGATAAAATGATTGTTGGAAGGGTTTTGATGCTTTTTTGCTGGTGTCAAGACTGCGTCACTTTTTGTTTTGGATCTCAGCTGCTTCAGTCGTTCTTGCTCATGTATTTAGATGTAGTGTATATATATTTCACTCGTTTAATTGTATGAAGGATTAATATTTATAGGTGTTAAAATAATTTCCCTCTTAGATTAAAAGCTGTGTCACAATGGATCTTCGGCTGTTTGAGTTGTACTCTCCCAACAATGAAGTGTATGTTCCATCATTTTGAAAGTTTTTGAGGATTCATGTAGAGGGATTGTTGTGGCTGGTGGTGTGGAAAACACTTTAATTAAGGCAGCAACCATTTGATTTTCGGGGGGGGGGGGGGGGGCTATGTTTTTTTTTCTGGACAATTTTTTTCGTGACAAGTCGAAAACAATTATTTTTCTTTCAATTTTAGCATTACACATAGTGGCAGCTGAGGGTGAAACAAACATTTTTTTCTCAGAATCAAAAACAAATTAATTTTTTTCCAAAAAAAACCATAGCCCCACCCAGAAATTCAAATGGTTGCTGCCTAAGGCGACGACGGTGTTTTCTGCTACTTTTGTGACGTAATTGTTGCTGTTGTAGTAAAGAGAAGTTAACGTCGGTTGCGATAATAGCTACGGTTTTATCCTTTTGATGTTATATTCAACACAATATTCCGTTCCTATATGTGTATGATTCCATTTTTATAAGACCATATCGTCGTCGTCGTCGGCGTCGACGAAAGACATTTGGTTTCCTGATAATAACCTTAGTATTAGTAAATAGAAATTATGAAATTTAAACACAATGTTTATCACCACAAACGGAAGGTTTGGATTGATTTTGGGGGTTGTGGTCCTTACCGTTGTTTAGAAATTAGGTACCAAAATGGGACCACAATAACATTTTTTTTTGTTTCCAGACAATAACTTGTGTAATGGTGTATGAATCTCTCTGAAATTATACCACAAGTTTCCATACCTCAAAGGGAGGGTTAGGGTTGGCTTTGAGGAGTTATGGCTCAAACCGTTTAGAAATTAGGGAAAACAAGGGTTTCCTGGTTAATGGACAATTGCTTAAGACAATATAAAAGCATTGTAAGGGAGGTTATACAAACACAACATTGTACTTTTGGATTAACTCACTTACACTGCTTTTAAAAAATGTATAAAGAAAAATGTTGTATTGTCTTGAGGTGATAAGCTGTCAATTCATTTTTAGAAGTTATTATTAAATGCTCATTAATGAATAATAATTTTATTAATGATTATGTATGACATTTTCTATTTTAAGACTTTTATGATGTAATCATATGGGTAATTATTGTTGCAAACTCCATTGGAAATTTGAATTGAGGGAAATATTTTTTTTGTGGAAAAAAAGTGGGAGGGGGGGGGGCATTTTTTCTCATTTCTGATTTCGGTTATTAAAAAGAAAATTTCTTCAATTTTTTTTTCCAAAGTAGGGGGGGTATAAAATAAATTGATAGGTGGAAAGTAAATACGCAGCAGCAGCATAGTGTATTTCAAAAGCAAATAAAAAGGGGGCACTTCGCAACAGCATAGTGTATCGTACAACATAAAAAAAATAATATAATTACAAATCATATAACCAATTCTAAGTTATTTGACTACAGATATTCTGTGTCAGAAACCTATTGTCTGTCAAATATTTAAATACAATCTAAATTCAGACCTGTATCAAGCACGAATATTGTGTCCATTTTTGCCTCTGCGGTCTTATATAGTTAGTCTCGCCGAAGCAATTTGTTTAATGAGCTGTCATTCATTTATACACGTTTTTACTATCTGATCATCAATAGGGGGCAAGGGGGGTCCCAATAACAGCAAAACAGCAGATTGATTTGGCTCATAACAGATAACAAGGAATTAAAATGGACAATAACAGATAACAGTAAAGGAATTATTAAAATAATTCGGTCTTTGACAAATCAGTATTTCTTATTACGGATATAATCCTTTGTAATGCATTCCATTTTCTATGACTATGTTTGTAGTATTAATTTATTTATCTAGAATGTGTTTAAATTACTACTCAATATATTATAATATTTTTTATACGCTCGTTTACGGAACGTATTATGGTATACTGTTGTCCGTCTGTTGTCAACATGTCGGACATTAAGTCAAAAACTCTTTAACCAATTTGCATTAAACTTTGGGAAATTGTTTATATCTATTGACGTGAGCTCCCTATTTTTTAATTTTTTTTTATAAATTTTAGATTTTAAGTTTCTGGGTAATGGGTTTTTATTCAATAAAATTGGTGTGTTTTTTTTCTCACTTTTCTGATAATATCTCAAAAATGCTTTCACAAAGCAAGGAATTTTGGTGAATTGTTTATATCTATTAACATGAGGTCACTTTCAATTTTTATAAATTTTAGATTTTACGTTTCCGACTCGTTAACGGGTTTTATTAATTAAAAAGGGGGAATTTTCCAGTTTTCAGACATTAACACAAAAATGTTTCCAGCAGTTCTCATGAAACTTTGCTGAAATGTTTATATCTATTGTTGAAACTCCCTTTCGATTTTTATTAATTTTAGATTTTATGTTATTGAGTTAATGGATTTTATTCATTAGAAAAAGGTGGTATTTTCTAGTTTTCAAAAATAACTCAAAAATGCTTTCAGCAGTTCTCATGAAACGTTGGTGTTTTGTTGATATATATTGACTGAAGCTCCCTTTGTTGCTAATAAAAAAAATGACCTAAAAGAGTTTGAATATTCTGACTTTTTCTAAATGAGCATTTAATGAGGTGTGTGAATTTTTCTTAATAAGACTATGAGGCTAAGTGGTATATATAGGGTAGCAAAATCAAAAGCACCAATTACAAGCATGCAATTTATCAAGTTCTTCGAACGAATTTTGACACTCCAAAAGCAATTTATTCCACTATTTTTATTTGAACAATTTTTTATCAGCTGAGGTTTTTGATTGAACCAAGTGTACTAGTAAGTAGAATAAATAGTTTAGTAGGGAAACAATGGCTTGAAACGAAAGAAATCTTTGTTTGTAATGAGTTATGTGCAGCTTTGGACCCAAGTACATGGTTGTAACTTTCATTGTAAAATGCATTTGGTTCTGCTTTGAAAAGAATCACAGAGCTGAGTCTATGTACCATATTATATAATAGTTAACTGGTTGTTAGGACCTAGTCCTTAATTGAGATCCTTGTCAGATATTCCTGGCCATATGTTTTCCTTTTTGTCATATTATGAATTGTTTTAATTTAATATGTTCGTACGGGAAACAAGGAACAAAAAATTAAGATAATTCTAAATACACATTCATAAAAAAATGGAATTTATTACAAAGAATAATCATAAGATATACTTGAATTGTCCTGGACCTCACTTCTGTGATGGGTAAATGTTAATGGAATCCTTCTCTGAATACGGGACAAACATATTAGTAGTGGTAGACCCCAATGTCCAATGATATTCAATTTATACCGAATATTGACTGTCAAAAAAAAATGCTAACATTCCAATTTTCAATAACAGTTAACAGCAAATACATTATCACAATAACAGATAACAAAAAAAAACAAACTAATAGCCCAATAACAGCTAACAAAGAATAAGACAATAACAGCTAACAGCAAATATATTTTCAAAATAACAGATAACAAAGAATTAAATTGCCCCATAACAGCATAACAGTTAAACCCCTTGCCCCCCTCATCAATAGAGACGGAACTTGCACAAATAGTTCACAGTCGTTTTTGTAAAGATCGTTTGCTCCATTTAATATCAAGTTTTTCTACACTTCAGACTATAGATTTTTTTTGGCATAAACCATATTCATCTAAATCCGCTTTTCTGTTATAATTTGCTTAGGTCTGAGCTGTTCCAGTTTTTGCAGTTTGCACAAAGCTTCTGGTATAATTGTTTTGAATTTCCACGTGCTTTTGTGGTTTGAGATTTGTTGAGGATTTTTTTTTAGAAACAGTTCTTTTTTCCGACCAGATGTAATGGATTACTTGGGTAAAATATTACTGAAAGGTTTTAGAATTTATATTACGTAGTATTGGGATTAGATGTTTTGCCTATTCACTTGAACTAAATCTTATATGGTTTAAAGGATTGAGCTTAAATCAAGAGTGGATTAATGAATGCGTCTGTAAAATAAGTCAACATAATAATAGAAATAATGAGAATATATTAAATTGTTGCAAATTATAATCTCAAAGTTATGGATAAAAAGTGTTATAACTAAAATACCGAACTCCGAGGAAAATTCAAAACAGAAAGTCCCTAACCAAGTTGAAAAATCATAAGTTTAAACACATCAAACGATTGGATGGCAAAATTCATATTCCTGGCTTGGTACAGGTATTGTCTTATTTAGAAAATAGCTTGCTAAACCAAACAGCCCTTTTTTCAACCAAAGAATGACAAAGTTTGTTTTTCGATTTTTGTTTCAATTAAGGTGAGCAAGATTTTCATTTTCATTCCTTTAAAGTTTCAGGTCCTCCATCTGATGTCTGAATCAGTCGTTTGAAAAAACAAATTTCACATCACACATGCATCTTCATCCGAATAACAAATTAACGTATCAAAATTGTATTAGTAAGGGATGAAATAATTCAAGTGACCAATGCAAGTGAAACTTTTATGAGTATCTTATTTTTGTCATTTTGTCGCTAAGCAGTGGCGTTAAAACAGCAACAATCAATCTATCTTAGACTGTGTTACTGAATACAAATTTTAACCATCAGATTTTTGTTCTCATTTCCAAAAGGTTTATAACAATTGATTATTATAAACACTACGATTTATACATTTATCATCAATGCACATAATACTATCATCCACATCCGTTTACTGAAGAAAAACAAAATCGAGAATAAGCGTTCCCATCTTTGTGCTTTAGGTTATAGATTATAACACATAGAATGAAAATGGGCAGAAAAATACAATGTATATCCAGTAATCATAACAAATAAGGGAGGGCAACATTAGTACTCCGCTGTCCAATAGTCATCAATCGAATAAGCGAAAACAAATCCGAGTCGCAATCCAAAACCGAGCGAAATAGTTATCAAAGGTACCAGGATTATAATTTTTAAAATACGCCAGACGCGCGTTTAGTCTACATAAGACTCATCAGTGACGCTCAAATCAAAATATTTATAAAGCCAAACAAGTACAAAGTTGAAGAGCATTGAAGATCCAAAATTCCAACAAGTTGTGCCAAATACGGCTAAGGTAATCTATGCCTGGGATAAGAAAATCCTTAGTTTTTCGAAAAATTCAAAGTTTTGTAAACAGGAAATTTATAAAAATGACCACATTATTGATATTCATGTCAACACCGAAGTGTTGACTACTGGGCTGGAAACACATCAACCATAAGAAGAAAACAACGGAACAACAGAAACAATGAACTGCAACAAAAACAAAAGCCAACATACATATTTACGAACTATTTGATAACAAACAATTAACATGTATTGAAGGGTAATTACTTTCTGATGTGCGAATAGGAAAGGGGTCACCAAAATTAAAGCTAGTTTCAGACTTTAATATATATTGGCCTCAATACCTTTCTGCACAGTATTATTAGCAAACATCAATGCATATATAACGGATTACTCTCCTAAAATAACTGACGCCACTATATTTAGCCATTAGAATGCAATTACAAGTGGATTATTAATATAAAAATAACCAATACTCTTAATTGTGCAAATCGTATTATGAAAGGTGTTATAATACTTTTTATTCTGCGGTTGTCAGTGTATTAAGCATGGAATATGTAAAGACGACTACCCTTTTCACTTTACCTTATAAATTTAACAGGAAACACAATGAACAACGACAGCAGTGTTACAAATTACAGAAAACTGTACAACAAACATGTTCATGAGCGGTTCTTCTTGAAAAAACACATGAGTAAGATTGACGATGAAATGAGACAAAAACAAAGAGAAATTGCGGACACACAACTTAGTTTTGTGAGAAAGTATAAACAGTTGATTGTTCAAAAAGACGGTAAGCCAAAAAGTGTAAATAGCAGGCGCTTTTCATGTGGTGACATTTCACAAATGGAAATAAAAAACAATAAAAATATATTTACACCTGAAAATCGGGAAAGTAGCTTAAAAGTTCCAATTACTCGGAGAGCGAGCACTGCACTTATTCGCAAAAACAGCTTTATGGAACCACCAATTGATTTTCCGTATTCATTTACACAATGGCATGAACGTGTCGATCATGGGACATTTGCAGACGACGGTCTTGATCCACGTGTTAAAAGGAAGGATCTGTTCTTGAAATCGCTCAAAAAACTACCAGATGTAAATAATATTAATTCCAATATTAAAGATGTTAGGCCTTTAGAAGGAACTGTCACATTCGCAAACGATGTGGCGAAAGGGAATATTCTTACTAGAAGATCAAGTGTATCAGATGTTACAACAAAAAGGGAGACAACTATTCTTTCACTTCCGAATATTGACGAAAGACCTTGTTCTTACAAATGTAAGTTGAAGGATACAAAGATAAAGTCAGATGGTCTTAAAAGAAAGGTTCATTTCAAGACCGAACATGATACAATTGAATTAAATGTTATTGACAAGAGAATGGGTCAGATACCAGGTAGGAGAAAATCTTTTAGCGATTTCAGGTCAAATGTATTAAACACGATGTAAAATAATGAAGTATCATATGAAATAAACAATCATTTTTGACTTATTGCTTTCTGTCCTTTAAATATTGATCAAATACTGTGTAGTAAATTCATTTTGTATGTAATACAACCAATGACTATCGTTTTGTGTCATCAATATGTTATATCAAACCTCATTTCGTTGCTCAACAGTTAAAATAATAAAACAAATTAACAGTAATCCAAGTGGGCGGTTTAGCTAGTTATAAAACGAACGTTAACCAACAAGTTGTACTAAGTCAGGAATATAAGAGTTGCTTTTCACACGTTCCGTTGAATATGAAAACTTTGATTTTGCAAGTTTTTATTGACTTCTCCTTAGAGTTTAGTATTTTTGTTATACTTTTTTTGATATGATAAATACTACAGGTTTTACTCAGGTGAAAACAAGAATCTTTATAACACGGCCAATTTTTAAAGGTGTTGCAGGATATTCGCAGTCGAGACTTTCAAAAGCACTACTGTCTGTCTTGAACTGGTCAATTATATATAGACAGCATGAGTTAATAAACAGATCAAATATCACAAATCTATTAAGAACCAAAAATGAACGAGATGGAATGATTCGACAGAGAGACGGCCCTGCTACACATTGATCACCCTTTATGCAAAATTACTAAACGGTAAAGGACACAATCGCTGAAATGACAATTTAAAATTCACAAAAAATGAGAAAGCCGAATTACTGAAATAATCAAAAAAAGGTGCCTCATAAAAATATACGATAAACATGTTTGTGCTAAATGTGGAGATTATTCCAGACATTAGACGAATACGTAAGATAAAATTTATAAAAAAGTAAGTTATTACAATTGTCCAGGAACACAGACAAGATAGACAAGTATGTGATTAATTTAAATCGATAGTAGTACAAATGATCAAATCATATTAATGGATTTGGATGATACAAGTAAAGGTAACACACAAAAACGAGGGAATCGCATAAACTTCAAAATTCGAAAGGATATCGATGTTTTGACAATTAATTTCTCTTAACTGATGCTTTGGGTAAAATGCGTCTTCAAAATTTATTTCAGATATAATTAGTTTTGAAAGTTTTATAGATATCAGTACGAATTGGACACAATAAAAGTAAAAAAAGAAAACGAACAACAATATGATAATCAAAAGACAATGACGTATATATATACAAATAATGTTCTAAAACAATTTACAATGTTTTCAAAACAATATACAAAAAACATGACACAGAACACGAGAGACTGCGTGTCATGCTAGTTTTTGTTTCAGAGAAAGGAATGAAACTGCATGGTTTGTCGTTTGATAAATAGTGAGGTGTCGATATTTCCTGTTTTACTAACTTTTCAACCCTAGGTTTTGCATTTGGCTATTTTAGTTTAGATATTTTCCTTTAAAACAAAATACTATAGTACAAAAAAAAAAGGATTGTTAAATGACAAATATGTGTGGAAAAAAAACAACGGCTAAAGTCCATTTGAAGTAACATTTTTTTAATATTAAACCCCGATTATTACATAAAAGGATTTTTTTCTATTAAATATTTTAAGCAATCAAATCTATATATATATATATTCAATAATAATGATCTGAAGGTTAAAACTTATAGAATCCTTTGACGCCATGCTTCTAAACATAAATTTTTTTTTTTAATGTAATTATATTTAACACAGATTAAAAGATTATCAATAATCCCATTTTACTAAGTGTTACACTATTGGTATTAGTACCCTGACATCATTTACTTATAAAATACAACAACCTATCTGATGTGTTTTATGATGGCGGAAAAACTTGCAACTAAACCCGATTGTGGCATCACCGATTACAAAAAGCTGTTCAACAAACATGTGCACGAGCAATTTTTCTTGAAAAAGCACATGAGTACGATAAATTATGAAATGCGGAGGAAGGACAAAGAAATTTCCGGGGATCAACTGAATTTTGTGAAAAAGTATAAAAAGTACATAACAATCAATCAAAATAAACGTACTGGGAATAAGATAAATAGAAGATATTCTTGTAGTGATCTCTCTAAAATTGGGACTGAAAAAGCGAGTAAAATTACTATATCGCCCATCGAAAAACAAAGGATTGACTTGAAACTTCAACCAAGAAGACGAAACAGTGCCACGGTACGTAAAAACAGTTATATAGCACCACCTATAGATTTTCCTTACTCGTATCCCCAATGGCATGAACGAGTTGATAATGGTGCGTATGCAGATGATGGCAGTGATCCAAGAGATTTACGCAGAGAAAATTTACTACAATCGCTAGACAGAGAAGGAACAAACAGTCCGAGTGATACAGATGAAAATTGTTTAGAAAAAATTAAAACTTTAGATACAAATGGAAACAATAGTTTGTTCACTCGAAGCCATTCATGGACCCCAACAGGCAACGTCACTTCAAGTAAGAAATTTGAAGATAACAAAGACCGTTTTAATACACTTATAAAACGTGTTGGAAATGATGACAAATCGAAAAGACAGAGACTACCAAGTATAGATGAAAAAATGTGGTCTCCCCATTGTAGTTTAACTAACAGTAACAATTCGGAAAGTTTGTCTCGAAGAGTTCATTTCAGTCCTGAAAATGATATTGTAAATATAGACTATCTTGATTCAAAAATGAGTCATCTTTGTGAGAGGAGACATACATTCAGTGGATTCAGAATCAAAAGTGATAAACGTTCATGATTTGTTATATATAATTATGCTCATATTCAAATAATGTAATAGGTTATTTTAAAAGTAATTATTACACTCGCGGCTCGGAAGAAAACATACAAAAAAGTAAAGGAGATAATCTGTCTACAATGTCGAAACAGGTACTGGAATTAAATGGAGGTGGCTCAATTATTTTTGCGTTTCGGAAAAATAATGTTTTGAAGGCAGATCTTTGATATAAAAATGATATGGTTTGAATTCCAATGAGACAACTATCCACTAGAGATAGTATTTTAAATTCATTCTGATTTTTTCTAAGGATATTTTTTAATTTTATAAATGTGATGTGGTCTTAACCCTTGTGTATATTCTGCCTCTTAAATTATAGAGTAGGAAGCGATTATGGCTAAAACAATGTATACACATTATTTTATAATTGATAAACGTATGAAGATTGGGGTAGTTTTGCGCAAATCAGGGAAAATGATAAAAGTTTATATTTACGAGAGGTGTACTTCTTTTCTATTTTTGTCTGTCAGTATATAATCCAAGAAGTTGAATTCATGAATAAAATTGAGAATGGAAATGGGGAATGTGTCAAAGAGACAACAACCCGACCAAATAAAAAACAACAGCAGAGGGTCACCAACAGGTCTTCAATGTAGCGAGAAATTCCCGCACCTGGAGGCGTCCCTCAGCTGGCTCCTAAACAAATATATACTAGTCCAGTGATAATGAACGCCATACTAATTTCCAAATTGTACACAAGAAACTAAAATTAAAATAATACAAGACTAACAAAGGCCAGAGGAACCTGACTTGGGACAGGCGCAAAAATGCGGCGGGGTTAAACATGTTTGTGAGATCTCAACCCTCCCCCTATACCTCTAACCAATTTAGAAAAGTAAACGCATAACAATACGCACATTAAAATTCAGTTCAAGAGAAGTCCGAGTCTGATGTCAGAAGATGTAACCAGGTTTTCTTTAAAAGGTATACTTTTTGACAGTAATTTCTTTTATGTACCCATGATAAATATTCCATTTCAAATTCACAAATAATACATAATGGTCTTGAAGTATAGATTATAAATTGTAACATAGTGTATCATCTGAATTATGTGTTACAGTGTTCCTTCATTTGTCCAAGTATATATTTTAAACCTATCCATTTTAGTCCCTTTTTGGTAATATCGTTTTGGCGTATTTCTAAAACCATTGGTCATTTTTTCTATTTCTTGTCTTTTTTTTTGCTTATGTGTTTTGTCTATATATGCCATTTTATTTTCTTTGTTTACATAGTTCTTTGTTAAATATATATATTGTGAATAAGATTTAAACACGATGTTGACTGCTATACCCTAAATTTTAACATTTTTACCAATTATTTCGTGTTTTCTTAATAATTGCTCATTGTCAATATAATGACATTGTATGCGACTGTCATACAAGTGAAAGGTTTAGCTAGCTATAAAACAAGGTTTATTCCATGTATTACACAAGGGAATGCATGAGGCTGTATTAAGTCAGGAATATAACACTTAATTCGTTGGGGGTTTTGATTTTGCCATTTGTTAAGGTACTTTCGTTTGCCATTTTCTTTAAGTTCGGCATTTTTGTAATTTTACGTTAATAATTATTATTCTGCATCACAAATACTACAAAAAAAACTTAGCAAACAATTGACGGCAATCCTAGGAAGCAGAGACATATAATACATTATATGTATCTGTTGGAAGTAAATATTTCCACGTTTAATCCAGAAACATGAAACGGCCCTTAAACAATTGAGATAAACGAAAAAGACACAATCGGACTACATCCTGATTTTTTTTCCACGGAAGATCTTATCCTGCTTTTACAATAGCCTTCTCTTGTCTAGAAATCATCAATAAATTGGAAAATCTGCTATTTGCTTAAATTCATTCATGCTGTCTAAGAAAGGGAATCTTATCCAAAGTACTTTTGAAACATGAAATAGTTTGACTTTAAGAAATAAGTTTAAGACTTTGCTGAACCTTCATATTATCAAAATGAATCACGACAAATTATTTACTAAAAGATTAAATCTTTTTAAACAATGATGACAAAAATTTCGGCTTAAGCGACACCCGTCAAAGTTAATTCTCTTCTGATTAATTAAACGTTTACTTATTTACAAATACATTACAAACGGACAAAATTTACATTTCTGAAATCAGTTCTCAAGGCAAGAAAATGTGGTCTACTGTGGTTTCAAGCTACAATGGTTTTCAGGAATAAAAATCCCACATAAGGTGATCCATAGAATAAAATTAAATAGTCGTAGTTACATTTTTATTGAACTGTTACAGTGTTGTTTGGATATACGGCTTTCCGGCAAGAATTATCTTAAGGAAGACAATCTTAATTAATCTAGAAAGATCTTGTATTTATCGAAGTGTTTGTCTTT
This sequence comes from Mytilus edulis, assembly GCF_963676685.1. NCBI lineage: Eukaryota > Metazoa > Mollusca > Bivalvia > Mytilida > Mytilidae > Mytilus > Mytilus edulis. Next base: position 93,499,205 of record NC_092344.1, read on the forward strand.
TCGATTGTTTGAATTGAAAATGTATATAACTCTATTCTCATCCATTAAAAGTTCGTTTGACACTTTCATAGACAGTATTCGGATGTATTGTTCATAAAATTGGAAGCCTTCCAGTTTATTTTGATATTGTATGCATGTTTCCTATATTCTGCATAGAGCATGCTTTTTACTCACTATCACCGTCATTACATTCATTTTCGACTTGATGTTTTATTGGCATTCGTAAATATCTACACAGAGCCACGTCATCCATACCAAGATGGTGAACGTTTTCCTCATCTTTATGTCCGTGGTGATAGGAACTTTCATTGAGTCTTTTGAAAACATTGGTCATCAAATACTTCCAACCGTCCTTCGATGTCACTCTATCACCCATTGTTTTTGTGAAGCACAATTTTGCGGGTGACACTTTGGATTTTAAATCGTGATGTCCAATAATTGGAAAGGCAAGAGTTGGCGAGGAATGATAACTATTTGACTGGCTGCTGCTACTTATCTTGAGAACATCTTCTGTCGAATCAGAAAAAGAACTCATGGTACTTGGTGTTCCATATGTTTCTATTCCAGAATCTAAAGATGGACTACCATTCAAATTTCTGAAAGAATTGTTCCCATGCACTTTAAGTTTTCTGTACGACAAGCATTTATTAGCCTCCACAAATGGAAAAGTTTGTTTCCTTTCAAATGAATTGTTCCGTTTTGCAAACAAATCAGGTTCACTGGAAAATCTCTTTGAATTCCGCATTAGTTCGATGGTTTTTATTGAAGTGAACGAATGAGGCAGTATGCATTCTCCTTCTGAATCTAAAGACCGACGTTTGACACACTGTCTTGATTGTAGTCTCTTGAAATCATCACGCTTCGTTTTTATCAGACTGAGTTTTTCTTTCTTTTGTTTTTCTATCTTACTCAATACCGATTTCAATTCGTCATCAATCAAGCTATTTTTACGAAGAGAATGGTTATGAAATTTGTGCTCCATTGTTTTGTCACTACAGAAAAATCACTGAATGACAATAGCGAACGAGTTGCAAATATTTATAATATAATTGGTCACCTCAGGCCAGAGTCTGTTGTTTTGACGCCTCTCACTTTCATTGATTTCCATTTATAATTTCTAACGACACTTTTAAGAAAAAGTTAATATAACATTGAAAATGATCAAATGTTTTTGGCTTCAAAAGAAATTAAGAATTCGGAAATTAAAATAATTAAAACCACAGAGAACAATAGTGCAAGAGATCACAAAGCAATTATAGAGTAAACAACAGGAAACGATCGTTGATTCTTAATCTGATTCCATCGATTCTTGACTGTAAATGTTTATTGCATTTGACACTGCAAATAATGTCAGTCTTAAATTGAGTGTTTTTCTGCTTCACCGATTTAATTATTCGTAAGAAATCTAATACGCGTAAAACAGGTAGAACGCAGATTTACTCTCATTATAAACATCGCGGAGGGTCATTATCGGTCATCATTTTGTTGTTTTACCTTTTATGCACAAGTTTGTTTTCATGTTTTATACAATACAGAGCAATAAAACTATGTTTACTGCTAAGTTAAACACTATTTAATGATACGTGTATATAAAGTATTTCTGCACTCGATTGCGGCATTTAAAAGGATTGACAATGGCTTTTTCACTTTCGAAATTGTTTTCTTTAAACTTCTTCTGACAAAATTTTATTACCTTATTAATTAGGTGTAAAGCTTTGACGTGCAGTTCTTAATATCCTCTTACTCTGCAATAGTTAAGTAAGTACACAAATTCAATGCTACATCTTGTGCTTTCTTACAAGCTAGTATAAATTTATTGTATTAAGAGGCAACAGACACAAAATAGACAAATGCAATATCTTCAGTCAAAGAAAACCTGACAATACCACGGCAAAGACCGAATACGACGCGAAGACAAACAACAGTACACACAAAACAACAGAAAGAAGAACAATTCTCAAATTGGGACCCTGTCGAATTGCTAATGACAAATACAAATTCGTTGAAAAGTCTTCCTCAGTGATATCACAATCGATGCAAAGGAGATGTAACTTTAAATCTAATCTAGGATTAAAATAATACGCTTTTAACATAACCGTCCTATGTCCGGTTAGATAGAATTTGGTCACCACAACAATCAGTTAAGAATACAAATTTTAAAGATACCACAAGATAGTATAGTATGAATTGAAATAACAAAAACTACCGAACTCCGAGGCAAATCATAAACGGAAATTTCCTTAGCAAATGGCAAAATCAAAATTTCAAACACACCAAACGAATAGTAATAGCTGCCATATTCCTGACTTGGTACATGCATTTTCTTATGTAGAAAACGGTGGGTTGAACATTGCATTATAGCTAGAAAAACCTCTCACTTGTATGACAGCCGTTACATTCCATTATATTGATAACTATATGGGAACAAAACAAACAGGCTTAATACGTAAAGAGGTCAAAAGTTTAGTACAGTTTCAAAGTTCACATGAAACGACAAACGAGTGCATGGAAAGCTAGATCTGATATTATTGGTTAGTTACAACATGTATGTTATTATTGTATTGTTCTCTGTTACCAGTCTTTTGTCACATTATGTATATATTATGTATTGCCATAGCATGTTCTATATGCTTTTGCAAATTAAATATCCATTCATTCAATAACATACATATAATAGAACTGTTAACTTTTTACTTATTTTACTATTTTATTTAATGAAGATATATATTTATATATATAAGAACGTCTGAGCCAATGACAACTCTACAACAGATTTATCCATCTGATCACCAGCAGTGATGGTGATACATGGCTGTGTACATTATGTATAAACAACTCGTCTAAACATCAACCCAACAATGTTAGATCTGTAAATTTGCTTTCGCAAATTTTTTATTCTTCCCTCGCCGGGATTCGAACCCATGCTACTGAGATATCGTGACACCAAATCGCCTGTATATATAGTATATATAGTGGACGAGTGGTCTAGAGAGCTTGACATAGTACAGGCAGTGTTGCCACGATATCCTAATAGCATGCTTTCAAATCCCGGCGAGGGAAGAACAAAAATGTACTTACGAAAACTTGGTATGAGTGCCAATGAGACAATTATGTTTGTCTCTTTGTTGTATATGGGTTTTGGCATGGTATTGTCGTTTTTTTCTTTGACTGAGGAGTTTATTCTTGCTAAATTGAAGCACCCTTAAAACATATGAAACATCAAATCACGTTAAAAGTCAAATAACAAAAATAGCAAACTCGAATAACATTCAAAACGGAAAGTTACTTTTCAAATGGGAAAATTAAAAGCTCACTCATTCAACGAAATGAATTCAACTTTCATGTTCCTTACGGATTTTGTGTTATTAAAATGTGCTGTTACAAATATTTTGAAATTATTCAAAATTAAGAAAAGTTTCCCTCATGCAAAGCTCTGCTTCTTTGACCGGCTTCGACATTACTTTTTTGTCCTTTCTGCTTTATCGACCTTTTAATAAACTATGGTTTTTGAAATATTTTGGCCTCGAGGATCACTGAAGGGACATTGATTGTCGAAATGCACTTCTGGTGCAGAAAAATTGGTATCGTTTATGTTGTTGTAACATCATTTACGAAAATGACTATATCAATGAAAAGCAATTGATATGAGAAAATGTTCTTAAGCCATGTTTGTTTTGAAAACTATGTAAGATATTACCAAATTTAATGAGAACCTGATCACAATCTAATATGCAATGTTCTATTAATATAATTTAATTGTTATTAAAACAAATATATATTTGAAATGCTGAAATCAATTTTTGTAAGTTAAAATCCAGAAAACCGATCCTATTTTCATTTTCATTTTCAGTTTGCGTATCCCGAATTTTATCGGATAGATTTTAGAAAAATGGGAGGCATTGAAGAAAACTATTTATAACTATTAGATATAGGAAGATGTGGTGTGAGTGCCAATGAGACAACTCTCCATACAAATAACAAGTTAAAAAGTAAACCATTATAGGTTAAAGTACGGCCTTCAACACGGAGCCTTAGCTCACACCGAACAACAAGCTATTGTATGATTGTACTATGGTATTTTTTTGTATTTTTGTCTTTCGGTTTTGTAAATGTGTTTTGTCTATATGCCTGTTTGTTTTTCTTTGTTGACATTTGCTTTATAAAGATTATAACACAATGCTGACTGTTGTAACCCTAATTCACAAATTGCTGTCAACATAAAGGAATTTTTATGCGACTGTCGCACAAATGAGAGGATTGGCCAGATATAAAAAAAAATATAAGAAATGCCTTTACCAAGTCAGGAATATGACAGTTCTTGTCCATTCGTTCGATGTGTTTCTACTTCTGATTTTAATAGGGACTTTTCGTTTCGATTTTTTCTCGGAGTTCAGTATTTTTATTATTTTACTATTTCATTGCTCTACAAAACCCCAATTGTTTTGTTTTCGTTCTATTGATTGCTTATATCTAAAAGAAAAAAGACTTGTCAGAAATCTATTTAAATAATTGCAAAATTACAAATGTACACTGTGGGGTCAAGAATGATTTGTAAATATTCAGAAGAAAAAATCTGAAAATACTTAAATGATAGCATTTTTTTTTTCATTTGGTTCAATTACACTTTGTAAGATATTAGCAGAATTTCGCTTAATATACTTAATATATCGACCCGTGTGGAAATTAACATTGAACATGTGGGGAAACATTACAGTAAAGATTTTAATGAATTAAACATTCGATTCTCAACGAAATTTAATTTTAATTGTTCTAAAATCATAAGCGCCTATCTCAATTTGGTCACTTCGTATGTATGGTTTATGTAATTTTTTTTTCAATTTCCAAGCAATGCTTTTATGCAGTTCAAATAATTTTGTTATTTGAAGTAATTTCTTTAGGCCACACCAATTTGATTCCTTGTTCGACGGACCCGCCCGCACCTATTTTTTTCAAAACAGAATTTTTTTATTTTTTTTATATTCCCGCTTCCCGCATCCGGAAATGTAAACATGTCTATTTCCCGCACCGTTTTTTTGAAAATATTATAAAAGATATCAACATTGGTTTCTTTCCCCCTTACTTATATTCCCTATCCAAAATGTTCCGTTGTTAGAATAAAGTACAAAGAACTTCTGAAGGATTTGCCTTCAACTGCAATTATATTGTATGCTGGCAAAACAAAACTATATATAGCCGCTGCATGTTTATGCACCTGTCCTGATTGATTCAGCGGCCTGTCGTTCAGCAGTTATCGTTTGTTGATGTTGTTCATTGGTATTTTCCCCTTTGAATATATAAATTAGATCGTTGGTTTTCCTGTTCGAATTGTGTACGCTAATAATTTTGGGATCCTTTATAGCTTGCTGTTTGGTCTGTATCAAAGCCCTGTGTAAAAGGCCGTACTTTGACCTGTGTTTGTTATTGCCAGGTTGAGAACAACCCTCCCTCAGACAAGGGGTCATTTTACTGATGTAGAAAAGAAAGACTTATTTAAAGTCGATAATTTCCACTTCTGGAGGAAAGACCGAACATCTCATGGCGGTGGACTAGTTATGTATGTTAGATCTGACATAGCATGCGACAGAAAAGACAAATTTGAACTTAAATTTACTGAATCGATTATGGTAGAAATGCATATTAATAATAGAAAATGGTTAATTGCAGGACTTTATAGACCTCCTTCAATAAAAGATGATACTTTTAAAAATGAATTTATATGTACATGTGATAAATTATCAACTATGTATGATAATTTTCTTCTACTTGGTGACTTAAATTATAACATGCTCTCACAGCAAAAATGTACCCCCTTAATTGACATTTGTGATATTTTTGATTTCACAAATTTGGTAAAAAAAAAAAAAAAAACCAACTTGTTTCACAAAACATGCCCCTGCCACATTAAATGATGTTATTCTTACAAACCAAACAACTTATTGTCAAAATGTTTTAAATTTCAACTGTGGTCTGAGTGATGTTCATAACATTATTTCCACTCAAATTAAAGGCAAACTACCAAAAATTAATAAAGGTTTCATAAATTACAGAAGTTTCAAACACTTTGATCATGAACTTTTTTTGACAGATTTAAATGGAAAAAACTTAACTGATATAATAGAAAAATCAGCAGATGTAAATAAAGCATATGAAACATTCGAAACTACTTTCATGGAGGTTATAGACAAACACATACCTATGAAAAAAAAGAAAGCCATCAACAAACCAGCACCATTCATGAATCAAACTTTACGAAGGGAAATATATAAAAAAAGAATGGCATACAACAAATTTCAAAATTTTAAAAATAAAACAAATTGGGAATGCTACAGAAAACAAAGAAATCTAGTAAATAAAATTAAAAAGAAATCCATCAGAAACTATTTCATGGAAAGATGCATAGGAGGACCTAACAGCAAAGATTTTTGGCCAACAATCAAGCCTTTCCTAACAAACAAAGGTTCACATTTTTCAAAAGACCTAATCCTTTGTGAAGAAAATAAGATAATTAACAATCAAAATGAAGTAGCTGAATTATTTAATAATTTTTTTATAAATGTTGCCAAAGATATCGGCTCAATAGAAACTGTAATAGATGAACATCACCCAAGTATTAAAATTATAAAAGAAAATAAACCAGAAAAAGAAGAACTAAATTTTAGCCCAGTAGATCCAGAGTTTGTTAAAAAACAAATCAATAAAATTAACATCAAAAAGGCAACAGGAAAAGATGGAATATCTTCAAAAATACTAAAATTATCCGAATCTGAAATATCCAATCCAATTTCTAAAATAATAAATAAATCATTTGAATCAGCTGTTTTCCCAGATAAATTAAAAGAAGCACAAGTAATACCCCTGCATAAAAAATCAAACACTCTTGATAAAGGAAACTATAGACCTGTAAGTATATTGCCCATGATTTCAAAAATTTTTGAGAGGTCTATAGAAAATCAACTTGTTGAATATTTTAATTCATTTTTCCACATTTTTCTGTCAGCTTTTCGAAAAGGATATGGATGCCAAACCGCTTTATTAAAAATAATTGAAGATTGGAAAAAGGCTTTAGATCAGAATAAATATGTAGCAGCTATATTAATGGACTTGTCCAAGGCTTTTGACTGCCTACCCCATGACCTCCTACTAAAATTAAAATCTTATGGTGTGTCTGCCACATCTCTTAAACTTTTGGAAAGCTATTTAACTAATAGAAAACAGTGTGTTAAAGTAGGTACTAATTCAAGCTATTGGCAAACAATGTTTAAAGGGGTGCCACAAGGGTCAATATTAGGGCCAACATTATTTAAAATTTTTTTAAATGACATTTTCTATTTTATTCATAAAAGTGAACTCTATAATTATGCAGATGACAACACCCTTTCATACGCAGATAACGATTTAGATAAATTAATTAAAACTTTAGAAGAAGAAAGTAAAATTTTGATAAACTGGTTCTCAATAAATAAAATGAAAGCAAATCCAGAAAAATTTCAGGCAATAGCTGTAGGTAAAAAAACTAAAGACAAAAACCTAAAATTTAAATTAGAAGGTAATGAAATAGAGTGTGAAGATAACGTTAAACTGCTAGGTGTAACAATAGATTTTAAACTAAATTTCAATGAACATGTCTCTATAATATGTAAAAAAGCATCCAAACAATTAAATGTATTAAAAAGAATAGGTAAACACCTGACTAAACTCGGAAAATTAACAATTTATTATTCTTTCATAATGTCCAACTTTAATTACTGCCCACTAGTTTGGCACTTTTGTGGGGAGGTAAATACAAAAAAGATAGAGAAAATCCAAGAGAGAGCACTAAGGTTTATCTACGAAGACCATTCAGCAAGTTATGAAGATCTACTCTGCAAATCAAAATTACCATCTTTAAAAGTAAGAAGAATGCGATCTTTGGCGATTGAAGTTTTCAAAATTATAAATAAAGATTGTCCTGTTTATCTCCATGATTTGATTCACTTAAAGGAAAACACTTACTCTTTCAGATACCAGAATACAGCAGATCTACCACATGTAAGAACAACTGCATATGGCCTACAATCTTTCAGGTATGCAGGTGCTAGGCTTTGGAATGAGCTGTCAGATGAGCTTCGTAAGCAATCATCTTTAAATCAATTCAAGAACTTGATAAATTCTTGGTCTGGCAGCTCATGCCAATGCTTTGCCTGCAAAACCAGTTAATCTCTGCTTATTATTTTTTTGTTTTGTTGCTTTATTTTCAGCATGGCAAATTTATTCTAATATCTTTACTATAGTGCTTCTGCTGCTTTTGTGCTAATTATAGATACTTAATGTGCTTTTATGCTTTTTATGTGCAAACCATTTCATTTGTGCTTTTGTGTTTTTATCTCATAATTGCATGTACCAGTATGTGTTAAACTTGTAAGATGCTTAAAGAACTTTTGTGCTGCATGTTTATATACTGATTGAACTCTTGCTTTATATGTTTAATGTTGTGTGCATGACTCGATATGTATGTTTTGTTTTATTTGTTATTAAGTCGGTTTTAAAAGCTCTCCAGAGCTTATGTTTGTAATTGCTTGCTTATACCGACTCTAAATAAAGCTTTATGTCTTATGTCTTATGTCTAAGAAAATAGAAATACCAAGGATTTGTATAGTTCTTCTATACAAAAACTTTGAAAACTTAGAATTTTGTACTCAAAAAGGGGAGAGTTACATCATATTTTAAACAACTTTTTCTAAAAGAGGGGTCCACTTATTTTGAATCATGAATATTAAACTGTCAAAGTAAATGTGTTAATTTAACATGGTTAAAGTCCAGGAATATTACAAAATTTTTGGACATGTTTTGACCATTTAATACTAGCTATAGATAGATATATAGTTCTTTGAGAAAATATGAGCCCTTTTGTACAAACAAATATATTATAACTTATATGATCCATCATAAAACATGTAAAAGGGATATTTATAAAATTAAGGGGCAACCCCAAACTGATTATGACTTGGATGGAGAATTGTATCATTGTCAGTCACACATACATAGACCAGTTTTAATTATTTCTTGGTGAACAGGGAAAAAATACTTCAGAAATTAAAAAATGTCAAAGTACAAGTTATAAACATGATAAATCAAGTTTTAATATTGTCAAAACCTACTATTTTATGTTTACAAAAAAAAAATATAATCGCTCGCCTTTACTTTTCAAGCTTCGCCTCAAAAAATTTCAAATTAAATATTTTTTTATTAAAATTTTCAAATCGCTCGCTCGCCCCAAATTTTGGAGTCCAAAAATCCGTAGAACAAGAAATTAATTTGGTGTGGCCTTATAATCTGCTTTACTGATTTTTATCTTCCATTTCTCTGTAACTTGAACGTATGATGAGTGGTCCTGTGTGAAGATCTATAAGGACTATCAAAAGTTACATTTTTTTTCTATTTCAGCAAATATTGCATCCGTTTGTTTTATTAAAGTACTGTCAGTCTTCTGTGGAAATAGAGCTTAATCATCTGAGGGAAAAAATGGACTCCGTGCTATTGTATCTTTAGGCCTATTTGAAATTCGTCCTCAATTGATGACTCGATAAATAGAAAAGGCCGGTGGACAAAGTTGTGTTGTCCAGAAGACATATATACTAACAGAAAGTTTGCATTCAAACACGTACAAAAAACCAAGTCTCAAAATGAATTATGGTTGCAAGTGGTTAAAAAGTCAATCTAATGTTTCAAAGATTTAAACAATTTAGTTTGAAAAACAAATAAAAAAGACAAAAAAGGTGTATAGAGGCCGGTTGATTCTGTATTATTGAAGGTGCCAATTAACTGATCTTTGATGCATTACACTTTATATAGAAAGCTACAATGTAGAATTATGAACATGACGTATATACATGGTAGATTATATTTCAGATTTTACATTTCATAAAAAGAAACATATTTAGGCTAATATAGATTTTATATATTAATAAGATATTGATTCAAGTATGGTGGCTTATCTCAATTATAATAGTTTTCTTATCATATACTTCACTTTTCAGAATTTACTAATCATTATTAATCTTCTGAATTCTCATTCTTCATAAGAGTTTTATATCCTGTTTAACCATTGTTAAGTATAAACAATCATACTAAGTTTTCTGGCCCAATTATAGATATTTAGAGTGTTTTTATTTTCGTCTATTTATGTTTACTAAGAATAGAGACATACATGTATATATGAAAATAAGATGTGGTATGAGTGCCAATGAGACAACTCTACACCAGAGACAAATGTTATAGAAATTAGCAAATATAGGTCACCGTACGGCCATCAATAGTGAGAAATATCCATACCACACAGTCAGATAAAAAAGGCCCCGAAATGATACATGTAAAACATTCAATTGAAAAAACTGACTGTCTGATTTCATTTTTTCCTTTAAAAATGCCCTGTACCAAGTCAGGAATATGGCCATTGTTATATTATAGTTGTATTACATTTTAACGTTGTGTCGTTTGTTTTCTCTTATTTTTGAGTGTAAATTCACATTGCGATAAGACGTGTCACGGTACTTGTCTATCCCAAATTCATGTATTTGGTTTTGATGTTACATATATATGTTATATTTGTTATTCTCGTGGGATTTTGGGTATGTGTGTTACATTTTAGTGTTATGTCGTTGTTCTCCTCTTATATTTAATGCGTTTCCCTCGGTTTTAGTTTGTTACCCCGATTTTGTTTTTTGTCCATGGATTTATGAGTTTTGAACAGTAGTATACTACTGATACCTTTATTTATGTAGACGAAATACAAATATGATATTCAGTATGAATTTATATTCAATGCATTCAAACTTCTGTGAATTGAATTGGCAATTACATGTAAGTCATGTAATTTACTATCAGACTTCAATGTTTCACATTGTTTAAACTCAAAGTATTTCGTCATAGTAAAAATAACTACTTTGATTAAGGAAATATCCTTTACCTACACTTGCTTTTTTTTTTTTTATAAATTCAATCATTAGATTAACGATTTCTCAGAAAAAGATAACGTGACAACCATAGTGGTCTAAATCTGGTTGTAAACAATTACGTTTGTCTGTTCACATAGATTTATAAATATATTTATAATTTGATTTTGTTAAGTAGTCAAATCCGGTTGTCAAATGATCAAATATTTGTTCAAGTATCAAAAATATGCAAATCGAATGTATATTGACATGATTTATCGACTATTTTTGTTTAAGTTGAATTGAAAGGATACCCACATAATAAAATTGAAAAAAGCAACCTGTTTATCCAGCGTAAACGTAGGGATAATTAATTTGCTTTGTCTTTTGTCAAAAATAAAGGCAACAGTAGTATACCGCTGTTCGAAATTCATAAATTGATTGAAAAAAAAACCACAAATCCGGGTTTCAAAATAAAACTGAGGGAAACACATCAAAAATAAGAGAACAACGACGCAACAGAAACACAAAAAATGCAACACACCACACTAGCAAAAACAATAAAGAAAACACATTACCTTTAATATTTCCTAATTTTCTAAGGAACTAGAACACACCCGCGAAATCGCGGGCATATACAGCTTGTGATCTGTTGTAGGATGATTTTTTGTAAAAGATATTATGTATTGAGAATTACATAAAAGGTATCTCCCTTTTTCCAAAGTCCGATATTTGTTTCCTTTCTGTTGAATTCAATTATATTCGTGTTTCTGGCCAACGACCACAATTATTCTTCTCCTTTGCTACCGTGAATGCTTCTTTTGGTAAAAGTCAAATGAACTTAAAAATTTGCACCGTTTCAAACATGAAATAAATGTAACTGCTTATATATAGACCATTATTTGTCTAAAAAATATGCTTCTATGACAATCCATCGTTTTTTTTGTTGAGAGCCTTATTAACATGCCAATTGTAGAATTTGAATCATGTATGAATGACTAATACCGACTAAGGCTAATTTGAGGGATTGTCGATCGGATGGGTCCTGATCCCGAAATCAATCCCGGGCTTAAAACCATGAAATCCCAAGATGCAGAATTTAAAGAAATCCCGAAATCAAAAAATATCCCGAGCTTAAAAACACCCGATCCTGACATAGCCAGAAATTAGTAGTGGTTTTGCTAATTAATATTCATAATATGTAAATGAGAATTGTACCACGTGATAGTACTTTGAACTGGACTGGCTTGATAGGCTTGATATCATTAAAATCTTTAAAACACGGATATTATAAGTTGCCCGTCACAGAGTCCTTATTTACAATCACTTTGATATTTCCGTAAAGTTGTCAGGCGGTCAAAATCAAAACAATGAACGCGAATTTAGTGAATTTTTCGTGCTTTCGTGAGTTAATTCTTCTTGAAATAGTGACATTTTAATTTTACGTGGGAACCTAGAGTTCAACGACTACACATACAAGGTTTGGACTTGCTTATTCTTAGGAAATTCAAGTTTCATATTTCACCCCGGCAACCTGTTTTTGTAATGACCTTGTAAGCCAATTTTCAACACGGAGTTTGCAAATTTGACGTTTCAGCCATTTTAGCCTGTATTTTACACTGCAATGTTAAAAGCCTCTCGCTTCGATTTTTAAAATAGCTCAGGAACCTGTATTTTTGCAACAACAGTCATTATGTTTCGTTTAAATGGTGTATATTGTTGTGTATATTCATTTTCTGCCCCGGCAACCTGTCTATCACTTAAATTAAAATTAAAACAGACATTTTTTCAAAATTCCCTAACATTTTAATGTAATTTCCGTGACCCGTATCCGATTTCTTTAGTATAATATTTACTGAATAAGCAAAGTGGCGTTGATTTCTGGATATGACGCCCCGAAAAAGGTCCTGCCTTCCTCTAATCTCTACCTTACTTTCATTTTTGCCAAATCACTATTTTCCCTTTTAACAATAAATTATATATAGAAATTCCCTTACAGAATACAGAGAGTCTCTATATATTAAAGTAGTATAATCGTAGTTTACCTGTAGATAAACGCGAAAAATAATTGTCCTCTCTAAGGAGGTATAATAGTTGTGGTTCTTGGGATCTAAACACCATGATATGGAGAACGCTCTGATTGGCTTATCTATTTTTCTTTTTTTGTTATCTATCATACGATTGGTTGTATTTGTGCATGTTTCAAACAGGAAGTCTTATCTATGACTAAAAGTCAGTCTGATGACGGAATCATTTCCGGACTCTTTTTTTGTCATTTTTCTCCCAAAATAACTCAATCTGAATAATCATAAGAATGCATGACAAATGCGACTATGCATGTTACCTATAGGACACAGAGGCATGATAAATGATTTATTGTGGAAGGAAGGTCTTCTCGTTTAATAGTATAGATGTGCTATTGCCAAATGATTCATTAAGCCAGACTTTTTATTTCAAACTAAGAAATAAAAAAATCTTACCTCTTTTACCTTTTATCTCATTCATAAAATAAACAAGATTGTTAGATGGTGACGTTCCCTTCTGATGGTCTTTATATATCTCAACTTGTACGATTCGCTTGTGTATGTAACAACGTATTAGATTTTAGCGAGAGAAATTTATGTATTACTGAAAAATTATTACACCAGGGTTTTTGATCTCAAACTAGTCAAATCATTTACCAAATTTTATCATCGGTATAAGGAAATCATTCGTAAATATAACTCAACATGCAGACATCTTATACGTTCAGGAACTTTGCATCCAATTTTTTATGGTAATATTCTTTACAACACACACAAATGTCTGTACTCACCCCAAAAGCTAACAAAACCTTTAAACATACTTATTAGGAAGGGATATAGTTACGACACTGTAGTCAGGTCATTACAGATTGCATATTTTGGCTTTAATATTGATTCGCTTATAGGGTCATTGCATCGGAATTAAACACATTTATTCGAAAACCAGTTGTTGGCATGACACGGGTTATGCTCTTCTCATATTTTCATGATGGTATAATACTAAACCCCTAACAGGAGGGATTGTGCCTGATATTCATATGATGAAGACATAATCTTTCAATCAGTTTAATTGAGGTCTGGAGCTGGCATGTCAGTAACTGCTAGTAGTCTGTTGTTATTTATGTATTATTGTCATTTTGTTTATTTTCTTTTTTTTTCCTATTCTGACATCGGACTCGGACTTCTGAGTTTTACTGTGCGTATTGTTGTGCGTTTCTTTTCTACATTGACTAGAGGTATAGGGGAGGGTTGAGATTTAAAAAAAAATGTTTAACCCCGCCGCAATTTTGCGCCTGTATCAAGGTAGTGTAACTGAACGTATATATTTGATACTATGTCATTCATATTTGGTTAATTGAACAATTACACTATTGTTTTTGTCGACAGAACTATAGATATCAAAAGATCTAGATTATATCATGATAAAGTGCTGAATGTATTTTTTTATAATTTTATCGTATTTCTATGTATGTTTTGTGATTCTTCTTGGTCGAATTAAAACAATTGAGGTTAAGATAGTGCTAACTATAATAGTTACAGTCCTTCGCGATGTGAGGGTGCATCAAGAACCTCCCTTATGGTTTTCTTTAGCAATATTTCAAACAGTAAAAAAGGTTTAGATGATAGATAATCTTCCGTAAACTTTTTCAAATGTATTCTTATTTATTCTATACTCTAATTAGGATGTTTAAATTTCATTTTTCAGATATTGTGATGTTGTCCTCTCACTTAATAACCCACATATTAGTGAGTGTTTACATCTGGCCATGTGAACATTGGATGAGAGTGGTAAAGGGTTATTTTCGTGTTTTGCCACGTTCGTTATTCACCGTGTTTCGTGAAATCGGTAAAAAGATCAACGCGCAAAACATTTTTAATTGTTTTTGTATCGTAAAATGGCAATTTCGCGTTCTTTCGTGCAGATACCCCCCTTTTAGATAAAGGATACTATAGAAACAAGACAGCCTGTAATATGTTGATCTATCTCTCGATATTGACAATATCTTCAACCTAGAATTCATGCCATGAATGACGATTTCAACTTTTAATTGTCAACTTTTCATTTTTCATCTGTTCACAATACCTTTTTCTCAGTACAGTTTCTTATGATACGAACTTTATTTACTGAGATCTTCGACAAGGAATTGGTTGATCGAAACTATTCGTATGTTTCTCAACTCACACATTTTAAAGTCTAAGATCTTCCTTGATTATAATAGTTATCTGGTGTGTAATTTTACTATTTTTCCCTTTTCCCGATTGTGTCATTTTAATCATCGTGGCTCTTCAACTCAGTCCTTTATTTTGCCTTTGAATGGTTTTGATTGGAGCGTCACTGATAAACATTTTGTAGACGAAACACGCGTCTGATGTATAAAATCACATGCCTGGTAATATTGGTGCGTTTTTCTGCAATCAAATAATTTCAAATGATACTTTCTTCAGATTGATCATTGTTCAAGGGATATTTATTCTATATTGATCCTTAGAATGAAAATAACACCTATTGGATTTTGTGCCTTCCATGCGCTTTACTGAATCAGCTTTCATTAGGAACACTCGAAGCCAAAATGTAAAAGTCAATTATGTATAAGAACCAAAATAAGTGATCAGCTATATGATTAAACAGTGCCTGAAATAACCACTAAATCAATCTTATCGACTCTGCATCAGACAGTTGAGTCTTTAGTTACTTTATGACTAGCAATGTATTCATCCCTTTCATGTCATATTTTTTTTTAAATCCTTCTTTGAAAAGAAAACTAAAGTTAATTTTGTATATCTTTATTTTTCTCTCAAATATTTTAGCTTTAAATTGATAGATTTTCGAGACAAATACAATTAATAACATATCTGAATACAATATATCAAAATTAACCTCTTAGGATTTTAGAATATTTAAATGGTAACATAAAAAGCCTGCAAATTAAAACATAGTTAACCATGTTCACATATCATTGTTTAGTTGTGTATTGTGCCGATGCCTCAAGTTTAGTTCCCTTTGGAGTTCATGTAATTTCTTTAGTTGGTTTTTAAACTATGATTTTTGTCTTCTCAATGGATTGGTGATATTTGAAAATCGGTTAACTACTGGGGCCTCAAATTCAATATGATGACAGACATGTCTTCAACCTGCAAATTTCCACCAAACATCTTGCATACGTTTTTGAATCTGCGACCTGCCTCCTCGAAACAGTTGTATTATTTTCGTATAAATTGATTTCTGTACGACATGACAAGACGAATCGCAGAAAACTCTCTGAAGTCATATAGAGTTAATGAAAATTTAATCTAACTAGGCAAATGTCTATGTGTCAAGCAAAAACGGGTGCATGTCCAATTACGACGATTCACATGAAAAAATGATATGGCGAATTTTTTAAACGACTAACCTCCCCCGTTTGTCGCACGAAATGTGGTGATAGGTATTTAGTATGTTCGAGTAACGACAAATTCAAAACTAAACAACGTTCTTCTCTACAAATTTCTTAAACCGTTGCTTCAATTTTTCAAATTCGAATCTCACCATGGCTTTGTATTCTGTTTTTTCTTCTTCTTTGCATTAATGCTACGTATCAAGCCAAATTAAATTAGTTCCATGAATGCAGACACAAACACTATTGCTGGAACACTGTTTTTTGGTTTGGAAAAATTGCGTTCTACTCTTGAAAAATACTTTTGAAACGATATTTGTTTGCAAACGTCTCCTATACATGATCCACCAAATTCTTCCTGCATTTTACATTGTCTCCCTTTTACAATCTGTTTACACATGCTATCCGGACTTATTGTTTTTGTTACTGAATGATAGCAAGTTTTATTCATTCTCATTAAAATCTTTTTCGAATAAATCAAATGTCTCTACATGACGTAATTACTCTTGGCATATGTGTACGCTAGCTATGAAGTTTGTCCCCCCTCAATCAACATTTTAATATCTCTATCCATATTTTCTGTTTTGAAGTCATATGATTTCAATACGGTTTTAATATGTTATAAACAAGTTTGGTGTTGCAAAAATTCTTTTTTTGCTCATTGTCTTGCAACAGTCTTAATATATTTAGTAACATGCAGAACATCCTGCCTTCGGTATTACCACAACCCACATATTCCACGTAATTTTAAAACCAATAGCCGTTTACATAGTCTCTTCTCATGTGCTATTGCATGCCATTTCATGTTTTATATCTTGTTGTTTCAGTGCTGATAACTACCATATATGTACACCAGTCTTCTCTAGGATACTGCAAATCTCTTTTGTGTTGTAAAATTTCTTTTTCTGCTCATTGGATTGCAACGGTTTTAATTCTTTGTTTATATAGAAACACTAAGGACATCCTTCATTCGGTATTACCACAACCTACATATTCCACGTAATTTTAAAAACAATAGCCGTTTACATAGTCACACGTTATTTCCAATCAGTAGTCTTTAACGTCTCTGCTCTTGCTCTATTTCAAGCCCATTCAGGCTTTGTGGCGTTTTGTTTCAGTGTTGACACCTACTCTATATGTGCATAATTTTTCTCTAAAAGACCGCAAATGTATGGAAAGTTAACCAAATTTATCAAAACATTTTTTAAAATTTCTCCGATCATTTACTGCGAGTCAGTACATGTTCATGTAAAATAACGGTTCTATGAATCTAGAACACAATTCTTTTAGCAGAATTGTCTCATATTGAATGTTTGTATTGCAATGTAAATCGTTTATTTGTAATTTGCTTTTCACATTTCACATGATTTTCTTATAAACGTTTTTGGAACTCTGCAGCTCTCAATGTAAGGTTCTATCTTCAAAACTTTTCAATTCTTGAACTGATAAAACCGTTTAAAAAGAAGTCTTGACAGTTTTAATCAGAATCTTTTCTGATTATATATGTAGCTTATAACTTCGAAAACAAAACAGAATTCATGATCAAAATAACATCATAAATTGTCATGTAAAATACGCTCCATCGTTGCAAACAACTGCTCTGAAACTCTTTTCATATCATCTGTCATTGTAGTAGACTGAGAAGCTTCCATGGCTTGTATAAGAATCTCCGGACACAAATTGATGTTTCCATTCTGTGCCATGCATAAAAACTTTAAATAGTAAGTTATAACATCTAAAGGAATATGGATGAAATTAATGTCTTTTTGAAAAATACATTCAGATGGAATCGTAGAACTTGCTTCCGGTACCAAAACAGGCTGTTTACATAATCGCTTTAGCATTTTAATGAAAGAATATCTGGTCACTCTGAGTAATCGCTTGTATTCATGTATATCCATCGCGGTATAACTTGACACTCCAGTATTAATTAGCCAGTATTCTTTCTTTAGCACTTCAACATATGCCACGATATTTAAACACGATTTAAACCAACCTAATTGTAAAAAATGGAGCCCTAACAAAATCCACCCTGACATGGCATCTGTATGAGTGCCTACCATTAGAAGAAATTGTCTATACCGCAAATCTGCATACATCTTTTTATTATTAATGTTTTGTCTACAATGTACTGACTGAGCTCCTATCTGACACTGTTGTGCCAATAGATAACTTGACAAACCACGAGTAAAGCGATTATGGGGGTGTGATATAACTTGCATAACTGCGCATTGTAGAAATTTATTAAGCATTGTAGATGTACATTCTACCTGAAGTAAAGGTAGCAGGGAGATGATGTCCAAATTAGCACGACCGAAAGAATGATGAATTTTAGTGTTTCCTTCCATTAAGGATTGCAAATATAGCTTTAAAACTACTTCAAACATGTCAGGCTCAGATGGCTTCCATTTTTCTAATTTATGGCTTAAACCCGAAATTTCATCAATGTTAGTAATCAGATTTTGGTCGGGAATAAAAAAATTTGGAACATTTTTCGACGAGATGAAAAACATCAATTTATCATAACAGGAAACAAAATTTCTGAAAAAATTTGAAATTGTCCACGTTTTCCAGTCTAATTCATCTAACTGCCAAAACATGATGTTTTTTATTATTCGGGACACGGAATCTATACTTACCGTTTCAGTATCAACGGATAATTTGTACGTTACATACGTTTTTAGAAGGACATATGTGATGAATTGAATATAACTAAAGCACCTCACGAGCATTTTTTCTTGAAGATCAAATGATATTCTCCATTGCAAATCCCTTCCAGGTGACCTTGTGTGTCCTTCTGGAATTAACAAAACACCCAATCGCATAAGGTTCAGCTGAAGATATTTTGTAATAAATTTTCTATTTTTACTTGAAATAAAGGTCCACATATTTCCCATCTCACAAGGTCCCAACGCGTAGGTCCAACTTAGAGAACAATTAGAATTGCTCGAACTATTTTCACTGTCTCCCATAAGAAATAGTTTAAACAAACGACTCGACAGGTGAACACTTTGTCCTTTTCTTTTTACGCAATTTGATATAAGTTCGTATTCGAAACCAGAGTGTACTGTTAAGAAGCAATATCCCGGATAATCATGATCTTTTTCTATGGATATGTAAGAATGTACCTCACTAACCATTTTCACTGGAATAACGGTTACAATTTTTATCCATTTTAATATGAAAATTATGTCGAAGGAGCTTGTCGGTTCGTAAAGACCTTCAGCCACACTACCAACAGTAACAGCTCGCTTGTCATTGTAATTATCACCTATAACGTCTCTGAAATCGCAAAACGTTCTTATTTTTGTAATTGCTTTTTTATTCCAGATATATGAAAGGGCAAAATATAATTTCCCAAAATACCACATCGTTTCTAACAAAGATGTATGTTCCGGTTGAACGTCTGACATTACACCATGCTGACAAATTGCATTGCTCTTCTCTCTCTGTAAATATTCATTGACTGACACACATGTTTTCTTGCTGTATAATGTATTTCTGTCTTTTGGTTGTAAATTGCTACTCACTAATGATAAATGTGTTTTCGATCTTCCATTTTCTATTTTTTCAAAAGAACTGTCATACAAATTTTCTGATGTATCAATCGTATATACCGAATCAGGCCCAAAAGTATTACTAACGTCGTCTGTTAAAATAACCTCCTGATCCTCGGTTAAACCATCTTCTTCCAAATCACTGTTGAGAAATGTATTATCTGTCTCCATTCTTAAACTTTGGAATAAAATCTGTAAGAAAAATGATTTTTTAATATATGTTGGTTATTTTTCGGGTTGTTCCTTTTTCGTTTTCCTCGAATCTCCTTTATATTAATTCGCACAAAAAAGACTTGAAAATAATTAAAAATCTTTTTAACATGTCTTGAGTTTAGAAAATAAATCTGTGATATTCCGAAAACATTGAGATATTAGTTTCAAGACAAATGTTGTAATCTGGTATCATGTTAAACATCAATTGTGCAATACAGTTTGGTTTCATTTCAAGATTCTATACTTATAAGTCTGTCGTCAAGAACTTAGTAAAAAATGTGCTATTCGAACACTCCTACTCTGTTTGTGTGATTCATTAGAAAGGTATTTCACTTGAACCATATACTAGTATTTCATTTTCTTTAGTACTGTGAATTTCCGATGTTATAAACACAGGCACTTGTCTCAGAAAAAAATGTCCTATATACCTTACACACAGGCACTGACTTGTCTCAGGTATATAGGAAATTGTTTTCTGAGACAAGTGCCTGTGGTTATAAAGTCAACCTGTAGCCATGATATATAAAAACGATAGAATCTGAAGCGAGATGATGTATCAAATACTTTTGCTATATACGTTTTCAAGACAAACTATTTAACCCGAACACGCCCTATAAACATAAAAAGGTGCACTCGATTTTCTATCTTCGATGCAAATGTTACCCATTTTTGGGATTTTTTTCTTGAGTCACATAATGAGAGGGCAGAAACGAAAATTAAGGATTAAATAGATTGATATGTATTCCGTTCAAGATATTTTTCTATTTTAAATCGGAGGTTATGCAATTTTTTTTTGGTTCCAACTGAATAGACACCCATGTTGTTTTCTTGATATCTAACTGTTCTGTTTAATTATGTAATAGATAAATTGAAAACTTATGCAAATGGTGTTTGTTTAATAAAATACTTCGTAATTTAGCAGAAAATTGTCATTTAATTTGTTTCTTATCTATTTACTTTTAAAAATGTTGTTACTATAGTAAACATTACTGTAAGGATTTATCGCCTTCTCTAACAAAGAGCTTCGATTCTTTTGTTCTATCTCAACTATTAGACTGTTTTTAAATTTAATAACATACCTATGGTGGTATTATGCAGTCCTGTTTATAGTCAATCTAAATAACTGAAAATGAATGCACGTTCTGCATGAATTATACATTTGTTGCAATTATAAGTATTTGATGATATCACGCGCTGTCTGTGTCCATTTCACGTCCATTCTCAGTTATGTTCCAAAAACTAATGTGTACTAATTGGTATATTTGGCATGATAATACTTGCTTCGAAGAAATATCATGTTAAGCGGATGCATTTTTTTGTTATAACCCAGTCAGCAGACTAACAGTGGGCCAACGTTGGCAAATGGTCGGCCCGTTGGTCGACCGTTGGTGTTGGCTTCACAACATTGGCCCAACGTTGGCAAATTGTCGGTCCGTTGGTCGCAAGTTTATGTTGGCTGCACAACATTGGCCCAACGTTGGCAAATTGTCGGTCCGTTGGTCGCAAGTTTATGTTGGCTACACAACATTGGCCCAACGTTGGCAAATTGTCGGTACATTGGTCGCACGTTGGTGTCGGCTGCACAACATTGGCCAAACGTTGGTCTGTTGTTGTAAATTCATATTATTATCTCATGTTGGTTATAAATAATCGGGCAAATGTTGGCATTATGTTAGTAGCAACATAGGGCCGATATGAAATTTTGTTAATAGAATTGATTATATAATATTTTACGCTTTATTTCTCTTGGGAGGCGGATAATTTCGATTGCAGCAGGCTTTATGAAAAGTTAATGTTATACCGACAGTGTTTATCAACTGAAATTACATTTACAACTCTATGTTGGGCCAATACTGGCCCAACGTTGCGTGATCATGTATTATACTCTATATATAAGTCAGATAAAATTTATACTGGAATATCATTACTGTAATAAAAAAAAATGTATACCGTAAACATAGATTGCCTGGTTAAAAATTAAAATTTATTGCAATCATTATTTATAATAACTTTATTCATTAAACTTTGTGAAACATAATAATAGCAATTATATGCAGAGTGATATTTGATACAGCCAGTCTGTTAATCAAGCCCATTCTGATAAGGTTGACCATATGTTCGACAAATTTCAAAGATAGTTGCTATGGTAATTAAGTTTATAGGAAATCTGAATGTAATGGGATGGTCACTTTTGTGATTATTTCCTGTTGTGTATTTGTAAGAAAGCAGTGATACGAAGAAAACAAAAAGAGAAAATCATATCATCTGAGATTCAAAGAGAAAGATAGTAACATGTAAGTTGTAACTTTAAAAAATCTGATATATATATACGATTCAGAATGACAAATACAATATGATTTTTTAATCTGAGGGATGTTATTAAATATCAAAACATATATTAATTTCTATCATTTTATAATGCTGATCTTAAAGTTCCTACGTTTTGGGCGAAATATTTTCTAGATTTTAAATCATTTCAATCCTATTAATTATCATGAAATAGTTGCCACTGAACATTAGTATCTTCAAACAAATGGTAAATTATATAAATCTATAACCACAACATGTATGATCATTACTGAAGTTAATGGAATAAAATTGTCTTAAGATGTACCTTATTCCGTAATGTTTCAAAAATGTGGTATAATGATTTCTACTTCATTAAAATATAAATGAATTTGTTAGTTTTATTGTATTTCTAAATCGCATGCAAACAGATACGATATATTTGTGAAACCTGATCATATACACACTTGAATGTGTAACAGTGTTTTTATATATCAAATATATAACTGTTCATTAATACACATCTAAATTATTCTTTATATATCATGTATATTACGAATATATAAAGTATGATACCGAATTCTGAAATAAAAGTAATAAGGGTTTGTTATACCCACAAATCCGTCTAATACTAATGAATTTCTGACAATTAGACAAATAACCAATATATAAAAAAATGGTTATTTAAGATTTGATTTTGTATTAAATAGTGTTTAAACTATTTAGAATATACATAAATTTATATTACATATCTAGAAGGGAGATTACGCACGCATGCATTAGACAAATACGCAATTCAAGTTTACTTATAACTTTATTACAGAGTCGGTTAGAAAAAAACATAGCTGTAAATAGTCTTCGGATAAGGAGATAGATGATGCAGCTAAAGATTGGCGGCGCTTAAGCCTTGACTGAGAAGGTGGCAAGAAATACAGAAGGGAAAAAAAGAATAACATATATAAGTAATAATGACACTGTTGAAGTTCAAATTGAGGAGGACACTACTCGTGGTGACGACCAATGATATCAAATTTAAAATAAATAAAGTTTCATCTTCTGAATTATTTAATTTTCATTCTGGATCTGGAACCAATACAACTAAAATTACATCTCCGAAAAAAACTATTTGTATGATCGCCTAACCATAAGCCATACGTCATTTGTTCTGTTAAAGAAATAAATGAAATTTATATGAAAAAAGAAGACGTGGTATGATTGCTAATGAGACAAGTCTTTACAAGACACCAAATGACACAGAGTTTATCTGGTCGATCCATCAAACATTGTCAAAGAAATATCTTAGCGTCACACAATAAATAAAATTAAAGAGGCAAAGTTCATGAAAAAAACAAGGACAGTAACAACAATGGGTAATACAAAAATACAGAATTGCTACCTTAAACTTTGGCAGTTTGGAATACAAAAAAAGATCAAATGCGCTCCGGAGTATTTATCATATACAGCTCTTAATGCAGCATCCATTGTAATTTGGTTGAAACAATATACCAACGTATTGCCAACATAAAAATGAGAAATACCTACCTTGGACCAACATAGTGCCAACATAAGAAAATATATCGCTACGTTGGTCCAACGTTGTGCCAACATGGATTTCGTTTTTCATACAATGGGCCAACGTTGGCTCTATGTATTGCATACAACCGTACAACGTTGGGCCAACATGAAGCCATCATGTTGGGCCAACGTAGGCCCACTTTGCACTTATACGTTGGGCCAACGTTAAAATACAACGATGGGCCAATGCAATGATATACGTTGTGCCAATGTTGGGCCAACATACCCATGTTGTCTGGGAAAATGAAAAGACGATGACTTACCAACAACAGTGTGTATATTGGTATCTATCCAAGTTTATATGCACTCAAGTACATTGTACACATTATTAATACCGGGAAGTGGAAATTTTCACATAAATACAGTCATGGCGTAATAGCTATCTATAGATAGTTTATTTTTCTTTATTATTAATAACATAAATCATTCGATCATGAGTTTCATTTTATTGGTTTGAAAAAAATCAATTCAATAGAGTTCTTCAGTATTTGAAAAATGGCATGATTCTATATATTCAATAAAGAACAAATGAGTAACCTCAGATAAATTTGTTATACAAAACCTGTGGGTAATTAGAGGACATGTCTTAAAATAGATTTAATAATAGAATACATTTAAAAATTATTAACCTATATGTTATTTATTGTGACGATAAACCGGACTGCAGTTCTATTATTTGGCTCGACAAGTGAAATTTAAGCGGTAATTTTCATTTTGAAACCAACCCTGTCTCTGATAGGGATCAACATTCTGTTGGGTCCTTCTTATAGATTGTTTGTTGAATGACTGCTTGCATACTATGTTTACAGTGTCAATAATATTCAATCAAGGAAAATTTATATCAATTTTTCATAAATTTTAACTATTTTTTTGTGGAAATGTAATTTCATGAAGGAATTTTATTAAAAAAATTTACGAAATTCAACTTTTTAAAGTTCACACACATACCGCACTTCAAGGCAAACTCAAAATAGATCAAAAGAGGAAGTCCATAAAAACTAACTAAATCGAACGTTGGACTTTCTACCAACGGGACGAATGGAAAACAAGGTCATATTCCTGACTTGGTCACAGGCATTTCCAAAGAAAATGGCGGGTTAAACCTGGTTTTGTGGCTAGAAAAACTTCTCAATTGTCAGTATGACTGAAACAATGAAACGAGGTCGAGGTTAAGTGAAAATTGTCTAACGGGTATTGAGAACCTTGCAAGGTACACACATACCAAGTATGGTTATTCTATTACTCATAATAAGAGAGAAATCAACAATACAAAAAATCTTAACTTTTTTGCAAGTAGTCACTGAACCATGAAAATGAGGTCAAGGACAATGAAAATGTGACAGACGAAAACTTCGAAACATAAGGCATCTATATACAAAGTATGAAGCATCCAGGTCTTCAACCTTTTAAAATATTAAGCTTTCATGGAGTTAGCTAACGCCTTCACCGCCGGATGGATCACTATTCCAATATCCTATAGCTCGACAAAAAACAGACTTTGGTTAAGTGTTGAACAGAGACATTTTATAGTTTTAACTGTATATATGACTGAGCGTTTTACTTCAGCATATTTTTTTTGCATTCAAAGGACTTTGATCTTCCAGTTGATAAACTGCTGGACTCAAGCCTGGATAAAGAAGGAGGGAAGTTAATCATTTAGAAATGGCGCAAGTAGTATTGGCGCACATAAGTTGTTGAGTTCATTTTTGGCGCAAAAAAGATATCGCCAAAATTTTCAGTCTTATATGCACCGTCGGATTTGTTGCCTTTTAAGACTATCAAAATGCGGCTGTAAATCAAATTAAGAAGGCGGGACAAACAGTCATTTTGGTATCCAATGTACAAAATGTTGATGAACGGTGAACATTAAACACATTGAAAGACATTGGCACGAATACATGACAATTAATCTTGTATAAACAACAAAAGAGGCTACTGCAAAAGCAGATTGGTTTAATCCTAGTAATTCAAAATAAAGATGAAATTGACAAGCAGCGTTGTAACCTTGTCATGATGTTGGATGTATTAAACTAATTTTATAAATCTTACTTCCAGAAATATATCACACGATACTTAACGCTTGTGATCAGCAGCAAGCTAGCATAACTTTTAAAAAACTACTGGAAAGTAAAAAAAAAATATGCTTAACCGTCTGACGGTTATAGCCTAGTTCTTAAGGTAGGTAAAAGTTATTTTTCATTCCGATTTTTGTATTAAAAGTGACCGAAATCGTGAAGGCTTTTGTCAGAAATGACAACTGAATATTATATACCACGGACTTAAAAATAATACTTCCATGTATATACATGTACTAAAGTGAAAAGTATCAATCGTTTGCATAGAAAAATCTAAATTTGGACAAGAGTCTTCAGATAACCTAATGGTTCCATTTAAAGAGTAATACAATTCTTGTCCCAATGTTGAATTAGACATCTGACTATGTATATATCCGATAATGTACCGTGATTTTATAATAATTCCAAATTCCAAATGTTAATTAAAACTTTACAGTTAGGAATTAACTATGATAAATACTTATGTAATCTAAACTCTTTATTGATAAAGTAAAATGTGTCAACAGGTGGGATATAGACATAATCAATCATTAACATTATGTAACAGTTTGTAAGAGGTCAAAGGTAATAACATATCGACAAGTCAAAACATGAAAATGACCTGTGGATAAACGACTTTGTCGTAAGGTCAAAATTACATCGTAAACAAAATGGACAACCCGGTAAGTAATTATTTAGAATGTAAACATACTTTTAGCATTTTCGGTCATATCTTTTTTATTCATTTATCGGAATATACCTAAATCAAACTATGTTTCCCGAAAATACTAATCGACGAGTTTTTATCGAAACATGTCGTCAAAATCCAACAAAAACAGCGGTTGTGCGGTATTTTAAAACAATAAATCGTTGAACAAACATCAGATCTTTCTTTCTTTTTTTTTTTTTTTATGTCAGGGGATATTTATTTTGCTTTTTTTAAATCTTTGAATCAAGGACTTATAACTAATATACATATACGTCCTTGCTTGAATTAATGAGTATACGATACTTTTTCTGTGCATTATTATCTATTATACTAGTAATTTTTGGGCCCTTTTTAGCTCGCTTTTGGGTATGAGCCAAGGCTCCGTGTTGAAGACCGTACTTTGACCTATAATGTTTTACTTTTAAATTGTGACTTGGATGGAGATTTGTCTCATTGGCACTCATACCACATCTTCTTATATCTATATAGTATGGAATTTATCGTGAATATTTGTTTAGATTTGAATTTATTATGCACAATGTAGAATATTATTATATTAACGACAATTAGCAATCAGTTAATATATCGTTTATACAATATTAATTTAAGAAATGAATATGAAGATCCGCAAACAAGACTTTAAACAATTGTTCATTTTGATTCCTATTATGTCAAATACGTAATGAAAAGATCTTATCAATAAGCCGTTCATTTGATAAGTATGTTTTAACAAATAAATTACATAATGTTAATTTCTCACTGTTTTCGTAATTATGTAACTTTCTAGTATCGTTAAATCAAACTTTTAAGAAAAACATAAATATGTTTCACTCATCGAATCAAAATAATAAAATTGATACCCAGCGGAAATAAATATAAAATAATGGAGCAGCTCGTGTCATCAAAAGATCTTTTGTGAATAAGTGATAGTAAGTTGAAATGATCAAATAAATAATTCATGACTTAATTATTATATAAGTTTGCCGGATTTTTGTCGTAATTTGAGTTGTTGAAATGGTATATATAGAATATAGAATATCGATATACATATACAGGATTTGGGAAGAGGGGGGATCGATATGTCTTATGCAATCAAAACATCTCCTTAAAAAACAAAATTTATGAAATATTACATGTTAATAACATTTTGCAACTAAGGATATCCTTCAACTAAATGAAAGAATTTGTACATGTATCATAGCCTTAAATCTTGTATTTTTATCAAGATTCTCGTAATGTTGTAATACGACCGGGAAAATCTCTAGGAACGGTCAGAATTCTTTTTAATTGCAGTTTTTAACAATTTGATACATTTATAACTATCTGTACAAGGTTCATACTGTAGTATTTAATGGTGTTACAAACTCAGAGTAGATTTGACACTCTGAAAGAAGAAAGTTTTGAAATTTTCCCTTTTGTGAAATAAATCATGGGGAAATAGGTCTTATACCTCTTTGCCATTTTCCGGCTGTTTGAACGATTATGAAAGATTACTTATGCTTATAAATGATTAACTTGTAGTGTCAATGACCATTGTCCCAATTTAATATCCTTATGTAAAATAAAAACAGAAGTGATTATTGAAAATGTAGAAAACTTAAATTTGACTTTATGATTTCAATTTATATAGATCATGGATGTATCTCAAATGACGATAACAAAGATGCAGACATTAGTAAGAGCAGAAATGTATGGAAGAAGGCAACTGACTGTTCTTAATGTTAGACTGAATGAAATAAACAAAAGACTTAAAATTTGCAAAGACAGGGGAGTTAATTCACATCTGTATGTATTAAAACAACGACGGAAAGTTACAGAAAACGTGAGAAATATGTATGGTATCTATGTCAGGAGGAAAATGACCGCAGTTGCCAGAATGATTATATCTAACTTTTCAAATTCAGTGTTTGAATCCAGCAATACCAGTTCAGACTCACAAAACAATGATGAAACAGAAAATTTAAATGCTCCTCGAAATGATGACGCTGATGTAAACACTTCCGAGGACAGCAACCTTTCGATTGATAATTCATCAAATAACACTGAATCAGCACAACAAGAGATTACTGTGAATGCTAACAGCGATCAGACAGGGCACCACCAACATTCTGTGAATGCTAACAGCGATCAGACAGGGCAGCATCAATAATCTGTGAATGCTAATAGCGATCAGACAGGGCATGACCAACAATCTGATGATACTGAGGCTTCGAATCAGAACATATTGACTTCCAGTGAATAATTCCATCAGTGTCATTTTTTCATTTTCATAATTTGTGTTTTTACATCGACGACTAATGCAATTGAAAACAGGTCTCTTTTTACATTTTTTATTACCGTAAATTATTTTATTTAAACTATCTATGGTTGCTATATCCATTTCCGGTGACAATACAAGAAGTGTTTAACTTTCCTTTCAAATTTAACTTTTCGAGTCTCTGGTCCCTCCCAGTGATGAATTCGCGAGGTTAACAAATTTGGGGATAGGAGACGAGCCAAATATAACTACTGAATTATTTAGGTTATCTGCAGGGAAGTTATATTGATTATATTATTTATCTCTTGATAATTGAAAATCAAAAAGGAAGAAAGAAAGAAAATTGTAAATTGAAATCCCCACCTCACCTCCCCTGGTTATGGCCATCCCCTGATAAACATACTATTCAAGACTATTAACGTAGAAATTGTTTTGTCAAAAAACACCCCACCCCCTCTTACACATCCTGTGCATATAATTTACGAAAGCAAATTTACAGATCTAACATTGTTGGGTTGATGTTTAGACGAGTTGTATATATATATATATCAAATTAAGCAGTTCAACCAAGAATTTGTATACTAATCATTGGTTTAACTTGTAATTGAAAAATATCTATAATCTGGGACTATTACATAAAGTTAGTATAAAATTCCCTGTTATGATTCAAGTAATTTTGTTAATACCATGTTTATCGAAATAACCAATACCTCTTACCTTTAATTAGTCAAAGGAAACATTTCATTTTGAGTCACAGGAAATTCTATAAATTGACTTTAATTTGTTAATACCCTATAATATACATTTTATATTGTTGTTGTTATATCTTTGTTATCTGTTTACATGTCATGTTATTTATAGAACTGATTAAATATATCAAAGGTACCACTTTTAAACTTCTAATTTTTCAATGGTTATGTGTGGTTTTTTTTTTATTTATCCGCAATAATGATGCTTTTTCTCGTAATCGATCTTTCCTGCTAAACTGAGTAATACACACAAGAGTAGTGGAACAAAACGGCTGAATCGTCACTTAATTAAAATGATAAAATGAAGAAAAAACTGCAAAAGAGTACATATATTAAGTGATTTTTTTAGCCCTGATGATAAAGCAGATTGTAGAAATCACGATGAACCCTTGATGTTTATATTTGTTTTTGCAAATATTAATTGAACCATGACAAGGATGTATTGCTTGCATGGGTTCATAGATGGCATTGTTTGGAAAATCACTACCAGTACTGTGGCTTTCTCTCTGAAAAAAATAGAGTTATCTCTCTTTATCAATCAAACTGCTTCAACAATTCCACTCTTGTTAGATGTATTTCTTTTTGTGTCCATGAGTTAAGCCTTTTTCAACTGATTTTTATAGTTCGTTCTAATGTTGTACTGTTACACCACTGTCCCTGGTTAAGAGGATGGTTTGGATCCCGCTAACATGTTTAATCCCGCCACAATCTGTATACATATGAGCCTGTCCCAAGTCAGGAGCCTGCAATTCAGTGGTTGTCGTTTTTGATATGTTACATATTTGTTTTTTGTTCATTTTTTTTTATACCCCATTTAAGGGGCATTATTTTTTCTGGTCTGTGCGTCCGTTCGTCCGTCTGTACCGCTCCAGGTTAAAGTTTTTGGTCGAGGTAGTTTTTGATGAAGTTGAAGTCCAATCAACTTGAAACTTAGCACACATAACTCCTATGATATGAATTTTCTTATTTAATGCCAAATTAGAGATTTTACCCCATTTTCACGGTCAACTGAACATAGAAAGTGATAGTTCGGATGGGGCATCCATGTACTAGGCTCACAGTCTTGTTTGTACATAAATTAGACCGTTAGTTTTCTTGTTTGAATTGTTTTACATTTGTCATTTCAGAACCTTTTATAGCTGACTATTCGGAAGTGGATTTGCTTATTGTTGAAGGCCGTACGGTGACCTATAGTTGTTAATTTGTGTGTCATTTGGTCTCTTGTGGAGAGTTGTCTCATTGGCAATCATACCACAACTTCTTTTGTTATGCCCCACCTACGATAGTAGCCGGGCATTATGTTTTCTGGTCTGTGGCTCCGTTCGTTCGTTCGTTCGTTCGTCCATCCGTCCGTCCGTTCGTTCGTTCGTCCGGTTAAAGTTTTTGGTCAAGGTAGTTTTTGATGAAGTTGAAGTCCAATCAAATTGAAACTTAGTACAATTGTTGCTTATGATATGATCTTTCTAATTTTAAAGCCCAATTACACTTTTGACCACAATTTCATGGTCCACTGAACATAGAAAATGAAAGTGGGAGTTTCAGGTTAAAGTTTTTGGTCATGGTAGTTTTTGATGAAGTTGAAGTCCAATCAACTTCAAACTTAGTACACACGTTCCCTATGATATGATCTTTCTAATTTAGTAATTGCAAAATTGTATTTTTCATCCCTATTTCACGGTCCACTGAACATAGAAAATGATAATGAGAGTGGGGCATCCGTGTACTATGGACACATGCTTGTTTTTTACATATATCAACAGAATACCATAATCATTAGCATTTTTAGGCAACTAATCAGACTTAGAATAAGGTTTTATGATGAAACAAAACTATACCAAAGTTATATGCTCATACCATACACAACAAGTCGGAAGATACCAAAGGCACATTCAAATGCACAAGCCATGTTTAAAACAACGAAAGACGACGAAAAGAAAATCAAGTCTTCAAAACGCTACATTTTAAACTAAAGACTGTTTTAATTTTCCTATATAGATATAGGAGGATTTGGTATGAATGCTAATGAGACAACTCTCCGTCCAAGTCACAATTTATAAGATTAAACCATTATAGGTCAAGGTACGGTCTTCAACACGGAGTCTTGGCTCACACCGAACAACAAGCTATAAAGGGCCACAAAAAATTACTAGTGTAAATCCATTCAAACGGAAAAACCAATCTATATAAAATACGAGAAACGAGAAACTCTTATGAACAACACAAACAAACGACAAAAACTGAACATTCCTAACTTAGGACAGGTGCAAACAATTGCAGCAGCATTAAATGTTTTAATGGTACCAAACCTTCAAAATTTGTTTATAATACAATACACAAAATATAGATGTTTTATTTAAAGTTAAAAGCTAACAGCTCAGAAAGTATACTTCATTCTCTAAATCATGAAGATTGTCATTTGCCCTTGTATTAATGAACAATTGGACATTTCGAGGTACCAATGTAAGAAAGATAACTTAATCATTTAATTCTTAGTTAATTTTTTTCAGAATTATATAGCAGTATAAATGTGTTTTGACATTGATCATGCATATATACTTCTATATTCGTAGGAAGCGCAACATGAAAGGTACATAATGTTTTCAATTGATCTCACAGACACATTTTAGCTCTTTCGGGAGAATTATGAGTCTTATTTAGACGAAACGCATGTCCGGCGTATTAAATTATAATCCTGGTACCTTAGATAACTAATTGCAGACAAGGCTTTAATGAAAGTTTAAATAGCAGCAACACTATTCAAAAGTTAAAATCCATGACGATTTTAAGCATACATCGCATGAAGTACAAGGTTCTTTTCTTTGTATCTGTCCTTTTAGGCGACTGTTATACGGTATAATATAAAAACATGGAGATGTGGTTTGGTTGCAAATGCTTTGTTCAAACTAGTTTTGAACCCTCCAATCCCAGTATACAGTTAAGATATGATCTATTAAAAAAATTCAAATAGTTCTTAATTTCATTTATTAAACACGTTTTGTTTTGCTTCTGTCAGGACATGCACATCGATGATATGTTACAATTTAGCTGTTTTATTCTCATGATACTCCAGGAAGCTTGACGTTGTATAATGTCGATTTAAAGAAATACGAGCGAAAACAGCTGATATTCAGATTTTGACGTGCAACTTGCACATCATCTTAGTAAGGTGATTGTCAGTGAATAAATCTTTTAAGTGATCAAGCACAACTATTAATGAAGACTTGATAAATTTGTAATGTTGAACTATTTCAAACCGTCGAAGTAGGATCTTAATACTAAGTATCGAAGACTTGATCACCGTTTGATAGCTGCTTGTCAAAATACCACAAGTGAAGACAGTCGGTAAGTTAAATACGTTACACGGTGTGCTAGTGACCTAATACGATATAAATGGGGTCAGTAAATTCCATATGGGGATTCGAGCTTCGCTCTCAGCCCATATGGAATTTACTGACACCATATTTATCGTATTAGGTCACTAACACATCATGTAACTAATAATGTAACACGTGTTACACTAAGGTATATAAGGGGAAACATCTGAGACAAGTGCCTGTGCCCTTTGTGAATAAAAAATCATCTGTTTGAATTTTCTTCAGTTGACTTCTCGCGCTCGGCAGAAGAACTTTTGTTACGCAGCAATATTCGAATTCAAGTCCTACCATGGTCTTTACTGAGAAAGAACCAATATATTAATCAATCTATACACGCAAGCTGTCTTATTTTCAGGAGCATAAAACTTAGTTTGACGTCGTACAATGTTATTGAACTTCATAAAAACAGCCACACGGATAGGCTATTTACTCCAACGCGAACAATACAAAGCGTTTTAAATTTACAAAAGGTATCACTTAGACAAATTAAATCCTAGTTAAAAAAGAAGATAATAAAAAAGTAATCATAATAACATATCATATCATATAAAATTGAAAGAAAATGATATCGATACTAATAGTATTTTCATTTACTTAAATGACATTATTTCGAATGGATTGTTGATGACAAGCAATCTAGATTGTTTATTTCCATTGAAAGTGTTTAATATGTTGTATTAATGGACATATAAAGAAATTGAATGAAAACAACATAGATTTAAGTACGACGGCAAATGTCTCAGACTCTTGAACTAACTTTATTATGTACGCTGAAATCAAACGATTGGGAAACTTTTTTGATTTTATTTAACCGAACTCCAAGGTAAATTAAAAAAGGGGGAATTATTATAACCTGACAAAATTAAACGATTGACTACATGTATATCAACTAATGGAACGATTGACTACATGTATATCAACTAATGGAACGAGTTGAAATCATTATTGAAAACGGTTGCTATGGAAAGAACATTTCATAGAAGTACAGATGACTTTAGACATCAGAAAAAAAAACAACTAAATAACCGAACTTCGATTAAAATTCGAAACGAAAAGTCCTTATTGATGACATGTTTACTCATTTTTTTCAGACTCAGGATAGTTACCAGGGGTACGTATGATACTTTTCACAGCAATTTATTCTCTTCGGATTATAAACGGTATCCGTGATACTTTGATAAAATGCACCGGATAGAATAGATTGGCATCGTTGATCAATATATACTAGTCAACAAAAGAAACGATACAAGGCAACGTATTTTCCATATATAATGAAACTGGATACACTGTACCAAGGTAAATAATTGCCGAATTGGTCTAAAATAATTATTTTCTTATCATTACCATTGATTTTAAGGCAAAAACGCAAAAACAAAATTATTGGAATTTTTGTTATTTCAAAAATAGTATGTTCACCCAAAAATTTAAAAAATCGATATTAGAGCTTAAAACTTTAAAACTTAAACATGGTCTTCTTAAACTTTTGAATGTCTTTGCAGATATTTAATTACTGAATTCTCATCTCCAAAATTAAGTGCCGACTTAGAATCATATTCAAAACAGTGTAGCTGTGGCCATTGATTGACGACCTTATTTTATCCCATTGACTGGGTGAATGTTTGTCTGTAACGCTCGCTGCTCACTATATACTTGTTAAAGACACTTAAACTGTGGGGTCACAAAAGGTTCTCAACACCTAAATAAAGTAATTAGAAAAACTAATCAGGAATAACACGATGTTTTGATTTGTATCAATAATATAAATCAAAACATAAAGTTATGCCTGAATAATTTTTCGAATTATTCTAATATTAAAGGCGTTAAGGACCTTTGGTGACCCACAGCTTAAATTCTATAATAAGTAAGTAGTGAGCAGTGGTCGTTACAGATAACGTTCACATAATCTGCCCCAGTCAATGGGATAATTTAAGGTTGTCAATCAATGGCCACAGCTACACTGTTTTGAATATGATTCTATGTCATCATTTCCCGCAAAAAAATTTGATCCCTGTGTTCAATAACTCGGTATTTTCTTACTTTCTAATATGGTCAGATTCTTCTAAATACATGCATTTGCTATGTAAATGAGTGTTTTTCATTTGATTATTTAACAGTTTTCTCTTTCTATTGTATTTTAAGATAAATGGTAGTTCAAACTTGTATCTTTTCTTTTGTTGACTAGTATACATTTTAACTATTCATGATGTTCCTGGGTATAACGAAATGAAGAAATGTAAAACACGTGTACATTTTAAAAATCATAAGAGGCTTAAAGTAGGATACTTCATAGATAAATATTTGTCCATTTTCAGATTAACATCATAGAAAATGCGTAAATAAACAGATATACATAGCGACATTATTTCAAAATAAACGGTCAAGTTCACTTTTCATTTACGGTCTTCAAGCTTTTATTAATCCAATTTTTATTAATTATCAAACCGTTTTCAATACAAAGCATGTAATTGCTTGATCAAATAAAAATAGCATTTGCTCATCAAATCCAAACCTTTTTAAGCATCAATTAAATTTGGTGTATAGAATTGATTTCCACACTAATAACCTACCCAATATGATTTTATTCAAAGCTGTGTTAGTAAACATATCTTTAAAAGCTTTAATCTGTGGTTAAACGAAAGTGATGGATAATTTTACATTAATTTGCAATTTTCAAAGGTTATGTACATAAGATTTTCATAGCGTATAGATTTTTGATAGATTACTTCAAAAATAAATTACCGTCATGTAGGTTAAGCAGAACAAAGCTATTTCTAAACCATTGCAGGTATCTGTTTTTTCATGTTCAAACGATATTTACAAATCATGTACATGGGAATAGCACGATTTTTTATAAATTCAAATTTGTTACAGTTGATTTAACGTAGCGTGATATATCCAGAATGTCAGTATTACGACAGGGTTTGCATTTCAAACATACGTTTTGCATGATACATATGATTATTTAAAAAAAAAATCGCTTTAGGTTTTTCAACTCACGTCTTTATATGATTATTTATTTTCCCATTTTAAGGCCTACTTATTTCCACGTCTGTTTTTTTTTAACTTGAATGATTACAAAAAATAAACTCGTGACATGTCTGTAAAAATCAAACCAATTGAGACACCATTTTTTTTTACTGATCTGAGAATTAGTGGCCCTATAATATTTCATGACTCGATATTATTCGGGTTGAGTTTCCAACTATATATCTAAACTAGACTTTTATACCTATATCAACCATATCAAAGTCGAATATATAAATCTCATGCAATACCTATATATATATATAGTGCACATTGTTAGTATCGTTTTATTTTTTATTGGGGTGTAAAAGCGTTGACCGAAGTACATTTTGTATGAAGCGCGGAAGCGCTTCATACTAAATAATGTGCGCACGGTCAACGCTTTTACAACCCTATAAAGTTACAAAAAGAAGCATTCAATACTTATAATTACATTTTTTTTAGCTAGAATCATGAAAACACGATTTTTATCAAGTTTTCATTTAATTC
Organism: Mytilus edulis; assembly: GCF_963676685.1. Taxonomy (NCBI): domain Eukaryota; kingdom Metazoa; phylum Mollusca; class Bivalvia; order Mytilida; family Mytilidae; genus Mytilus; species Mytilus edulis. The sequence goes on from NC_092344.1 coordinate 93,535,800, forward strand.
ACCTGTGCACTTTATTGTGGGACCTCGTGTCATCATGAATGATAAATGTTATTGTCTAATGCAATTGTTTCAGGAATAGCACGTGATGTGCAGTTAGCCAATCAGAATAACGTATTATAATGAAACATACAACTAATGTAATTATCATAAAATAGCAAATATTTTAAAACTCATTGTATATACATGTATATTAGATCTACAATTGGAACTGCGCTTGTAGCTGCAATTATTCATATCTTGTAACTTCTGAGAAGCTGCTTCAATCAATCCGCAGCAAATATTTTCCATATTCCGTGCGTTGGTATCCATAGCCGGTATTTTTATTTATGTAATTTCGATTAAATATTTGATTTTTTTATGTCTTCTACCATAAGGGAACCATAAAAGCAAGTCAATAATTAAAAACTGTAATCAAAATGGGAAATTTAAAGGCAATAGATTTAGAACATTATAAGAGGGATATTTTCAGGAGGTGCATTAGCCATTGTAATATATCATTCGGTGGGTATATTCTAAAAGATTAATATTCAATATTGAATTATATTCTTAACAAAAACATGAAAAAACTTTTATTATCCCTTTGTTAGAGTTTTATTGATATATACATTTTATTAAAATTGATATGTTTTATTTCTCTTGACGATATGACAATGTTTTCACAAGAGTTTGTTTAAAATCAATAACTTTTTATACGTTTTTGCATATTCCTATTATATTTTTATTTAAACACCACCTGAACAATATGGTACGGAGACGGATAAAGTGCCCTTTAAAAATACAAGCCATGTCATTTAAAGACGTGTGCGTAATCTCTTATTAAATTTCGATTTTCCTTGGCTTAAACTGCTTAAATGCTAACTGCTTGTGAGATACATCCGTGAAAAATTGTGTTTAAATTGATATGCATTGACAATATCAGTTTAAATCTAAAAGTATGATAGCGTAAGTAAATATGTTAGGACAAAGACAGTTTTTTTTTTTTATATTAAAGTGAAAAATGAAATTTGAGTGAACTCTTAAAGTCTACCATTTATACGATGGAGGCATAATTGGACAATTAAAATATATTCATTACAAAAACAACGGATAATTTGCTCGTAATTTGTTTATTTATTGATATTTTCAATACAAAAATATATTGATGTTATGATCAATTTTACCAAATTAGACAATCGGAAACACGGTACCGGAAAACCAGTTATAAGCAATGTAAACTTCGAGCTCTGAACATTTGTTGGTAATCAATAAACATGAACTTCTAACTCGGAAATAAGCTGTCAAGAAAACTTCATTGTTTGCGATACGTTTTCATACTCTTGTGGAAAGTTTACATACTATTTTAATTACGATACATTCAGATTGAAAGACAACATTGGATGGTGTTTTATGGAACAAAATCTTAATCATAAGCATGAAGGAGTATTGATATCATATATACATTCTTTAAAAAATTGACACAGTGAAAAGGAATAATTTTTAAATACTGAAGAAGAAAATATGACTCGACATAACAGACGATCAATCAAACTTTCATCTCGAGAACTAATACATCAATTATTTGAAATGTGGGAACCTCAGTTTTCCGAGTCATATCGTCAAAGTGCTTGTGAAATTTTACCGGAACCAGAAATAAAAAATAACAGGAAGATTTCTAAAGTTGGTAAGCTGAAAGCGGCTGAAACAGTTGTTGAAACGATTAACTTAATGCAAAAATCCAGGTCCCAGAGCAGAGGTAATTTAACAAGGATAAATTCTGTTGGTAGTTTGGAAAGTGATTCTCAGACTGGATCTGTCACAAGGAAAACAAGTGTAAAGAGAACATTAAGTCAAAGTTCAAGCAATTCTTGACTCATTATTACGTTTTCTTTGGAGGTTATTTCCTTGTTGGCAATTGTTTTCATTTATTGTAAATTTAACAAAATTGCATATTTTATTTGATTCAATTGTTAAAAATAAAATAAAATTGTAAATTAAATTACAGATATATATTCATTTTACGCTATTACATGGTTAGATAAAAAAATAGTATCGATGATGAGTGAAATTTATGATGTCTTAGGGTATGGGGTTAGACAGAGATAGTAACCTCATCTTTGATGCCTACTCACTGGATATGACTAATAAACGTATTTTATAATAGTACCACATTACACCAAAGGATGCTGGTGTAATTATTGTAACAGGAACTCATTTCCCTTCCGAAGTACCTGAGTTCTTCACCGTTCATTGGCCCGGTTTCGTGTTGCTCAATCTTGTGTTTTCTGTGAAGTGATTTCTAAACAGTTGTTTGTCTGTTCGTCTCTTTTTGACCATGGTTTTACTTTAGTCTGTTTTTCGTAGCGCGTTTTCATTAATGAATGTCAACCAAATTGTAATTTGATTATCTATCGGTATCTTGTGATTTTCTTTATCTTGTGAAATAAAGATATAGATTGCTGTACACCATTATGTATCTAGCTTATCATCAAGACATATAAAATCAAAGCTTTAACGTCATCTTCATTACAAATACCGTAATAAAGCAGTTTTTACATGAAATGATTCCTATCAAACATTCAGAAAGAACATGCAAATACGGAAAAGTTTAATATGTGATGCATACTGAATCATCTTATAACAAGCACGTTTAAATTTAATGGTTAAAATATGAAGATTTTTTATTTTAACTTGTGGTCTTAATAAAGGCCTGCTGGGTTGCGTCTGTTTTTTCATATATATATATATATATATATATATATATCATTAGAGTTAGTTTAAACAAATAAACATTCGTTTGTATCTAAAAGATATGCAAACATTATATATATATAACGTTTATTTAAAATATAGATTAAATGTGTAAGTTTGAACTTCAGAAGTTTTGCCATTCACGTAAGGAAATGAATATTGATAAATCTATATGTATTTGCTACGATATCGTGCGAATGTATTTCTTATTTCAAATACATAACACTTTTCTGAAACATAATTCAACGTGTATGTACTGTAAGTATAAGTTTGAAGATTCGTCAATTTTCTGGATGCATCAAAACTAAAAACGAAACATTATTGTTCGAATCGGTTTCAAACAATAATATTAAACAAAGACATTTAAGGAGGCTCGCGGGTATAAGATTTTCAGAAAAAAATAAACATTAATTTTTCGATACAAATTTTATTTATAACCTTTAATAGTTGTAACTTTATCATTTGGTACAAAAATCGTCCAAAAAAATCAATTTGTGTTGACCCCAGGTGACTTTTAAAATGTAGATATCATGTAAAAAGCTCCAAATTATCTCCCTTTGGTGAAAAAAATGCCATTTTTTGGCATTAAAATTGAAATATCTTTTTTAACTTATCGGTGACCTATATTTTTTATTGTTGTTTTCAAATAAGCTGTACATAAACTAAATAAGTGTAAAATTTGAGCGATTTCTGTAATTTAGTTCTTTTTTTATTTCGATATTAGCGTTTTTTCTCCTATTAGTTCAACAGAAAAAAAGGACATCAACATAAATGTATGCTTCTTTCGAAGGCAGATTGTGAGCTTAAATGAACGGTGACCCCATTTTTTTATTTCATTTTTCTATTAAGTATAAGATAAAGTTCATTTATAGAAAAATAAAGAGAAATCCTATATTAAATAAAAAAAATCATTTAGACCCGCAAGCCCCCTTAACCTTAATATTAATAGCCGACTTGTTTTTGTACTCGTATGATGCAGAAGTCAGTCAGAACCTTCTAAAAGACAAAAAGAAAAAGCACATTGCAAAGTTCTTTAATTTTGCTTTCAGATATATTGATGATGTCCTATAACTGAATAACCCATACTTCTGTCAGTACTTGCATATCATATATTCCAGTGAACGTTAAATTACGTATACTTCTGATTCAAGAAAGACTGCTTCATATCTTGATCGTTTCCTCAATAGTGACACAGATGAACGACTTCACACTAAAATCTATGACAAACGGGATGATTTCAATTATCAATTTCCCATTTCTCTGCAGTAACATACCCTCTGCTCCGTCGTATAGTGTGTTCATATCTCAATTGATACGTTATGCTCGTGCATCTTCACATTATACAGAAGTGGTTCTTTACGCCGAAACTGCTCCAATAGAGTTACGAGGAAGAAAGACTAAAAATTTTATGGACACAATCATGATTTGTTTGTGTTTAAACTAACTTGTCATTACATAAATAACATCTATGTTGTCTGTCTGCTAAGTACCGTTAGTGACTTTTTCCTGGATATGACTGTTATACCGAGAGTGAATTATCATTGATGTATGACGTGTCTCGGTGTTACATTCAACATTATGTAATTATTTTTTATGTTTTTGTTATGGTTTCGCTTAAATTATGTGTTATGTCGTATCGTTTGTTGTCCAAATAATTATATATTGCCTTTCAATACCACCATTTTCATATTCCCGAATAAAACTGTTGTACTGAATTTGCATTTTTTAGCGGCCTGTCTCGGTGTTTTGTACATCCAACATTAGTGGGTTTATTTTTTATGTTTCATTTATGGTTTCGATTGGATAATACGTTAAGTCTAATCGTTTGGAGTCCAAATAATTATAATATTGCCTTTCTTTCCCTACCATTATTGTCATGAAAATTGTTTGGAAGAATACTGTAAAATGATTGTATAAAGTTATCGATTGCATGTTAGCTACGTAAACGCGTCATTGTTTAATCCTGTGGTGTTTATCGTTGATGGAATATGTTCGTTGTTGTTCTGCAATTTTCATGGTTTGTCGACTATAATATAATTCTCTGTTATGAATGTTCTTGCGTGTGAGTGTACTGTATTTCTACCACGATATTTTTTAACATTGTCAAAAAGCGGGAGATTTTAAGGCCACTAAACCAGGTTCAACCCACCATTTTGTTTCTTAAAATGACCTGTATCACGTCACAACTATGGCAGTTGTTATCAAATAGTTCGTTTCTATGTTTGTTGGCGTTTGTTTTTGTTGCACTTCGGTGTTCCTGTTGTTCCTTTGTTTTCTTCTTATAGTTGATGTGTTTCCCTCGGTTTTGGTTTGAAACACGGATTTGTGACGTTTGAAAACCGCAAAACTGCTTTATTTATGACTATTTTGAGTTTGATTAGTGAATCACTCACAACTTTATTGCATCTAATTTTCAAAACGGCATAACTCCACAGTTGTTTTTGACTTCACAATTTATTCATGCAATAAATGCGTATCTTGAGCAAGGAAATCTTGACTATTGGGTTTTATGGTCAAAGACATATGAGTACTGAATATTTATGTTAATGGGTTCATGGATCTCACAATCAATCCCATATTGTTTGAACATAAATATTAACTGTTATGTAGTGAAATTTAAAGAGTAACACTCATTGAGGAAAAATTGCTAATAGTTCCAGAAACGCATGATATTACCCAAGGTTTTAATTGGGTTTTCAATATTATTTTTTTATGCCTTTGTGTCTTTTATCTTTAAACGAATGATTTTGATCGATAGTTTTTTTTTTCCATTTTTACAGATTCTTTCCTCGAAAAAGCTGTTTTCTTTCAACCATTTATATGGAATTGAATTGATACCTTCCGTCTTTAGCTTCATGTTGGTACCAGAGCATGCAATCATTTACACAACATATTTCGTGCAAACTATGTCGTAAATACTCATTATCAGATACAAGGCTTATGATTTTGTAAGTCAGACGCGCGTCTCGTCTTCATGGTCTTTCATAAGACTCATCAGTGGCACAGAAAGTCATTTTAAATACGAAGTTGAAGGGCATTAGGAACTAAAATTTAAAATAAATGTGCAAAATAAAAACAACAGTAGTATCCCGCTGTTTAAAAGTCATAAATCGATTGAGAGAAAACAAATCCGGATTTCAAACTAAAACCGAAGGAAATACACCAACTATAAGAGGAAAACAACGGAACAACAGAAAAACTGAATTGTGACAAAAAACAACGATAATGCAACATACATAGAAACGAACTATTAGAGAATAACTGCAATATTCCTGACTTGGTAAGGACATTTTAAAACCAATCTTACTGAAGCTATCTTAACTATAAAAGGGTAACAAAGTCTTAAACTATTAGCTTAAACTAAGCTAGGGTGACTATATTGTTGGTTATTTGAAATTCATCGGTTATGCATTTCGAGCGGATGCAGTGACAAAAAGTGCGTTATTTCTATGTCCTGAGGAAATTAAGTAATATCGGATAATACAGGTTAAGTTAGGAGCAGCTGCAAGATGAGAACGTCTCCGAATTTACTAGTATTAAATTAACATCGATAACCAGACATAACGTGACAACTTATTTATGCATAGTAGTTTGTGAGGCTCATCGTCGTTTAGTGACATTTTAAATATTTGAAAACAGGATTGGATAACGAGTGGAATTCATTAATATTAAGTATATGCAACTAAATAACAAACGAAATCAAATATGATATCTGATTCTCTTTCTTAATGGGTCGAGTTAATATCCCAGCACAGATTGAAATAAAAGGTTTTTGACACTTTAAATGGCCACAATTTTAATGTTTAATCATTGTTATAATTATGATTGATTACACCATGTAATTTTATTTTAAAATTTGTCACGATAAATTCCTTTTAATTTTTAAATTTGCACGCTATGTTGCCATCGCAATTTTTTTTCTCTTCTTCAGTTATTTAATTTTATATGATAAATTGTCATTTATATTTTTATTGTTTATTTTCATTTACTATGTATGTTTAAAGCTATATTAAGATATTATTAGTCTAGTTTCTCTTTTATATCTTTCGTAATTTCTTTATGACACTCTGATGTTATTATTTATTGAAAAACGTATGAATTTTTATGATTTAACAAATGACTATAACATCACAGTATAACACTTGTTGAGTGAGGACTCCGCCGTGTTAGATGCTTAGAAACGCGGTCAAATTCGTTTTGATTTACGACGTTAAAGCATTCAATAAAGGGACAGTCTCTCTCGCAGAGTTTGTAATGATAAGTTTTTTTTTTCATTTGTTCGTTTTGTAAAGTAGATAAGAATATCGTTTCCTTTAAATGATTTTTTAACAAATAAGAGGGCACGTCCGACTCTTAGATTTTACGGCGATGCTAGATCTATTCGTATCTTTATAACTATGAATGTTGCCAGTTACTCACTCAGTTGTTATTTTTTTCGGCTTCAATTAACGCTTATTCATTTTGTGACGTAATACAAAAGATTCGCATTAAGTATTAATTAAAAGGAAAGCATAAAAGTTCAAAAGAATATCGGATTGCCTTGTCAAGCGAAGTTAATTAAACAAAAGACAAAGAAAAGTTATTTCTGCATTACCTGAAGTATTTCTGAGATTCCTAACAAATATTCTGAATACGAATAAATATTTTAGTACTAGTGATGTAAAGTTGTGTGAAGTAATTCAAAGAATATTTTTTTCATCGGCCACTGGAAAAACGAGGTACGAATATATACAAGCATATACATGGAAAACTCTGAGCTGCAGCATGTGCTACAAAGTCCTAAGTTTTTGCAACACTTATATGAGTGTTGGGAACCACAATGTACAAAATCGTATCGCAGGAGTGCAACATTGGTTGAAAAAGTAGAGGTACACAAAGAAGAAAATACCAAGACAATAAAATTCAAAACAGCAGAAACAGTTGTAGAGACAATTAATATCATGCGAACTCCCCGTACACACAGCAGAGGAAATATAACAAGATTCAGTTCCTTAGGAAGCACAGATAGTGTTTCACCAGTCGGACCATTGTCTAGACGGTCAAGTGTTAAAAGGTCTGTCGGTCAAAATAAAGAGGTTGATATTATATCGAAATGTATTTCATAGATGTGATTCAATTTGAACAAATGTACATGAGAACAAACAATGTTTGCTTATTTTTTTCTCTTTAATTACAGAATATTTAGAAATGGACATACTGTGTTGAAATTCTAAAGAAAATCAAAATAAACAAAAACATGTTAATTATCAGGAAAATGTGTGCAGTTCGTTTTTTACTGTATACTTATAAATGCACACTAGAAATTTCCGACTGTTTCAAAAATGCAAATAAGAGAAAATGTGATGAAAAGTCTTGAGCTTTCGAATCATACCAATGCAATTAAAAAAAGAAAACGCATTTAGTACCAGGTCAGGAAAATTGAAGCTGTTATCTTATGATTCGTTTCTGTGTGTGTGTTGCATTGTCGTTTGTTTTGTTGTGTCCATCGGTTTGAGTTTATAACCAGGATTATGTTTTCTCTTCTTCGATTTATGACTTATGAATAGCGGTATACTACTGTTGCCTTAATTAACATTAAATATACTTCTTAATTGACAAATGGGTTTATGACAGCATACATCATTTTCCGTCTACAGAAGCTTGAAGAAAACTTTCTCAAGTTGTGGTCTTTTGAAAGACCCCGTACATACTCAGGAATATAACAGTTTTTTTGTTGTTATTCGGTTGGTTGATAAAGTTTGATTTTTTTTTTAGTTTTATGAATCCTAATTTTTTAATTAACCTTGCAGTTCGATACTTTTGTTATACTTTTCTGAAAGACGCTGTTTCCTGAGATTATGTGTGGGTATTACAGAACATGTAATGCGAATTGATTTGAGTATATCTATTTACTCCTCGGTTTTCAAACAATGTGAATATCGAGACAAAATTAATCAAGATGACAAAGATGCGGATTAGGGAGGAACCCTATTGTTTAGTGAAAAGAAAAAGAACGAAAAGCGATCAATTTAAAGATTAATAAACAAGAACTTAATTAAAAAAGACGCACAAAGATAAACAAAAGATCAACAAAGGAATACTAGCGTTTATAAAAAATGAAGTGAACACAAGTGAAATAAGTCAATACCTATTGTATGGCATGTTAATTGATTATCTTCGCAATAGGAAATAAGGAAAAAGAGAATGGTGTTGTGACATGGACAAAATACAACATATGCATGGTTACCTGTGGTAGATACTTTCGAGATTAACACATCCACAGGTAGAACAAAAAGAGGTAGGGTAAAGCATCCCAGAAGTTATTTTACATCAGCACCATTATAAAATTATATTTCACTATTTCATAATAAAGATTACAGTAATCAGCTACTCATGTTTTGTTTTTAACCTTAACAGAATTAAGTCATAGTTTTGATTTTGTAATAGACGACAATCTTGAAAAATGGTTTTGCACGTATATTTCATTTTTCTAGTTAAAAAGTTGAAAAATTGTGTGTCTGAAGACATTAATAACTTTGAATCTCATAGAATTTTGATGTTTGTTATGGTCAGTCCGATAATTTGTTTGTTGAATTGTTTATAATTTGAAATAATTATTTGAAATTGCTACGAATATGTCTATAGATATTTTTAGTTAAAAATACTTCAATCAATGTCTATTACATTACAAATTATAATTTTGTTAAAACCTAAAAGTAGATGTACGAAACTGGGATATTTTGAATTCAAGTAAAGATGGAAACATTTTTTTTTATAATTGGATATTTAAACTGATTTAAGATATACTCATGACACATTGTTCTTACATCTTGTAAAAGAGGGACGAAAGATACCAGAGGGACAGTCAAACTCATAAATCGAAAATAAACTGACAACGCCATGCTAAAAATAAAAAAGACAAACAGACAAACAAAAGTACACATCACACAACATAGAAAACTAAAGAATAAGCAACACGAACCCCACCAAAAACTAGGAGTTATCTCAGGTGCTCAGATAGGGTAAGCAGATCCTGTTCCACATGTTGAACCCGTCGTTGTAATACATCATATTGAGTAGAAAATAAAATATCAAAATGCCCTCGACACAAATTTATTTAGACATTTAATATGTAGTCGTGTTCGACTAGGTTTCATCAACTTTCCGATTGTGACCTCCTAGTGAAACATAGATTAAAGAATTCTGACATACATCTTTTACTAAACAGTAAATTAACTCCATGAGATTGGGTACCTGAGAAGGAAATTTGACAAAGAGAAAATTAAAATCGTTGTAGTTATCTGAGCACGTTGTTGAGAACTTTTATCGTCATTAATTTCAAGAAATTTGTTAGCTGTTTTTATAACAGTATGTTGGAAATTTATCATCAATTTCCAAACACAAATTAAATAATATAGGACATTCCCAGATTTGTAAGCTTACTGCATCAGCAGTAACGCTAATAAAGCAGAAAGAAATACACTTACACCTTAGAAAACCAATTTGAGAAGCCATTCTTCTGAACAGATGAAAGAAAGGGCAGACAGGACTATAATTCTACAGATGCATTGTATTCGCCGTTACTGTTTCCCTTTCTGCAAACAGAAATGCAAAATATTCAGACATAACTTGTCAGTACTGGTTTCCCTCAACAACTTCGTATTATGTTAACTAATATCAACATCACTTTCTAGTGTATTTTGATCAAAGAAAGTCGTTTGCTCTGTATGGCCCTTTATAAATCCATTGCGGTTTTTTCTTTTCAATTATAGACAATTGAAGCTGTTATCTTATAATTCGTTTCTGTGTGTGTGTTGTATTGTCGTTTGTTTTGTTGTGATCATCGGTTTTAGTTTATAACCAGGATTATGTTTTCTCTCATTCGATGTATGACTTTTGAATAGCGGTATACTACTGTTGCCTGTATTTACATTAAATATACTTCTTAATTGTAAAATGGCTTTTTGACAGCATACATTATTTTCTATCTGCTATCAACACAAGCTTAAAGAAAACTTTCTCAAGTTGTGGTCTTTTGAAAGACCCCGTGCAAACTCAGGAATATAACAGTTTTTTTTTTGTTGTTATTCGGTTGGTTGATATAGTTTGATTTTTTTTAGTTTTATGGATCTAATTTTTTAATTAACCTTGCAGTTCGGTAATTTTGTTTATACCTATCTGAAAGACGCTGTTTCCTGAGATTATGTGTGGATATTACAGAACATGTAATGCGAATTGATTTGAGAATATCTATTTACTCCTCGGTTTTCAAACAATTCAATATCGAGACAAAATGAATCATGATGACAAAGATGCGGATTAGGGAGGAACCCTATTGTTTAGTGAAAAGAAAAAGAACGAAAAGCGATCAATTTAAAGATTAATAAACAAGAACTTAATTAAAAAAGACACACAAAGATAAACAAAAGATCAACAAAGGAATACTAGCGTTTATAAAAAATGAAGTGAACACAAGTGAAATAAGTCAATACCTATTGTATGGCATGTTAATTGATTATCTTCGCAATAGGAAATAAGGAAAAAGAGAATGGTGTTGTGACATGGACAAAATACAACATATGCATGGCTACCTGTGGTAGATACTTTCGAGATTAACACATCCACAGGTAGAACAAAAAGAGGTAGGGTAAAGCATCCCAGAAGTTATTTTACATCAGCACCATTATAAAATTATATTTCACTATTTCATAATAAAGATTACAAGTAATCAGCTACTCATGTTTTGTTTTTAACCTTAACAGAATAAAGTCGTAGTTTTGATTTTGTAATAGACGACAATCTTGAAAAATGGTTTTGCACGTATATTTCATTTTTCTAGTTAAAAAGTTGAAAAATTGTGTGTCTGAAGACATTAATAACTTTGAATCTCATAGAATTTTGATGTTTGTTATGGTCAGTCCGATAATTTGTTTGTTGAATTGTTTATAATTTGAAATAATTATTTGAAATTGCTACGAATATGTCTAGATATTTTTAGTTAAAAATACTTCAATCAATTTCTATTACATTACAAATTATAATCTTGTTAAAACCTTAAAGAAGATGTACGAAACTGGGATATTCTGAATTCAAGTAAAGATGGAAACATTTTTTTTTATAATTGGATATTTAAACTGATTTAAGATATACTCATGATCATTGTTCTTACCTCTTGTAAAAGAGGGACGAAAGATACCAGAGGGACAGTCAAACTCATAAATCGAAAATAAACTGATAACGCCATGGCTAAAAATAAAAAAGACAAACAGACAAACAAAAGTACACATCACACAACATAGAAAACTAAAGAATAAGCAACACGAACCCCACCAAAAACTAGGAGTGATCTCAGGTGCTCCGATAGGGTAAGCAGATCCTGCTCCACATGTTGAACCCGTCGTTGTAATACATCATATTGAGTTGAAAATAAACTATCAAAATGCCCTCGACACAAATTTATTTAGACATTTAATATGTAGTCGTGTTCGACTAGGTTTCATCAACTTTCCGATTGTGACCTCCTAGTGAAACATAGATTAAAGAATTCTGACATACATCTTTTACTAAACAGTAAATTAACTCCATATGATTGGGTACCCGAGAAGGAAATTTGACAAAGAGAAAATTAAAATCGTTGTAGTTATCTGAGCACCTTGTTGAGAACTTTTATCGTCATTAATTTCAAGAAATTTGTTAGCTGTTTCTATAACAGTATGTTGGAAATTTATCATCAATTTCCAAACACAAATTAAATAATATAGGACATTCCCAGATTTGTAAGCTTACTGCATCAGCAGTAACGCTAATAAAGCAGGAAGAAATAAACTTACACCTTAGAAAACCAATTTGAGAAGCCATTATTCTGAACAGATGAAAGGAAGGGCAGACAGGACTATAATTCTACAGATGCATTGTATTCGCCGTTACTGTTTCCCTTTCTGCAAACAGAAATGCAAAATATTCAGACATAACTTGTCAGTACTGGTTTCCTTAAACAACTTCGTATTATTTTAACTAATGGCAACATCACTTTATAGTGTATTTTGATCACAGAAAGTCGTTTGCTCTGTATGGCCCTTTATAAATCCATTTTGGGTTTTTTCTAGTCAATTCGGGTTAACGTTGGTAGAGAAAAACAGAGAAAGTTAGCAATTGTACAAGATTTATCAATGAACCAACATAAAAGACAAATGTGCGCCCCGCAGAAAATCGGCAATTAGAGAGAAAATAGGCAACTGTTGAGAAAGGTCCTATATAATCATGCAAATCTAACGAGGCTTAAATAAATGAATATGCGCATGTTTGTTCTTTAAATTTAATTTCTTCTCAGTCTTTTAAAATGATTTTCATCGTGAGTTTTTTAGAATAGAAATAAAAGATTGCATTGAAGCAATTTGACTCAATAGTCGAGACTTTTAACATTTCTTCTGCTGGTTTATCTTAATCCAATTTACACAAGTGTCAATTTAAGTTTAATAGAGGTACATTGTTAATTCATAAATTTAATATAAAAGTGTAATATTTACAACAATTAAGACCTGAGCATATAAAACCATTTAACTTTTAAGTAGGAAGAAAGGTAATGGATTTACTTTTGTAGTTTTTAATTAAAATGAACTATATAATTCCAGTTGTTTAATATGTTGTTTTTTTATGTGCAAATTTGTTAATTTATTATAGGTGAGATTTCTAATTTGAATGTACGTAGGTTGGTGGTACGGCTGAAAATGCAAATGTCATTTGGCAATAATAGAACTTACAAGATCCGAGTTGTAAAACTTAATTGTGTGTTTTATTGCTAACACTTTTTCTGCATGATATATTTAACATTCATTAATCCGACATAAAATACATGAAAATAGAAAAAAGGAAACATTATCATCCGAGGTAGGCGTTCCGTTTCATTTGATTCTGTTGGTAAATTTGTTTCTGTATACCATAAAACAGCGATGGCAACACAATGGGACTTGGCACTGTTATTCCTAATGGCAAACTTTAAACCTTGTTCAGAAAATGAAAAAATCTAGAACTATCTTTACACTTTATAAATGATGTCATCTACCAGAATATTTCCAAGTTTTGTATTATATTGGTAACATCTATCCCATTGTAATAGTGGATACAATTAACATTTGATTCGATGCGTCTTGCGAAGACGAAACGCAATTTTGTACATCCAACATTCATGTATTTAATTTTGATGTTTCTGATATGGTTTCGTTTGGATAATCTGTTATGTCCTCTCATCATTTTAGTCTAAATAGTTATTAAGTTGCCTTTTTATACAATCATTGTCATGAACATTGTTTGAACGTTTATTGTGAAAATATATGTATAAATTCTAGATTGCATGTTAGTTACGTAAGCGCGTCACTGCTTTTAATATCCTTTGGTGTTTGTCAATTTGTCAGGGGAAAGAAATACTGAATCATAGAAAGAATTTAGTCTTTAAACCTAAGGTGATAGGAAATCACAGAATTTTTAATTTTAATTCCTCCAAAAGTGTTTGAATATAACAGATACTAGTTGCACTGTGTTAAAGTTTAGCATGATATCGTTTTACATGAAAGTAAACATGTGACAATGTTATTTGGAATGCATTGTATACACAATCTTATTGTAATCTTGAAATCATGAAAGTTATTTGCATTTACCTTAATACCATCAATTTTGCGACAAAGTTATTTCAATTATTAAGTGAAATATTGCGTTTTGCTAGGGACATGTAAATGTAAAATGAACCAACTAAAAGTTTAGTCGATATTTTCAGCCTCATGTTTTATGCATGTACTCGTGTGTTGCTATAGTAGACTCATTAAAATACACCTCAATTAAACGAAGTAATTAAATTTAAGTAAATAAGATAAGGAAAAATAAATATTTACGTCTCTATGATAGCCACAGTAAATGTCAAAGTGATATTTATGATTCATGTCATGTCGATATATATATATAGATACTGAATTGTGATAGTCAACACCGCATCGGTTACCTCCCCTTGATAAATACAGAACGAAAACAGAAAATGTTTGAACTGGAATAATTTTACTTTTCTTTGTTCAGGACAAAATGTAAAACAATTCAAATGTGAAAGCCAAAGGCCTGCTTTAATTGGCGAGGTCAAAAGGAAAATAAGGAGATATTGAAAAATTGTCGTTTTTTACTATTCTCTTCAATTTGATAATCATCACAATTATAACTAAACCAATCTGGTACGAAGGAAACATTCAACGTCGTTTTACCACTCTCTCCAATCAAACTAATTAATACCATCATATATAGAACTGAAAGAAGGAAATATACGTATGATCCAATTTTATTTCTTTTCATATTATTCAATAAATTATTACTAACTAAGGCACTGCAGAAGTTATTGACATAAGGTGCATTTCTATTTCTTTCATTTCCTTTTGTAGATAGGAAAAACCTTAATTGGTATATTGGCATCAATATTTTATTCTTTAACAAAGAGAAATATGTTTGCGTGAAGA
The DNA here is from genome assembly GCF_963676685.1 of Mytilus edulis. NCBI lineage: Eukaryota > Metazoa > Mollusca > Bivalvia > Mytilida > Mytilidae > Mytilus > Mytilus edulis. Next base: position 93,550,997 of record NC_092344.1, read on the forward strand.
ATTGTCAATATAATTACATATTTGATACATTAAGACAGATTAAAATCAATTTATTGAATTATATTATAAACAAAATAATAATAAATGACACTGAGCAATGGCGGGTATTGTCAACAATACTTAGGTAATCTAAACCCTGGACTATTTAACATCAATACTAATTAGAGCAATTTGTTTTGTAATTATATACAATATATTTCATTTTTAAATTGTTATTGACTTGGCATATTATACATTTCGCAATTGTGGTTAAAAAATCCTGATCTATATGTTGTATTATCGTGAATCGAATAATTCATTTTACATATTTACATCAATGTAAATGTTTATTTCGGCTTTCAGAACCTAAAATGTGCTTCAAATTACCACCACCTTCAAAAATACGAAAAATGTTTAGTTTTAATCCATTCGTATAATTCTTAATGCTAGATTTTTTGTTTTGTTATCGAAACAAATTTAATCTCCTAATATATATAGTGTTATTAGCCGACCTCTTCTTATTTTCATTTGAATCGGAGTTCCTTCAGACACTTGACAAAAACAAGAAGTTCAAAGAAGCCAGGTTATTTTATTTCACATTCAAATATAAAGATGATGTTCTTTCCATTAATAAACCGAATTTTTCTGATTGGGTTCCATTAATTTATCTCCCAGAACTAGAAATTAGAGAAACAACATGTTTCCTATGTCTCATTTTTAGACTTATTCCTCAAATTTGACATATACAGTCATCACAGTACCAGAATCTACGTCAAATTAGACGATTTTAATTTTGAAATTATCAATTTCTCCCACCTTAGTAGCAATATACTTATTGGATATATATTTCACAACTTATTCGGTTTTCAATAGCTTGCAGTTCCTACGCAAAACTTTGTAAAACCGGTCACCAGTGTCTGAGCACAGAGTTGATAAACCAGGGGTATGTCAAAGAATGTCTATCCTTTTTCTAAAAAAGTTCATCGGAAGGTATCAAGACCATGTAGATAAATATTCCATATCAACTTCACAAACAATTCACGATGGTCTTGAAGTTAAGATTATTGGTACTGACGTTGTTTATCGTCTTAATAACGTGTTATAGGTACCGATTATCAGGTTATCTGCATGTTGATATCGTAAAATATCAGCTGCGAGACATAATATGAAGCTTTTTGTCGAGCCTTCATATAATGTCAAGCAGCTGATATTTTACAATATCAATATGCAGATAATCTGATAATCGATTTATCGCGCTATATTTGCGTGATTCAGAAGTGTCTTCCTTTTTCACCAGGACACAAAAGATGACTTGATAAGTTCGGGTCAAAGTTATTAACGTCGGGTCAAACATTATGACGTCGCTGATATGTCCGGGTCAAAGTTATCTATTATGTTTGTTTTGTTCACACATCGTAGTCAATATATACGAATGTCACACAAGTGAGAAGTTTAGCTAGCTATAAAACCAGGTTTAACCCACAATTGTCTACATAAGAAAATGCTTGTACTAAGTCAAGAATATGACAGCTTTTATCCATTCGTTTGATGTGATTGAGCTTTTAATTTTGGCATTCAATTAGGGTTTTTCCGTTTTGAATTTTCCTCGGAGATCAGTATTTTTGTGATCTCACTTTTTCCTACGTATCATCATGGTTATTTAAGAATATGTCAAAATCTTCTTGATTGAATACATTATTTGTGTGTTAAGTTTTGTTTTGTAAAATGTGCTACTTCCATGGCATACATAATTGAATATTTACGTTTTAAATATTTATAGATTTCATAACATTTGGTCTCTGACGTACCGGGTGAAGTTTATTCCAGAAACATATATCGTCCGCGCGGGTTTCGGTGTCATAATTCTTTGACGGTATCTTATTTGTATAGTGATGCCAATTGAACAGTAGCTATTTAGCTTGTGTAATCAACTCCTTAATCCTATATTCCTTCAGTTTCACGGAAAGATTGCACACATATGGATAGTTCAACTGTTTTTATGGTACTGTTTCAGGATTTATTTCCAGACATGGGGACGTCACAACTTTTACTTCAAAATTTTCAAAAAAGACGATACCTTTTGTGTAATCTTCTCACCGTACAGTTTTCAACCCAGATTCATAAAACATCACAGAAAAAGTATTCACATCTATTGAAATTGTGTGACAACCATTTCGAGATGTAAACAAATAATATTTTATTTATTATGTCTGTTTAGTTCACGCATCATTGTAAATATAACGGAATTTGATGACTGTCATCAAAGTGAGAGGGTTAGCGCTATAAAACCAGGTTTAATCCACCAATTTCTACATTTGAAAATGCCTGTTCCAAGTCAGGAATATGACAGTTCTTGTCCATTCGTTTTTGATGTGTTTTGTTATTTGATTTTGCCATGTGATTATGGACTTTCCGATTAGATTTTCAGTATTTTTGTGATTTTACTTTTTTCTAGATTTTTAAATTTATATTTCCTTATATTTTAATATAGATTATATACCTCCGGCTGTTGTCTACTCTTTGGTCGGGTTGGTGTCTCTATGACATATTCTCAATTTTTTATATTACTAGAAACTTTCTGTTCTACATTTGTACCAGGCCATTTATTTTAATTTTTACAACTGGGATCAAAATACTGATTAACATTGTGGTTAAGCTCGACTTTGATACTCATATTGATAGAACAGAGGCAGAAGATACCGAATATATATTCAAACTCATAGTAAGTATAAGTGACAAACTAAGTGACAATCGAATGTCATCAAATGAAAAAAACGACAAAGGGTAAAACAGTCGACACTAAAGACTGGGCCACACGAACGACACAAAAAAAAACCAGGGCGATATAAGATGCTACAGAAAGTCAAACAGATCCTGCTTCACTTGTGGCATCTGTCGTATTAACTATGTAAGTACGCATTGTAGTTGATAGGTTTCATCTTATAATGTCGGTGATAATGTATGGCAAGCCGTTCTCGTCAAAACTATGTTTAAACCCTTTTTTCGAAAACAAAATACACACTGAGAATTAAAAACCTAAAATAACACACTGAGAAATCGAAATTACACACTGAGATTTAAAAAATAAAAAACACACACAGAGAATTCAAAATTACACACTAAGATTTTAAAAAGACACACTGAGATGAAATAAATTGAAAACACACACTGAGAATTGTTAATTACACACTGAGATTTCAAAAATACGCACTGAGATTAATATTCAAATTACTAATGAATATTCATGAGATGAATAATTCAACTGATTTATATCTTGATCTCAAGAACTCTTGTCATTATAATGAAATGCTATTCCTTCAACCAACATTCGTAATAAATTTCAAGACTTAACATCGCTCATATTCATAAGTTTGTTGCCTATAATTCAGATCATTACTACCAGTAATTAAACATGTGTCCCTTTTCAAAGTCTTCCAACTGCTTCCCTAATTTCGCTAGCTAATCTTTTATATTTTTGTTACGTTTATATACTATAATAGACACTTGAGTAAAAATTTCACTGCATTCTTTTGCAGATTGTCCAATGTTTTCTTATAATTTTAATAAAGTTTTTCACCATTTGGTTATATTTTGTAATAAGAGTAAGTGGGTATTTTTCTTGTTCTTGTATTTCTAAAGTTTTTTTTATTAATAATTTGGAACCAAATCAAAGGACTAGCGAGTTTTGTCCCCTTGTTGTTTTAAGCTTGTAATAGATTCAGATTAAGTATGCTAATTAGATATGTGCGCATAAAAAGTGCGCACAAATCTCAGTGTGTAATTTTAAATTCTCAGTGTGTAATTTTAAATTCTCAGTATGTAATTTTAAATTCTCAGTGTGTAATTTCAAATTCTCAGTGTGTGTTTTCAGTTTATTTATTCTCAGTGTGTCTTTTTGAAATCTCAGTGTGTAATTTTCAATTCTCAGTGTGTAATTTTCAATTCTCAGTGTGCGTTTTTCGTTTTTGTAATCTCAGTGCGTCTTTATGAAATCTCAGTGTGTAATTTTTAATTCTCAGTGTGTAATTTTCAATTCTCAGTGTGTAATTCTCAATTCTCAATGTGCGTTTTGAAGTTTTTAAATCTCATTGTGCTTTGTTGTAATTCTCAGTGTGTAAATTTTTCGAAAAATGGTTTAAACATAGTTTTGACGAGAACGGCTTGCCATAATAATGTCACACTCACCTGACATAAAATGAGAACATGTCAATATGATAACATATTTTACAGAAAGAAAAAAAAAAACACTTCATAATAAATTTCTTTGGTTCTAAGTGCTTTTTCTGGATTTACCTTCACCAGGAACGCTCCATGTAACATTTGAAAACCAGGGACGTATAAATACAATGGAAGGTATATGACCTAAACTTCGAAGGAACTCAATCGCATTATTCAAAGTGATGTATAGCTTAGAGTAAACTGTTCCTTAGGGAGTTTGCACCTTAATTTCTTTATAATCTTAATATGTGCAGCTTGAACATTTATTTGACATGAGGTGCTAATATTTCATGTGATATTGTGTCGTATAAATATTCTCTGCTTTTTCAGTCTATTTTCATATAAATTTTAAGAAGAAGAATGAGAACTTTATGTTCTTTTCGTTTATTTAGTCAATATAAAAAAAGAGGCCACATATGAGGTAGTTATTAAAATACTTTCCGTTATATGTATATGAGTAATTGTCCAACATTCAAATGTCCAATTCTTATCTTTTCTTTTCCTTCTTATTATTTTGTATTCTTGGTCTCGTTCTGAAAAAGCCAGCAATACCGTATTCAATGTGATATTAAAAAAAATTATCAAACGATGGTTTGGTTGTAAAATTGTCCAATGAAGCAAGCACCCAGCAGAATTAACAATTCTATTATTCATTAATGACAAGTTTTAGAAACACATATCGTTTTATTTTACTGTTGAATTTTCAGAGCATTGACTTGACCTTCGAAGACGACGATTTTCAAAAGAAAGGTCAGCTTTCATCGAACCACTTTTATCAGAATGTTCCGAGATTGCTGTCACCACACTTACTACATCTTCTCTGTCCTGGTATTCTGCGAATGTTCTATAATTCTGACATAACTGTGGCACCCATTCTTGAAACAGATGGTGAACAATGTCTTTGCTGCTAAGTCGTCTTTTTATTTTACTCCAATGACTTTCTGTTTCAAATTCATCGTCTCTGTCATAGTAAGCTAAATAGTTCATATATTTTGAGAGGTTTTGATTGTCCAAGTTAAAGGCGCTTGGTCTACGGCAGATACTAGTCCGTATTCTCGGTCTTGGCACCGGTAACACAGTACTGTCTAAACGTTTAGAGGTGGAAGCTCGGGGTATTGAAGTCGCAGGTCTACTGTGAGGAAGAATATTTGTATCGCCGAAACGCAAAATTGGTGATATGAATCCGTCTTTTTGAGTCCTATGTATTCCCATTTTGAATATGTGATATTGTTTTCTTCTTTGATAAATTGGCTTTGTTGAGCCGAATGCAGAAGATACAGGAACGAAAATGTCTTACCTTCTTGCACTGTGTTGATGATTTACTTCCTTTTTTCGATTTTAGAAGAGATAAGGGTGGAACGAGAAATAAATCGCTTCCAATATTTCACTTTATCAACTTTTCATTTTAACTTTGCATGCATGTAACAGATATTGTTCCTCAAAATACGTTTCTATTACGTCATCTATTCCATGGACAACATTATAAATTACAATAGTCTTTATTGTCCACTAAATGTTCCAACTACTATTTTGAATAGATAAATTAATGTATGTATGAGGCTTGAATTTAACTAATTTTATAATTCAGTTATTTTATACACGAGTGCATTAAGAAATGGGTTTCCTTTGTGCTTAATAATATTACTTATTAAACTGATTAAAATTTCATTACTGTAGAAATATACAGAGTGACGCTTTGTGAATTAATTTTCCTTCTATACAATAGAATATATAACTAATCTTAAGTACAGTATATAATTACAGCTAATTAAAGTAGGGATCAGGATTAAATACGTTTTTACATGGAAAGAAAAAAATATACAGCTTAAGGTAATCTAAACTTTGGTAATACAACAGAGGTGTCTACAATCTAAACACTTACCGAAAATAATCCTATAGAAAGATTAATACTATTAAAAGCATGACTTATATGTTTTGACAAAACTAGTATTTATTTAAATAGTTCATTTGGCAATAAAATTAAATTATGATGCATTTGCATTACAAACAGATCTTGACAAATTGGCATCACGGGGAAACTACGTGGAAAATGGCATTACACACAAAAAAATGTAATGTAATTTCATCAGTCGCCAGAAATTAAAAAAAAAAAGCCAATCACATGGAAGTACCCATTAAACAATCACTCTTTAGAACATGTAACAACAAGCAAAATATCTGGGGTTAACCATCAGCTCAAAACCAACCTTAAAGGAGGTGTACACCCATGCAAGAAAGCTATTAGCATCTTATACTTTATAAGGTGGAACATAGAAGTTCAACATCCATTAAAGAGCAAGCATACGATTATCTAGTAGAGCATCACTAGAGTATGCTTGCACTGTTTGGGACCTCTACTTACAACAAGACATACATGGTATTGAAAACGTTCAAAGGAAGGCTGTCTGTTTTGTAACCAAAAAATACAGAAACACCTCAACTTTTGTAGGTAACATTGTTACAACACATTGAACAGGACAGTTTGAACTTCTTATTTTTCTCTGTTTTTAATTTGTATGTATATATAAACCTATGTCTTGTTGTAATGTCTGTAACATAATCTTTAATTTGTTGAAGGCGGTCACTATACGGTAGAACCAAAAGTAGAAGTAGAAAAATCTTTAATTGTTGAAGTTTTTTAAGATTATTTTCATTAACATATAACACGCATCTCTTAATTTTTGAAATCATATTCACCACCCAAAAGTTAGCATTTACAATCTGATTACCATTGCAATATTTTATAAGTTAAACCAATGTTTAATGAACCCTGATCGGATTAAATAAATAGTATATAAAATATGGGTACATGGAATTGTCATGTCCAGTTGTAAACATTATGATGAGAGGAGGTGTCGATTTGGCTGTTGCAGGGTGTATAAATGCAACGTGCAGTCGAATAAGGACAAAGGGAGACAACGATTTGGAACTAAAACAAGAAAGCCATGCAGTGCCAGGTTAAAAAGAGAGGCGAAAGAAACCAAAGTGACATTTCAACTTATGAAGTCAAAATAAAATGAAAACGTCATGGCAATAAAATGACCAAAAGACATGCATACAACAGTATACAAAACACAACTAGAAAAATAAAGATTAAGCAACAGGAAACACATCAAAAACCGGGGGTGATCTCAGGTGCTCCGGAAAAGTAAGCAGATCCTACTCCACATTTGGAATCCGTCGTATTGCTAATGAAAGTACTTACCCACTGATAAGTCTAATTCGATAGGTTGCATTCGAGGACAAAGGGGGCGGGGCGGAATTGTGGTTAAGGCAATTGGGAGATATCTTTCGTCATCTTTGTAACAGATTTTACGTATCAGTCAACCAACTCGTGATAGTGTCCGTAATCTTTTTAAAAGGATGATTTTGATTTCACAACTTGGAACTCTTAATGTAATCACTTCCCTGTGAGCAGTAACCCCTACCAAAGAAACACAAGCCTATGAATATCGTAAAAACATGGAGATATATTCTCCATATGCAGGCACTGCTGGAACATTGCTTCATAGAAATGGAAAGTTAACAATTGGTAAGCTGAACTCATCTATTTTTGTCAATGAGTTTTGTTCTTAACCGACCTTTCGCTGTTCAATAAAGCTCATTGACGATGTCTTAGTGAACGATAACAGAGATGACACAGATGTGTCAATAGATATAGGAAGATGTGGTATGGGTGCCAATGAGACAACTCTCCATCCAAGTAACAATTTATCAAAGTAAACCATTATAGGCCACGATACAACCTTCTACACGGAGCACTGGCCCACACCGAACGGCAAGTTATAAAAGGCCCCAAAAATTACTAGTGTTAAACCATTCAAACGGGAAAACCAACGGTCTAATCAATATAAACGACAAGCATGGTTAAACCGTTAGAGAAAATGGACAAGAACTACATACAGACAAACAAAGCCTGGAGATATAAAATATATTTTATGTGAAAATGACAATGAGTTTGCCACGCTCATCACGATCTTGAAGACCCCACGACCGTGATACGACCTTACTACGATCATCAAAATTTGCATTTTTTTCACAAAATGCGATCTGTGAAAAAAATGCCAATTGTGAAGATCGTAGTACGTGCAGTAAGGTCGTATCTCGGTCGTGGTGAGGTCTTCAAGATCGTGATGAGCGTGGCTAACTTTGAACATGTTCAAAACAATCGTGGTGCGGTCGTGGCGAAATCAGGTCGTAGTAGAAGCGTAGTGAGAGCGCACTAAGATCGTAGTAACATCGCAAAGGTCGCTGTACCATCGTAGCGAGATCGTAACGAAAAAGTGATTCTATTTGGAGAGACTGCGCTACGATCTCACAGCGACGTTATTACGACCTTACTACGACCATATCACGTTCTCACCGCGACCCAACTACGCTTCTACTACGACTATACCACGCTGTTCACGACCATAGTACGATTCTAGCACGCCCGTGCCGTCCTCATCACGCTCTTTTTAAGACCTGACTACGTTCATACTACAACCAGTATTCTCACTGTCATTTTGACATAAAATATTTAAAAAAAGTTCCCTAGATTTTGTTTGTCTGTATGTAATTATCCATTTGCTCGAACGTCTCAACCATGCTTCTCGTTTTTATATAGAGAAGACCGTTGGTTTTCCTGTTTAAATGATTTTACACTAGTAATTTTTTAAGCCCTTTATAGTTTGCTGTTCGGTGTGAGCCAAAGCTCCACGTGTTCTAGAAGATGTTGGTGGCATGACTGTATTGTTTCCGAGAAATCTACGTATTAATCAGAAATAGAAGGAATGGACTGACTGTATTGATATGGAACACGATGCTGACGTTATTGCTGAGAACGTAGTAAGATCGCGGTATGAGCGTAGTATAATCGTGGTAAGAACATGCTATAATTGCAGTAGAAGCGTGGTAAGATCGTGTTGCAACCGGATAAGTCGTGGTATGGTCGTATAGTGAGAACGTGATGAGCGTAGAAAGATCTTGATAAGCGTAGTGAGGTCGCAGAATAAACGCGGTGAGAATGTGGTATAATCAGAGCGGGGTCGTTGTAGAAGCGTAATGAGGACGAAGAAGCATCGTTAAAGCAACGAAAATTTACATTTTCATGCCGCTCATACCGCGACCTCTCCACGATTTGAATTTATTTTAGATCGCGGTGAGCGTGGTGCGATCTTGGTCTAGTGGGACTTGGGCTTAAGCAATAAATGCACTTTTGAGCCTATAAATTACATATTAGTCGGACCGGTAATAAAGAAATTGAATTAAACTACAAGAACCTTTTTATGCAACGGGTGCCACATGTGGAGCAGGATCTGCTTACCCTTCTGGAGCACCTGAGATCATCCCAAGTTTTTGGTGGAGTTTAAGTTACTAGTACCACCCGGTAAAACTCATGTTATCAATTCTTTTAATAAACTTATTTTTAAAGGTTACATATTGAACACTGTAAATACATCTTTGAATATTGTTTTTATTGGTATTTTGTTAACAGTAAATTAAAACCTTACTAAACGTTGTACATATGTACTTTCACGGTACTACAATCCCATAGTTTGGCATTGTACAAGGTCATGTTTATGTCTGACTGTTAATGACGTCTTTACATTAAATCCATTGAATGTTGGACGTGTACTGATTGATATTTTAGTCTTATATGAATGATTTTGTTATTAGTTGTCATTGGTTTTGAATTAGCTGTCAGTAACTGTGAGTTCTCTCATAGCTGTAATCTTTTTTAATTTTTTTTTGTGAACGAGGGACTGATATATACCCTGCCACGTCCTGTCTATGTTTCTTCTGATGAGTTTATCCTTTTTCAAATGATTTAATAGATTGTTCTGGTGTTCTGTTGTTACGCCACTGTCCCAGGTACGGGGATGGTTGCACACTTTCAAACATGGTAACCCTTATCATATTCTTAATTGGCTGTCCTAAGTAAGGAGCATGTATGTAGTTCAGTGGTTATCGTTAATTCATGTCTGTCATAAATATTTTTCGTAATTTGTTTTGTTATAAGTTAGGCTGTTAGATTTCAATTGAATTGTTTCATGTTTTTCATGTCGGTGCCTTTTATAGCCGACTCGATGGTATTGCTTATATCCATTTCATTTAAACTTTGGAGGATAGTTGCCTCATTGGCAATCATATACCACATCTCCTTATTCAATATATTAAAGAAAAGGTGTTTTTTTTTAAATGACATTGTTGGTGAACTGCCGCTGTTTCATTTTTTTTTAATAATGTACCATGCTACAATTGGAAAACAAATTTGTTCTTCTTTATTCGCACCACTGTATATAAAATTTAAACACCCTTTTCTCTAGATTTGAGTCACGGGTAACAAAAGCATTATAATGGAAAGATAATTAAATTCAAATGCATTTTTTAACAGATGTAATATTACCAAACATAGATTAATTGATCATAATGAATTAACTAAAAAGGAAAACACCTACAAATTCTGAGAGAGAAAACAATTATGTCAATCCGGTAATGAAGATGACTGACATTTTGTTTGCAGAAAAAAAAACTCGATCAACCATTTGACTAGCTATTATCAATCTAATGAACGTACGTAGGACTATAATTACTTGCAGGATAATGAAAATATAAGATATGACCTGCCATTTAACACAAAACAGCGTCCTACAGGAAACATTCCTAAGTACTGAACAAAAAGTCATTAGTACCTAGGTTATAACTATACGGTATGGGTTTTGTTTCTTGCTAAAGCCTTTATCCCCAATGTCATTTTTCTACCGCAGGTTTCCTGGCATGATCTCATTTTTCATCGGTGATTTCCTAGATCAGTGCCGTTCACCCCTCACCCTGCGGAAAGTTGATCATATGTATACATAAAGCCACTTTTCCCCATCAATGATAAGGACTTTACTATGTATATACAACAAACTATCAAAAATTTTCTTGAAAATTGATTATTTTATATACTTATTATAATTTCGATAAACGTTTTAGTATGTTGTTATAAATCAAATATGAGAATTTGACTCCAATCAGGGATCATAAATTTGAAAGCCAATGCCCCTATTAAAATAGATATTTTGTATGTACTTTTGTTTTTTTGTCCTTCTTCTATGTATTTTTATTTTTTCAATCAAATTGGAACGGGAAAAGTTCACCAATATTTCATGAATATATCATTGATTTTACGAATCTGGTGTAATCAAAAATCAAAATTGCAATAGAATTTTGTTAACTTTTCAAATTTTAAAAACATGTAGAAACCAGATACCGATTAAAAGGATAAAAGAAAAATTTATTGTTTAGCATACAAAACCAATGATGGTACTCTACTACTGGATAGCTCTGTTCGATATTTCCAGAATAAGAAGAGCTCGAAGAACAGGTACCGGTATTGTATACTTTTGGCCATATTCATGTTATGTTCTTCTTAAAGTTTTTGTACATAACAGATGATTTGGTACGTCCTATTGTTCGTCTAGCTACACGGCTGATGTACATGTAGGCCGCAATATTTTCTTTCTATGTACTATTTTGTGGAAACTTGAGAGCATATTCATTCGTGTAGTAGCAAGAGGTCAATGCAAAATTTTCTCGGCAGGAATTGATTATCTTTCTAGAACATGCAGGCGTGTTTCCAGCAAAAGTCCTTAATGAGTTTGCTTCCAAGTTTGTCACGAAAGATCTACAACGATGTTTCGTGACATTTATTAGCAACAGAAAGAAGAAATCACAAATATAAAACCTCAGTATCAGTTTATTGGCAGTGGATACGTGGAAACAAATAAAATAACAGAGTGTACATATCATACAGTAATACTCACAACCACATAAATGTCAGTAATTGGAGTATATACTACCTTTGGACAAAGATCTACTTTTAGACTTTCCAAGTAAATGTACAGCCATATTTAGTTTAGCCATACGTCTTCGCCGTCTCCTAAAACACCTATCGTCTTCTCCTTGTACTGCAGGTTTCCGATATGATTTAGTCATTTGAGGTTCCCATAATTCAAAAAGTCTATGAATCATTCCCAGTCCAACAGCTGGTTTAATGTTCTGTTTGATTTCCTTTGGTTCTATAGCAGATTTTGGCCTCACTATTTTCGTTGGTTCTCTCGATACTGAACGGTAAGTTCCAGCTGTTTGTGGTCGACTTAACGATGTTGTCGTCTGTGCTCTACTAGCAATTGATGATATTGACCGCGCACTTGGAAATCTATCATCTGAATCTCTCCTCAGATTATTTGTTGGAGTACTCGTAAGAATACGTCCAACTAAACTTGTTCTTTTGATTAAATCCTGCAAATGTTTGTTTTGCCATTTTGTTTTGGGTGGTGGCGGAATAAATTGTATTTCCGATGGATACTGTTCCTCTACTGTTATTATAATTTTGGGTCCAATATTAGACATGGTTAATCCACTATCAATCTTACACTTAACGTCAGATATTCATGGTATTTGCTTCAAAGGGCATCCAATGTTCCAAAAGAAAATCCTTTCCTTTCACAGAATCTGTTGCTATTTTGTGAAACAGAAAACAGCGTTGTGTCGTCTCTTAACAAATTAGAACCTTTAAAGCATCCAATTAACAAAGTTTTAACCAATTTAACCGCAAAGCATTAATCCATATGTAAATATCAATATTTATATCAAATGTACACAATTTACATATTTAAAATTATGATTCAATAACGGTTATTGTTTCAGATAAAAAGCTATTTGTCATGATTTTAATTCATTGTCTGATATCGGATAACGCTTAAAATTAAAACAGTGTCGGGTTGCTGATAAGACAAAACTGGTAGCTGCTTCAGAAATATCTATTGTACTGCAGTAATAGCATATCAGTCGGTAATCTTAAAAGTCGTCTGTTATCCGTTCGGTCCACCTCGTTGTTAATCGATGCGGCACGCACCATCTGGGTTACGCACGATCACACCTAAAGACAAAACTTAAGAGAACATTTATTTAAACTAAAATTTAAATGCCGTTTTGAATACAAGTATCAATGCAAGATTTATCCATTTATTGAGTGAAGATTATACGAAGTGCTGATTACTTCACAAGCTGCAAAAATAGGAAACAACTTGACAAATTAAAATCGGCCCAGATTTAAACTTCTTTTGAATTAACTTGACGCGCTTATAAAAGTTTATTGAAATTTATAGTTTATTCGAATTCATGTGAATTACGGACATTTGACCGAAGTTAATTAATACTAAAATAAACTGGTGTCTAGGTTTTAATCCTGTAATTCCACGTTAAATAAAAAAGCTTCGTACTGACAATTAAAACTTTAATCCTAATTGAAAAGGCATAAGTTCAAATTTTGAAATGACATCACTGCACAAACATGTACAATGTTTCATTTTTATTAAAACACTTACGTCATGTATAACCAGGGGCAGATTCAGCCATTTTAAAAAGGGGGTTTCCAACCCAGGATAAAGGGGGAGGGTCCAGCCATGTATGTCTCCATTCAAATGCATTGATCGTCCAAAACAGGGGGGTCCATCCCCAGCGCCCCCTGGATCCGCCACTGATGGCCACTTTACTTTTGTCACCATTTAAAGTCATTTAGATAAAAACAGCATCGTTGTTCTATGTATAAAATAAAAGTTTACACACTAAAATGTCTCGTGATTGAATTTTTGTTGAAAGTCTGTAATATTAAGTATTTAATACAAATATCCCATAAAATAACTAGAGGCTCTCAAGAGCCTGTGTCGCTCACCTTGGTCTATGTGCATATTAAACAATGGACACAGATAAATTCATGACAAAATTGTGTTTTGGTGATGGTGATGTGTTTGTAGATCTTAATTTACTGACCATTCTAGTTACTACAATTATCTCTATCTATAATGAACTTGGCCCAGTAATTACAGTGAAAAATATTTTGTAAAAATTTACAGAAATTTTATAAAAAATTTTGAAAATTGATAAAAATTGACTATAAAGGACAATAACTCCTTAAGGGGTCAATTGACAATTTTGATCATGCTGACTTATTTGTAGATCTTACTTTTCTGAACATTATTGCTGTTTACAGTTTATCTCTATCTATAATAATATTCAAGATAATAACCAAAATCTGCAAAATTTCCTTAAAATTACTAATTCGGGGGCAACAACCCAACAACGGGTTGTCCGATTTGTCTGAAAATGTCAGGGCAGATAGATCTTGACCTGAAAAACAATTATACCGTAGTCAGATTTGCTCTAAATGCTTTGGTTTCAGAGATATAAGCCAAAATCTACATTATATCCCTATGTCCTATTTTTAGCCATGGCGGCCATCTTGTTTGGTTGGCCGGGTCATCGACACACTTTTAAAACTAGATAAGCCAATGATGGTTTTGGCCAAGTTTGGTTAAATTTGGCCCAGTAGTTTCAGAAAAGAAGATTTACACAAAAGATTACTAAAATTTTAGAAAAATGGTTAAAAATTTACTATAAAGGGCAATAACTCTTTAAGGGATCATTTGACTTTTGGTCATGTTGTCTTATTTGTAGATCTTACTTTGCTGAACGTTATTGCCGTTTACAGTTTATCTCTATCTATAATAATATTCAAGATAATAACCAAAAACTGCAAAATTTCCTTAAAATTACTAATTCTGGGACAGCAACCCAACAACCGGTTGTCCGATTTGTCTGAAAATTTCAGAGCAGATAGATCTTGACCTGATGAACATTCCCCGATGTCAGAATTGCTCTAAATGCTTTGGTTTCAGAGATAGAAGCCAAAATCTACATTTTACCCCTATGTCCTATTTTTAGCCATGGCGGTCATCTTGGTTGGTTGGCTGGGTCATCGCACTCATTTTTTTAAACTAGATACTCCAATGATGATTGTGGCCAAGTTTGTTTAAATTTGGCCCAGTAGTTCCAGAGGAGATTTTTGTAAAGTTAACGACGACGACGACGACGGACGCCAACCGATGAGACAAGCTCACTTGGCCATTTGGGCCAGGTGAGCTAAAAAATAACTTTGTTCCATAAAAGTGGGGTTAGTCAGATGACTATTACAGACATGTACTTCTTACAATAATTCCATATACCAAATTTTGTGCTCCTAAAGAATCGGAAAAACAGACCAAAGCACAAAATCTTAATATTGACCGATGAACCGGTGAAAATGAGGTAATGATTATAAACCTTGTCGGACAGACATGTACAATCATTCCATACACCAAATATGACCGACATCTTGCTTATAGTATCTGAGAAATAGATCAAATCACAACAAATGTGCACACACTGAAATGTCTCGCCTTCTTTACTGACCACTGATTTTGTGTTGATAATTTGATATTTCTAAATATAAAGCTTTACATGTACATACTATCACATAAACTAATATGATCCAAGAAATTAGGTGACGGTCAGATAACCCCAACGGAAAATACATGTACACCTTACAATCATGCAAAACACCAAATATAGTTGACCTATTTCTTATTGTGTCTAAGAAACAGACTAAACTGGGAAAACTTTTAAACATTGACCATGAAAATGAGGCCGAGATCAGATGAGCCATACCAGACGGACATGTAAACCTTACAATCAATCTATTATTTAAATATAGTTGACCTGTTGCTCATAGTATCTAAGAAACAAACTTAACCATTAAAACTTAACATTAATCAATGAACCATGAAAATGAGGTCATGGTCAGATGATACTGCAAGACAGGCCTATACACGTTACAATCATTTTCTATATAAAATAAGTACGCAATATTTTTACTATTTCTCAAATTTCAAGCATTGAACTATTGGACCGGGCTGAAACTATTTGACCGCAAGTCACGGAATTTTAAATGCAGCTACTGGATATGCTGAGACTACCGCGTGAGTTACGACCTATTGCATCTAGCCAGTGCGAGACGTAGCCTAAGAATTAAGAATATATATGAAGTCAACGTGAAACAGTATGGTTGTGTGTTTTATATTACGATAGTTGATTTAGCTCCGACATTTATTGTCTGTTGTCTCTTTCGGTATGATAAAACACTTACTGACTGGATGTCGGTCATATCATACCTGCAAATGTGAGAGTCCTTATTAGGAATAGTGTTTCTACGTGTAAAGCCGGGACTATCAATGCAACCACTAAATTTATAGCTTATTATATTGTATAGACAATTCTAGTCTATAGTTTACAAGTATATAAAGATATATAACCTCAAGAAGCATAAATATACAATCTAAATTGAAATATTTCCTTTTGATTGTATGTTGAAATGGTTCATTCCAGATCAAAATAATATAAGAGGCACATTACATAACCTTAAAATGTGGATCTATACATTTACTTTAGCGTAATCAATTTAATATTTGTCAGTTTATGAATTTTAATTTGTATTCTATTACATTAGATATGTTTATACAGTTCTTTTTTGTATTCCAATTAATATCTATAGGTTGCACTTTTGTAAATATTGACAATGCAATTTCCCATAGGAACTCCTTAAATTACGATTAAAACTGTACCACTTTTAGGCAGCAACCATTTGATTTTCTGGGGGGGGTGGGGGTGGGGGGTGCTATGGGTTTTTTTTCTGGACAAATTATTTTTTTCGCCTGTGGCGAAAAACAATCTATTTTTTTCGCGACAAGTCGAAAACAATTTTTTTCTTTCAATTTTAGCATAACATATAGTGGCAGCTGAGGGTGAAACAAACAATTTTTTTTTCTCAGAATCAAAAACAAATTATTTTTTTCTCCAAAAACTGGAAACAAACTTTTTTTTCCAAAAAAAACCATAGCCCCCCCAGAAAATCAAATGGTTGCTGCCTTACTATGAAGTTTTGAATAAAATCTTATCCTAGAATTGAAAGTTCATATGCATTACAATTTTTGACAAAGGTCAAAATATAGGGCTGTGTGGCATATTTTCAACGTTTATATGCCCTGAACTTCTCACAGTTTAAACTAGCTAGCTACCACTAATTTTATCAACTACCCCTACCTCGAATAAAAGGTTACCCCAGATTTCAATATAAACAAATTGCACATGTATATTTACTGGTAAATAAACTCATCATAGATACCAGGACTAAATTTTGTATATATACGCCAGACGAGCGTTTCGTCTACAAAAGACTCATCAGTGACACTTGAATCCAAAAAAGTTAAAAAGGCCAAATTATTAATAAAGTACGAAGTTGAAGAGCATTAAGGACCAAAATTCCTAAAATTCATGCCAAATACAGCTAAGGTAATCTTAGGTAACATTCCCAAGTTATGTCTCTATGAGATGAAACACAGAGATCATAACTGGGAACCAGTATGTAAACAAAATTAATTTTCTATGAATATTCTAGAAGAGGCGTGGTTTGATAAAAAGCTGTATTTACAAAGTGCAACATTTATGAATATCATATTTGTATTCTTTTCAATATTTTTATGCATTTCTTTTTTGTATTCTTTCCAATATTTTTATGCATTTCATTTTTTGTAAAAAAAAATAATTACACATTTATAACTATGCTTATTCATAAACGCAATACTTGCAAAGAACATAACAATTAAGTTTAAACAAAATGTAACTTCTCAGTTCTGCTATGAAGAAGATATGAATTTATTGATAGTGATCTCTAAATGAAAGGCAAGGTGATCCAGAAAAATTCTCATCTATCCTTTGTAGGCTGAAAAACACATGACAAATAAAAGAAATGTTTATTTCAAATATGCTTGTTACATGTATATCATGAATTTAAATTGTTTGATGTTGCTATTGACTTCATTTTATTGTACACTTATATCAAATATTTGTCATATGGCTGCAAGGAAATAAAATGCTTTGAAAATAATTGGATAAACATTTAAAGAGATTTAATAAATTTACCATATATTATTCTTTTATTGTGCAAATGAATTTGTTGTCCTGACACCTAGTATATAAGTGGTTAAAAGAACACAGTCATTAAGCAAAATGTTTCAAGAGCCCAAATTGCTCACCTGGCAAAAATAGGGCAATTTATATTCCACAAATAAGATAAAAAATCTGAAATTTTGTACATTTTTTTTCCACTTGTCAGATTTTTCTCTAGAATGTCTACATATTTGTATAATTGTTGAGGTATTAAACAGTTAAAGTATGGAACTCACTTACACCTTCATTGACAAATTTAAAGCTTATATCAATAGTTATAGTGTGGAGAAAATGGTTTTGAAGTTCACATGTTTCATTCATCCAGCATTGTCAAACAGTTAAACCTACATTTTTGAGCATGCCAAGGCAACTAGATGGTATGTTTTTTACTCATTATTGAAGGCTATATAGTAGCATATAATTACTTACATTTACTTCATATAAAATTGTGAGAATAGTTTTGTCTCATTGCAATCATACACCTCCTTGTTTTTTTAATACAACTAAACTTTAACTAGATGCTCTGCACATCTATCCCTGCATTTTATGTCATGTTGCTGTATAGCTTATATGTTTTTTTGGTACTATTACTTTGTGTGCTTTATATTTCTTATGTAGGCAGGCCCGTAGCCAGGAATTTCCAAGGGGGGTTATTTGGACTCACGAACTAGACAGTCACAATTCGAAAACACAACGTTGACTTTAACAGTGCTTATTTGTTTTCAAGGAGGGGTTCATCCGAACCCCCCATAAACCCCCCTTGCTATGGGTATGGTATGCATAATTTTAGTCTATCTAAGTCTGTGTTTTATATGAAAAATTCAGTTGTAAGAGCACCTTAGAGAACCTACTGTTTTTCTTTAAAATAAAGACCTAAACTAAGATATAACCACTTATTTACTTACTTTAACGTTAGAACACTGTTATGTACAAAATATTAACTTTAATTTCCATAGTGAAAAATAAGCTGAAAATTGCAATATATATGACATTTTCTTTGACTACAGGTATAAATAAGTCAAAATTAAGTAAGTTAGATAGTAACTATACAAAGTCTGTAACTATTCATTATAATGAAAAATATCAGCTCAAATATCTGCAAGGAGGGGCTAAATAAAAGAGCAAACTGGATTTAAAAAATATAAATGACTGAATTGATACAATAAATACCCTTCAAATACAATTTTGGTAAAGTGAGAAACTAATATGACTTTTTTTTAATAATGGCATTATTGTACAACAGTAAGATGGAGATTCTGTTAACAATGGTTCTTTCATCTAAATAAGGCTAGGTTAGCAAAACAGTTCAAATTAGTCAGATGTACTCTTACATGTAAACAAATCAACAAAAATGTAATTGTTATCGTTTTGTGTTTAGATATATATAAGTTACACTTACACATACTTAGTATCATTCTGATTACAAGGTTTGAGTAGAAAATATATACAAAAATCTGCTGATTACTTTCATCTTGATTCACACAAATAATACATAAACAGAATCAATCAGAAAGATTAAATTATAAAAAAAACCCAACATTATGTGAGAAAGAAAATAGATGAAATTAATATAATGAGACAGCCAGTTTGATTACAATAATGATATCCAGTGTAAATATATTTATGAATGTTACTTTATAATCCTGTGAATACCCCAAGGATTTGTATAGTAAGAATAAAAAAAGTACCTGCAGAAATTAAAATAGTACTTGTTGCCAAAAAACTAAATCATTCAGTTAAAAGGAATTTCATGGAAATTTATGATATTTTATTACTTTTGTGCATTTGAGGTTGATTAATTTTCAATTGAAATCTCCTGAATGACTCCTAACCATCCCACAATTTTATTTTATATATAGTCTAAAGTATAATGTGTACATGAGTTAAACGCTCATAAAAATTAATATGGAACTGTTGTGTCATATGATATGCGTATCAACAAATGAATAAATAAATCCAAAAAGTAATGAAGAATTTGTGTTTGTAAAAAAAAATTGATGTTTTGACGAATGGAAAAATATCGTACTTCCACCTGATAGATGTCAAACCTTAATTAAAGATAACAATTAAAAAACAATGAATAAAATCTGAAAAATAAAATATAAATTGAATTTGAGTACTTTGGAATTTTGAGTTATCATTAAAGGTGCATTTTTTTTTTATTCAACTGCCCAACTGAAAAAAAAAAATCATTTCAAATCCTGCTTTTTTTTCCATATTTTATTTTTTCCATCCAATGTAAATTTTATCATGCCTTGACAACTTAAATTACTAATCAAGAAAAAAGAGAAAATGACCAAAAAAGGAAAAAATAGAAATAAATAGCAAAAATGTTGATTATGAAATGATTTTGTCAATCATTCCACATCTTCTTATTTTCATGTAAACAACACAAGTAGAAAAGAGAACAACTTGCCATCTATTTGCAAAAATTGATACGTGAAACCCTTCTCCTTAAAATCAAAAGGAAACATTATGTGGCCTTGTCAGAACTCTCCAATCAGACCTATTTTCTATTTAAAACATGATTAACCTTTAAAACAAATAATACAGGTATGCATGAGTTTTTGTTTATGAGAACTGGAGGATTTGATTCTAAGAGACAGTTTGACAGCTATTTATTTGCAAATGACATATTTCTCAGGATGTTAGTCAAAGAAAAGATAATGATATAAAAGTTAATATGAACATACAAATTCAACTCCATTTAATGGTAAAATCAGATCTTAGAGGTAAATTTAACATTGTAATGTTAAGCAGTTTGTATTTTTCTCTGTAGAAAAGTTTTATTCCACCTAATCCATTATCAATTTGACTATAATCCACATCATTTATCAATAAAGAAGTTGGTTTCTTATCCATGCCATAAACAACAACATGATCAATGGACAGTTCATTGATAGTACTTGTACCATTGTGTCTAACATTGAATGAAAGTACTTTATTTGTCACTGCTGCATCAGATGTGAAGTATTCACCATTCTCATATGCATCGATAGATTCACCATCATCCCAGTACTGCTTGCCTGTAGCAGTTCCATTTTCATTCAAAGCTACGAGCAGTCCCATTCCTTGCTTCCTGCTAAATACAGTTGTGTTTGCCGGAGTCTGAGTATGGATTATGGAACCTCCTCTTATAAATATTGGAATGATGTGCTTTGGTGCAAAGATAACATGTTTCATTTTAACTGGAGTAATTTCTTTACCATTGTAATAGTCATACCATCTACTCTCAGGGAAGTACACTTCAACATATACTTGTTTAGGTCGCAGAACAGGAGCAAACATTAGAGAATTTCCCCACATAAATTGTGTGTCAATATCCCATGTAAGTTTGTCAGATGGGAAATTGTGAACCATTGACCTGATAACAGTGCCACCTTGTGAATGGGCTTCAAAGAATAAATGATACAAATATGGAAGTAGATAATATCTTATCTCTAAAACTTTTCTGGATGATGCAGCGACAGCCTTGCCAAAATATGCTGGATCTTGTGGTTTTGTATTGATAGTATTGTGATTTCTTGAAAATGTATAAAACGCCCCAAGCTGCATCCATCTCTGGCATAGTTCTGCATTGGAATCTCCAAAAAAGCCACAAATATCTGCTCCAATGTAGGGAATGCCAAACAGATTGAATTCCATGATTCCTATTATGGAGTAATGAAGATCTGGCCATTCACTGTTGTTATCTCCTAACCAGTGTCCAGTATATTTACCACTGGACGGGTAGGTAGAACGACTTATCACCATTCCCCTTTTATTACCACCTACAGCCTGACGTAGACCATCTAATGTGGGTTTTGTCTGACTCCACCCAAATAAGCTATGAACATTGTAATGTTGATATTTGCCATCATTTTGAAGGGCTACCATGCATAATGTTTTATCCGATAATCTTGCTCCATAAATCCCTCTTGGTTTGTAAGGTGGATCATCTAGCTTAGATTCAGGACATTTCAAACTCCAGTAAGGTTTGGCACTATCTGGCCAGTTGAAAGGTTTCTCTTCATTTGTACCAAAATTAGCTGGTTCATTCATATCAATCCATAATCCATCAAATGATATATTCTTATGGTGGTTGATAATTAGCTGTTTCCAATATTCATGAGTTCTGTTATTGAGAAAATCTGGGAAAACTACTTTCCCTTTAGGCCAAACGTAACCTAACATATTAGTATTATTGTATTCACTAAAATCTGGATGTGTATTGTCAGGCCATTTTATAAATATATCATATTGTAGACCTTTATCATAAGGTTCGTATCCAGTATTGTTTGTAATGAGTGCTGGATCCAGAATAATGATAAAATGCATTCCTCTACTTTTTAACTCTTTCACATAATCTGGAAGACCACCAAAGTTGACAGAGTCTATTGTGAAATCTTTCCTTTCATCCATATGATCAATGTCAGCATACTGAACGTCAAATGGAATTCCCGCATCAATTGTTCTCTCAGTGGCTTCTTTCAAAGTTTGAAGATTATTGTAGCCATATTTACAAAGTTGGAAACCCAGTGCCCAATATGGTGGCATGTATGGTTTCCCAATCAGAACTGATGTATAATCCTTAATTACATCTTCAGGAGTCGGACCAAGAAACAAATAGAAGTCCAGAATTCCACCAGTTGTTCTATAGCCCAGAGTAGGGTGTGGCTGTAATACTATTTCCATGGCATTGCTGTTCAATAATAATACACCATGTGTATTCCCATCATCTTCTACACACATATAAAATGGATGAACTCCATACAAGTTGGCATGGTCACCCCAGTTTACTCCATTATCTCTTGAAAACATTGGCCATCTTTCATAGTCAAAATTATGGCGGAACTTTTTATGACGATTTTCTCCAAATCCATAAACATTCTTTGAAGGTAGTTTCGTGATAAACTGTAAAAATTGGTGAGCAAATGTTAACCCACCAACAGAGGTATCCCAGATTACTGCTCCACTACTTTTTCTTGTTACATTAAAAGAGAATATGTCATGATCATCATTACCATAATGTATATTGTAATCTGTTTCCTCTCTATTAGGTGGTGGAATTTTGTTAAAGTTTACTGGAACCTCATATCTGTCAACTAAAGGATCTATAAACTTTACTTGCAGAAGTTTATTTGAATGCTTAGTTATTATCATGCGAATTGTTTCAATATCATCCTGAAACATTTGAGATTTATTTTGCCATTTTAAATCAATTTTAGTTGTTAAACCGTGACTTGAAATATTGGTCTGTTTGTAGCCATATATAGAAGTATTGATGTAGCAAAAGGGAACAGAAGGAGACTCCTCTATTGGAGCCCAAATACACCCACGCCTTTTACATTCTTTAGTGTTAATATCAATCAATGACTGGTTTTTATCAATGTCGGGAAAACAATCTATTCTCAATGACACATCTTCCTCTGGAGTCTTTTCATTTTTCCATTGTATATAAAAACTGTTATGCATTGGTAGCTTTAAGTTCGTTACTCTTACTATATGAGATTCCTTAGTATAATTAACATACTGTTGTGAGTGCTCTTTACCATTCACATAAATATATACTTTATCCCAATCCTTAAAGATGCCAAGAATTTCTATATTATTTACAACTACATCATGAGTTCCTGTGGTTTGGTTTTGAAACACGTCCATATTCAACATGCTGTTTCTACAAGCAAAAACACCATAGAAATAGTTCCCATTTTCGTAATTATCTTTTCCTTCTCCATCATCCCAGTATAAATTTCCTGAGGCATATGTAAAGTACTGATCACTTGTTAGAGCTACTTTCAACGTTATAGGATTTTTACGACTAAAGTATGTACTATTAGCTGATTCCTGCAAGGGTAGAACAAATCCTCCTCTAATGTGCAAAGGAATAGGAGAATCTGGCAGTACATCCATTGTATAATAATTAGAATCAGTATAATTTACTTCTATACCTGTGTACCAATCATACCAAGTCGACTGTGGCAGGTAGTACCTCAATTTGGTCTCTCCTTCTCTTAAGATTGGTGATATCATCAATGCTGGTCCCCACATAAACTGCTCATCAATATCAAAAGTCTCTTTATCTTCAAATTCATTATGCAATGAGCGAATTACTGTTGATCCAAAGTTAGCAAATCCTGTATGTGCAGCATAGAAAAGAGTATGTAGATATGGTAGTAGCCAGTATCTTGTTTCTATAGCCTGTCTAGCAGCTCTGGCTACATCTTCTCCTAGAGCTCCTGGGTCTTGCTCTATATTACCTAATCCATTATGATTCCTACTAAACGTGTAGAAAGCTCCAAGCTGCATCCACCTTTTACAAAGTTCAGGTGTTGTATTTCCAAAGAATCCGCATATATCTGCCCCAATGTAAGGTATGCCAAACATGTTGAATTCTAATATTCCTATAATGGATAACTTCATGTCCTGCCAAACAGCAGAATTATCACCGAGCCAATGGCCTGAATGTTTCCCGCTACCTGGGAATGTTGAACGTGAGATCACTATTCCTTGTTTTCCTGTAGCAGCTTGAAGAGCATCCAGTGTAGGTGGTGTCTGACTCCAACCATATAAATTATGCACATCATAATGACGGAACCTGGCTTTTTCTCCTTGGGTGGCTACCATACATATTGTCTTATCTGATATACGATTTTTGAAATTAGTTTTACGATCATCATATAGATAAGCTGCCATAGTTCTGTATGGTGGATCCTCATATTTGTCACCTTTATTACATTTGAGACTCCAGTACGGTTTATCCTCTACTGGCCAGTTCCAGATTCTATCTTTATCAGTATCAAAGTTAGCAGGTTCGTTCATATCTATCCATAGACCATCAAAAGTAAGTGTGTTATTGTGATGTTTAACAATCAATTGTTTCCAAACATCCTTAGTTACATTTTTGAAGAAATCAGGAAAAACTACCTTGCCTTTGGGCCATACCTGTAAAAGAAAGAAAATATATCGCCATATATTTCTATTTAATTTCAATTTCAGATTATCATTTTGGACTTCTCATAATGCCAACAAAGAAATAGATGTCTTTCCATTTTTTTTTTGTTAGGTTGCTGTCTCTCTGATATGTACCCCAAAAAAACGATAGGATTTTTGCTCATGGCAACTAAATGTTATCACAGTGAAAATCTTAAATTATATTAAATTCAAGGTAGGAATTAATGCCACTTATAACTTATAAGGTAATACGTGAAGAACAAACATAAATTAACATATGGAAACAATTTGTTTCACAAAAACAAGTGAATATTGAGTTTATAGTATGAGATTTTATCTATGTATCTTTTCAAAATGTAGTTGGAAAAATTATTGTGGTATACTAAGTCCTTTCAGACAAGATTGCAGCTGACGACAACATATTTAAAATGATTGCAGTATTATGAATCAAAAACAAATTTAGAGGGGGCAGGGGGTTGATTATTTAGGAAATAACTGAAGCCTGACTTGAGAAGTATCCAAGACTAGAACAGGACCCTCGACTTAAGCCGTCAGTGGGTCCCCACATATGAAATTTCTGGATCGTCACTGCAAATGGGTCTATTAAAACTTTATAAATAAACATATCTACATCAACTTACATATCCTAGTAGTGCTCTTTTTTCATTTGAACTATTAGCTGGAATGTTATAGTTATCTGGCCATTTTATATTGGCATCATTCTGATTCATTAGATCATAAGGCTCGTAACCAGTCACATTGGTGATCAGTGCAGGATCCTGAAAATACAGCAAACACATGGATTACTTTCAATAATGCTAAACTAGTTGATTTTCTAATTTAGACATTTTCCAAATATAAAATATATATGCTCATAATATGCTTTCCAGATTAAATGGTATATAGATATTGAAATTAACATGTGTTTAAACTAATTTTGCTTCTCTCTAACACTATACTCACTATAACTCACTCACAAATAGGTAAAAATAGTAATCTAATTTACTTTTTTAAATTTCTGGTGTTAATCATGTCACCCACAAAACTTTAACTTTATACCATAATTATTTCACATGTTATGAGTGAATTTTAAAAATATAAAGATTGATATAAAAAATCATATATTCTATTACCAAAATAGTAATAGTTCTCATTCCAGCAGCTTGTAAACTTTTGAAGTAGTTATTCAGACCATTGAAATTGACATCATCAACAGTGAAATCTTTCCTTTCGTCCATATGATCTATGTCAGCATACTGTATGTCCTTGAAATTCACAAAATTAAAATATTTTAAAATTTTAAAATAACAGTTTTTACATCAGACATTCCGTGCAAAGTCTGGATAATTACAATTTTATGGAAATTTATAAACAATGCATAGTAATTCGACATATATTTTACTGAATATAAGATGTTTTAATTCATACGATGTCTGATTCTTATGAATGAAGAAGACTTTTCGAAAGAAAAATTATATGAAAACTTAAGTTTGGACATTTTTATAGCAATTCAAAATTACTACCTTCCACCTTTAGCATGACAATCACAATAAAATTTCTATACAAACTATAAGACTGATTTTTCATAATAACATTGAAGGGGAATCAAAGCCTTATAAGATTGTAATTATGCTTTATATGATCACCTTGCACTTTCATGACTTGACTGTGGTTTTCTACAGCAGTTTATTAAAATGTATAACCAGTTGAAAAGTTTGGTTTTATAAAACAAATTGCAATTTGGTCAGAATTTTGAATAAGTTGCAATAGATGGAGAGCAACACTAACAGTCAAGTCACAGTAATACATAAACAATCTGTCATTTGAAAAATGAATAACTAGTAACTTGATCTTACCAGGGGTATTTTAGCAGCAATTGTCCTATCCACAGCAGTCTTTAAATTAGTAATGTTGTTATAACCATAGCGACACAATTGAAATCCCAAACTCCAGTACGGTGGCATGAATGGACAGCCAATAGCCTAAAATATGTATGTTGTACATTAAAATATTTGAACAACAAAGAACTATCAAGTATCAACACATAGTTTGTTTAATTTAGTTTAAACATATTTTATTTGCTTAAATGTGCAAAAGGAATGAGAGTTAATCAAACTTATATAGTCTTCTCCCATCTTTAATCCATCAAGTTATATCATTATGCATTGTTATGAACTTCTACCAGGCTATAGTTAACTAAAGTATGCAATTGTTTCAAATTTTAAAGGACTTTTTTTACTTATGTTCAATACTAATGAAGTAAAACATTATATTAATTTTATGAATGTTAGTTCTGATTGATAATGATTGATTCTTGCTGTTTTAACGCCACTTTTAAGTGCAGGATGGATGGACAGATGGACCTGCAGACTTTTTGTGTTAGGTTGGGTGTTAAAAGAAGTATTTGAACGATCATCCTTTGTTGACTATAAGTGGTTTCCTTGTATAATAAGGTTGCTGTCTTGTTGACAGTTACCCACTTCTAAATTCTATTCTTTTCTTTCACAGTCTATTACATCCAGACATACCTTTGTGTAGTCATATACAACTCCCTCTGGTGTTAGTCCTATAAACAGATAGAAGTCCAATACTCCACCAATAGTTCTGTATATCAACATTGGCAGGGGTGTAAAGGAATATTCTAAAATATGCATAATATATATAAGGGATTGTCATTGATTCAATTCAAAGGTTACTGCTGCAAATGTGTAATGGAATTTGACTGGTTTATCATTGTTACAAATTGTAACCAACCATATTTGCTAATTGTTGACCTATAGTTGTTAATTTCTGTGTCATTTGGTGTCTTGTGGGAAGTTGTCTCACATGCAATCATATCAGATCTTCTTTTTTATGCATAGAAGATAATTGCTTGAAACATGTAAATTTTGATGTGCTTTCTGTATGATGTTGTGTTACATCTTCTCTTGCCATTGGGGATGCTTTTGTTGTGATAAATGGATACATATATGGTCAAATTCAATCTGATTTTAAGTGCTAAATTAACTACATCTGAGGGTGTATGCCAGACTCTTGATAAACAAAGCCTGTGCACCTACTATTGCGAAACAGCTTCTTTACAGTTGTGTGTTGTATAAACACTTAGTCAAGAGGAATTAAGAACAAACTAGTTTAAACCTGCCACATTCTGTATGTGACTGTCCCAAGTCAGAAGCCTGTAATTCAGTGGGTGTCGTTTGTTGCTGTGTTAAATATTTGTTTTTCAATTTCATAAATAAGCTATTACTTTTTACATTTGAATTGTTTTACATAAATTTGTCATTTCAGGAACTTTTATAGCTGACTATGCAGTATTGGCTTTGCTCATTGTTGATGGCTTTACATTGACTTGTAAATTGTAAATTGCTTTATCATTTGGTCACTTGTGAAGAGTTGTCTCATTGGCAATCATACCATATCTTCTTTTTTTATATATAGCACCATACCTTGTGAGTTACTGTTGACGATCAGTATACCATAAGCAGTCCCTTCATCATCATAATAGGTATAAAATGGATGTACTCCATAGTGGTTCTGGTAGTTCTGGGTAATAAATAGACAAATTAAATAAATTATATTGTCTATTCTTTTATTTTAGTTCTTCTAAATCAGTATCTTCTAAATATGTGCCCAAAGGAATGTTAACAATTTGCCTCTTTTAATACTGATAACAAACTCTATTAAAATCTCAAGGAATAAAGAAAATTTGCTTCACATGCTGTGTTGCACTGTCCTATCAATCATTCCATTGGTATCCTGTGGATTCATGGGAAACAAATTTTCGTGGATTTTGTGGACCATAAATTTAAATATTTAAACAAATACAAGTTTTGCATCTTATTAAGCTTATATCATATATGCAAAAATTTTGCAAAAAAGAATAGAAAATATATATTTTACCCAATTGGCGAAAAATTTATAACCACAAAATCCAATGAATCCACAATAAGTTACAATGAGGTTATGCATGTGTGTGTTTCCATTGACTATTAAGTATTTCTTTTAAATGTGTGTGATAAAAATCATTTAAATATGATTTTGACTAAACATAAATTTGTAATATTCTTAACATCATTTTTACACTAATTTACCAAAATCATAACTATTTTTTGGTCCAAAATTATTTACCACATTCTTTAGAAATATTTCTAAAAAAATTGTTTAAAGTCATAAGAAACATTGAAAACTTTTAAGAAACACGTTTGAAAGGGCATAAAATATGTCTCAATGATTAATGCATAAAACAATAAGTATACAATACATATATTTTACCTGATCACCTGTTGGTTGATCTCTGGCAAACATTGGCCATGTTTTCCAGTTCAAATCATGTCTTAAGGAAC
This sequence comes from Mytilus edulis, assembly GCF_963676685.1. Classification (NCBI taxonomy): domain Eukaryota; kingdom Metazoa; phylum Mollusca; class Bivalvia; order Mytilida; family Mytilidae; genus Mytilus; species Mytilus edulis. The sequence continues at coordinate 93,580,321 of NC_092344.1, forward strand.
CATGTACATTTTCTCCAAATCCATACACCTTATCTGAAGGGAGCTTTGTTGCTATTTGTAGAAACTGGTCCTCAAATATCAGACCTCCAACTGTTGTGTCATATCTATAAATAGAAAGATCAAGTAATCAATGATGTTCATACAGGTGGAGGTTAGTCAGGAGATACAGTCTAAGCAATAATTAAAAATTTGATTTTTTAATGTTCCAAATCTTCAATGGTCTGTTGAATGGGGAGAGATCCGTTTGCACCAAAAATGCGTCCTTTTGCGCCACAACTTTTTTTCTCCAATGCTACGTTTGCGCCACATGTTTTAAAATTACATGGTATCATTTGCGCCAAAAATAAAACATACGATTGCGCCAATTAGAAGAAAAATGACTTTCCTACTCCTTTATTCAGATTAGAACCGGCAGTTTACATGGCAAATGTTTCCTTTTCTGGAACATATCTTCTTCTTACTGCTGATACATTGGTACTTCCCAATTGAATGTATGTAGTAGCTTGTTACTTCACTTCATTGTCCAAAAACACAAACATTGAAGGATGATATATGCATAAAACAGTTCATATTACCGGTAATTCCTAATAATAATAAAGCCCATACGCATGGTGGGAACAAAGCACTAAGTCATCAACATATGTGGCTAAATCATAATCAGCAAAAGCTTCTATTTTCTTCTCTATTGGCATATCTTTATTTATATTCAGCAAAGCAATAAGTTTTATTCTCTCTCTGTACATTGACTGTCTAATGCTTTTTAAGTCATTACTCTACAAATGCTCATCTTCATGGTGAAATGTCTCCAAACATATGATGCTTTTTAAGACAAAAATAAGACTAAATATATATTAATCATTAATCTTTATAACAGATATGTGTACAGGTAAATTAGCGCAAATGAGTTCCGAATATTGGCGCAATTGATACATTTGGAAAACAAAATTTGGCGCAAATGATATCCCCGAAAAATAGTAATTGGTGCAAAAGTACTGCTGCCGTTGAATGATAATATATAAGGTCATCAGATTTGATATTCTGATTGTTTAAAATATAATTTTTCACTTTATATTTTGTTGTAGTGATTTAAATGTATTTTGATTTTTGCAGACGTTATTTAGTTTTTCTTTCTATTCCCATTGAGGATCCTTATAATTGTGTTTTTTTCATAACCTGAAGATTTGAAACATGCTTGGATAACTCAAATTCTGTTACTTGTTTTTATAAATAAATAGTATTTTTTAAAGGAAGAATGGAAATGATAAATTATTCTGCTGAAAAAGGAAAAAAAAGAAATATGTTGTTTTTTTGGAAATTACAAAAATAAACGACTTAAAACTGGACAATTGATGCCTCCGGAGATCAACAATTAGCTAGACTTATTTTGTTTTTGTAACTTACATGACTTTCTTTGGAGGCATATCTATTCTAAGAACTTGGAAATGGAAAGGATCCTCACTGACAACCTTCAGTTCATACCATGGATGCATAGCTCTGTCATTGGACACATCTAGTTTGATAGGCACTTCATAGCGTTCTTTTTCTGCATCAAATAACTACAGGGGGAACATTAATTAACATTGTAAATTCTTGTGTGGCTTACAATTGAAAGAATGCATAGGACATGTAACCTTTACTAAATGCATTTCAGCTTTGCTTTCACCAAAGACACTTGTAATTTTAGATACAACAATCAGTGCAATAGCTTTGAAGGCTTAGTACATCTAGAAATTTATGTAGAAAACTATAAACTAGAGCTTATTGATATTTAAAACTATATTCTTTATATTTCAGTGGCACTTTACTTTTATGTTATGATTATCATTAATTAAGATAATAGGATGGTTTAGAAAGAGATTAGTTAAACCTACCTTAAATCTCAACACATTATTTTCTCTTATCTCCACTCTAAAAATAGCATTTCTGATGGGATTACCAAAGGGAGATAACCCTTTCCATGTCAAGTTGTAATCCATTCCTAATTCTGTTTCATATGATCCTGCCAGTTTGTACCCCATGTTACTTGGAAAGTAACAATCTGGACTCAATGAGTTTGTAGGATCATAAATGCAATGGCGACTTTCGCATTTCTCTTTGGTTACTAAATCTACATTACCAAGACGTTCAGGGTAACAGTCAATTCTTGTATTTTCATCCTCTGGACTATCTCTAGAATGACAATTAAACTAGAGTTAATATTTTCTTAGAAAAACTTTGCACAATTAATACTTCTTTCAATTTTTGGTTAGGATTTTGGAAAAGGTAGTTGTGGCCAAGATGTTGGCAAAGTTCCCTTTCAAAGACCCAGTTGTTTGTGTCTTAGCCTTTCTTAACCCATCAACCAGAGGTGACCTCCCTTCATCATCTGTAACAGTTGTAGCTAGACGTTTCCCTTCAGTTGTTCCAGAGCACCTACTTCAACAACTGGAAGAAGAGTTCACAACCTACCAGGTAACACCAGCATCAGAACTGCCAACCTACACACCAGAATCAACCAGAGTAGACCAGTACTGGGGACAGGTGTCAAAGATGACCAACAGAATTACTGGAACACCAAGGTTTCCTCTCCTATCTAAGATTGTATCAGCAGTGTGTACCATTCCAAATTCAAATGCTGACTGTGAACGTACTTTTTCAATGCTTAAGAAGATTCATACTGACACCAGGTCATCCTTAGACAATTCAACATTATGTGCCCTTCTGACTGTCAAGCTGAACACCAACAGTAAATGCTACTCATTCCAGCCAACAAAGGAACAGCTCAAGACAGCTAAGCAGGCCTGCTCCTCTTACAACAAAGACTGTGCTTAAAACATACATGTGACATTTAGTAACTGATATTGAACTGTAGTGCTACATAATCAAATAGTTGCTTTGAACATTTTTAACTGTATGAACTTTATAAACTTTGGAACATTTTTAACTAGTGCTGTATGTGTGCATGTACTCTTATGAATCATAACATTGTACCTTTTGTGTTTGACTGTTTGACATAATAACTTGTGATATTGATCTATATAATATATTGTTGTTTTTTTGTTATTAAATTATTAAAATTATTACTTTTTTATTTCTTGACAATGTATCAGACAAACAGAAAGTCATCTTACTGGTGTTTATCTCAACAAAAAGAATACAACAATCAAACAATTTAAAAAAGATGGGTTATAACAACATCTTCAACTATCACCCCATAAAAAAGAAGCATGTCAGCCACTTTTATGAGCCAAATCATCACACGAAAAAATGTCGCGAAAATCTTTTTCAAAAATTCTACCCTCAAAAATGGTGCCGGGCACAAAAACCCCCATGGCCATTTTCAAAAGTTGGCAGGTATGAAACGGCATTTATTTGATATTTTAATTCTATCTTGAAAATAAATATTTTTTTCCTGAAATTCAGGAAGGATCTTCACTGAACCTTTTAAATTATAAGGGAGACAATTTCTTTCTTCAATCTTGTAATGCAAAAGAGCATTATCATTTTTAGGAGTAGAATATGCAGGGAAGAACTATTAAAAGTATACATATACCTTGTCCACGAAATACTAAACCAATCTTTCAACTTTCTGTTTAAACCTGTGACTGTCAACACCTGAAACATGTTGAAATCTTGAAATAAGTACCTTTTCTTTTAAATCAGTAGATCTTAATAACAGTATTTAACTTTAATAAGTTAAATAAAAGTTTGTCATGTAACAAAAATTGACATCTCTTTTCAAATAATGCAACTTTTCTCTTCTTTTTTTTTTTTAAATGATATAAGTCAGAGTAAAGTTATTCAAATCATTGAATGTTGACATTGACAATAATAGTGCATTGACTTGACATATCAACGATATAAGGATGAGGCTTAGAAACGGGGAAAGAGAGGCTATGCCTAGCATTTTTCCCGTTTCGTGCCAAATTCTTATATCGTTGATATGTCAAGTCAATGCACTATTATTGTCTTTATACTGCAATCTAAAAAAACCATTTTCAATTGTTGTTTAATGTGTTAATTTTATTATTTGATTTAGATATTGAGAAACTCCCCCTTTTATAAAAAGGCCTCATATCATGCCGGTGGAGAAATATACAACACAATGAAATGTACATTTCCTGATGAAACCCTTAATCGATGGTGAAGGAATTGTTTGAGATGAACTAAAATTTCAACAATAAGCATAAAACACAATGATTTAAATGAAATATTTTTTTTCTAAAAATTGTAAAAGAAATAAGTTTGAGTCGTTGTATACATTGGAAACAAGAACAGGTTGAATAGGTCGTATGAATAATTAATTACAATTTTGGAAATTTCTATTTAAATATTCATGAGGAAAAGTGATATCAGGTCAGTGACCGTATATATGATATAGAAATATACAGTCAACGCATTTTGACTGCTCAAATAGAACGAGTGCAGTATAAATACAATTATTTGAATAGTATAATATAAGTAATTACCCTTTTCTGACTATCATATGTAAAAGTATTGATTGGTTTCAAACTGTCAAGGTCAGTAACCATGGAAACATTTGTCTGCACACCATAGACCTTGATACTATCAACAATCAAATTTTCTACTTCGTCATCTGAACCACTTAATTTTTCTGACCACACTTTATTCTACAATAAGAAAAATAATAGAAAAACAATTTGTTAAGAATTGCCAGCAAGCTTCTTTGTATTCCTTAAAATGTCAAACAAGGGTTTCATTGAGGGGCAAATCTTCACTTAAGAAACTAAAAAAAACAGAACTCAAATGAACTCACAAAAGGATATTCACCCATCCTACAAATTCTACAATATATTCCTCCTCCAAAACCAATGACGCAAGCTTTTCATTTATTTATTCATTTTAGCTATTATCAGTGCCAAACACATCATGACTATGCAATGGTATTATAATTTTACTTATAGTACAGACATTACACTTTAAGACTGATATATTAATGTCAAATATTTAATCTTTGGTTTAAAATGTTGATTCTTTACATTTTCTGAAAGACTTTTGACCGTTATGTTATGGTGCTGATACCTACCCCTACTGCTTTAAATATTGCTAAGAAGTACTTTCCATTTTCATACGTATCTGAAAATAAATGTTTATGTTTTATCTCATCAAAACATTTGCTGTTAAATCAACTATGCACAAATTCAGAAAAGAAATGTTGTACAAGTTGTTAAATAGTACATATGCATCAATTCATATCAAATTATGAAAAGAAACAGTTTTTTTCAAACTCATTTTTTCCACAAAACATTCACTGATTAAGGCATGCTAAATGGATATGCATAAATTTGATTTAATCATACTTTATGATGCTAGTTAAAAAAAAAGTGATAGAATACTGAAATAAAATATAGGATGTAATAAGCTACAGAAAATGAGATAAATGATGCAACTGTATATTAAAGCATTTTTTTTAAAAAGTAGTTGAAAATATTCCTTAATTAACCCATTCAAGGCGTATGATGCCTTAAGTCATCACCTAGGAGCCGCCGTATGATGCCTGAATGCATCTCCTTGCTACGGCCGCGTGATGCCTAAATGCATCATGGACAACGAAAAATACTCTGACCTACTTTCAGTTTTAATATCAGATCAATTACGTAAAGCTGTAAAGCGTACTTTACCACAATGTGTTAACAGGTTTCAATTTTTAATATTATGTATAAATTTTGACAATAAAAGTCATTGTTATGTCATTTCTTCGTACTTTCGATTTGCGTTCATGATAAAATAATATGCCGCCATTTTTTCAATTTTGTTGACATGTGTAGTTAACGTGATCGCTTTAAAAAATGAAAGTTCATTACCTTCCACACAAAATATTTAAACCATTTATGTATCACTGTTTTAAAAATTAATAATATTTACTTAGGACTGTTTAATAAATAAGATAAGCCGGTAATGGCTGTCTCTTTATGTATCATCTTTGCATGTTGTTGATTTACGCTCTGTTGACGATCGGAAGTTTACGGTTTTTGCCGACAAATAAATTTCACACGATGTGCAGGTGTTCTCCCAAATAAGGAAATCCATATTTTTGTGCAGCCAATCAAATTTTTCTAGGCTAAAAGGCGGTTCCATAGTAAAATAGTTGTGAAAAACGTAGTATTGTCGTCTGGGTGAATATCAAAAAAAATGTCTGAATCTTCGGATGAAGAGTTTGACGGATTTTCGCAAAATGAAGTTGATGCAGCTGCACAGCGGTACAATGATAGGCTTGCACAAATTGGGATAGGTGAATTAGATGTTGTTGATGGTGAAAATGAAAGTGAAAATGACTTTTCTGATGAAAATGAACCCCTTGTTGATGAAGCTGGTGACCGTCCTGCTGAAGCTGATGGGTGGCATGAAAATTTTAATTATTATGAGAGGGGATTACCACACATATTTTTACCACGTGGAAATACTGGTCCTACCACAGTTTTAGATCCAGATAAAGAGCCTGTTGATTTTTTCTCATTGTTGTTTACCAATGCCATTTTGCAATACATCATACAGGAGACAGACAGGTATGCCAATAAACAAATTCGTGATCATCCTGATGAAAATAAATCCCCATGGGTTACACCAACTGTTGAAGAAATGAAGGCTTTTCTAGGTTTATGTTTCTTGATGGGAATCAATGTAAAACCAGATATAAAATCCTACTGGAGCACAGATGTTATGCTGGAGACCCCATACTTCAGTAAAGTCATGAAAAGGGATCGCTATATGCAAATTATGCGGTACATCCATTTTTCAAATAGTGAGCAAGCCCCACAGCCAGGGGATCCCAATTATTCTAAATTATACAAAATTGAATCGTTAATGAATATGTTCACAGATTCTATGGTAAACCAGTATATCCCTAAAAGGCAACTATCGGTTGATGAGGTGATGGTTCCATGGAAAGGACGACTGTCTTTTAAGCAGTATATGCCAGCCAAGCCTACCAAAAGGGAATAAAAATGTGGGCGATAGCGGAAGCTAATACAGGATATGTTTCCTTCTGTCAGGTATACAGTGGGAGGATAAATGGTGCCGCAGCTCATGGTCTGGCAAACCGTGTAGTAAAAAATTGTATTGAAAAGGCAAATGTTATAGGGCAAGGGTACCATATTTATATGGACAACTACTTCACTTCTCCCACCTTATTTACAGACTTGTTTGAACATTTTAACACTGCTGCATGTGGTACTGTACGAATAAATAGGAGAGAGCTTCCTAAAGATATAATGAAGAAAAACCCTGAAGGTGTTACTAATCGTGGGAACATGCAGTTTAGACAGAAGGATGCAGTGGCTGCTGTTGTATGGAAGGACAAAAAAAATGTAAACTTAATATCAAGTATACACGATTTCTCAGTAGGTGCAGTGCAGAGAAATGTGCAACAAGCAGATGGTATTTTTCAACGACAAGAGATACCATGTCCACAGATGATCTCTGATTACACACAATACATGGGAGGGGTTGATAGGGCTGACCAGTACATCCAGTATTATGTTTTCCAACACAAAACACTGAAATGGCCTAAAAGGATTTTCTTCAAATGATAGAAATGTTGAAATTTAATGCCTTCAGGCTTTTTCTGGCTTCTCCTCATCATCAACCAGGCCCTGGTAAGAGACCATTAACCTTTTTGAAGTTTTCAAAGGGAGTAGCAGCAGGACTGATAGGTGGATACACAGGTGGTTCAGTTCGTAAAGGCCGTCCATCACTTGTCCCAGTTGATGACCGTCTTACACAGAGACACTTGCCAGGTTCCTTTGGAAATAAAAGTTGGTGCCATGTCTGTCACATGAGAGTGAAAAATAATCAACAAGACACACGTAGACAAACAAAATATGGCTGTCTAGATTGTGGAAAGCACCTCTGTCTACCAGAGTGTTTCACGGTGTTCCATTCTGTTAAAAGTTACTGTTAGTACTATAGCTATGTTGTTAGTTCCAGACAATTTTGAATTTATTGACTTTACCGTTTCAATTTGCGAATTTATTTATTTATAAACTATGAAAAAAACTAAAGAATAACTGATAAAGGATATATTCAAAAAGATAGTATCAAGAGACATTTTAAAATAAAGAAGGAATTTTATAAAGAGAACAAAATGTAGTAAAATGGACACTGAAAAAATTTTAAAGACTTGAAAAGAGGCAAGTAACAAAAATTTATAACACTGTTATTTTTGTTTGTTATATAACCTTATAGCAGTTTAAAAAAGAAATCAAAATAATATCAATACCTTGAGTATTTTTTTTGTCAAATATCTAATTATTCATTTGATTTTTATTTTTTTAAATGTATTTTTTTTTTATCTGCTTAAATTGCTATTAGGTTGCATGCCTGTTACTTAGTTTGAAATGAATATTTTCAAGGAAGGTAATTTACTTTGACAAATACAGAGATTTTTTTGTTTAATCATTGAACAATACAAATTTTTATTTGTCATAGAACCGTAACAAGAAATTCTGTTATACCCGAAGTGACTTAAAACATACGGCAACATATTTAAAAAGAGTTGTCGTCCGCCAAATTACAGTTGAGTTATCTCTCTTTAATTGTTGTTGACATGAACGACGCTTTGCAAATGGCGGATTTCAATCGCTGATACTTCTCATGTTGTCGGTCGTTTATCGTCTTCCTAATCAGTTATGGTGTTGTCATAGACATTTCATTTTATTCTTTGTAACAAAAAGAAACATTGAACGTAAGTTAATATCTCGGAAAGGGAACGGTCAGAAGAAACTCTCCCCTTCGCAGACATGTATTTGTAAACATTCAGTTATAAAAAAAAAACTCGTTCGTCATAGAGCTAAACTGTTGATATTGCTTCCTTTTCATATCGCTCTAACCACACCACAACTCAAAACAAGTAGGGTACGACTTAACCTTAAAATATTTTAACGAAAATCAATCTCAAATAGCGGTAATTGTCGTTTGAAGTTCCGAGACGATTTTTTTGTGAGCACATGTCAAATTAATCCCGGCCACGAAACTGCTCGCGCTAATAAATCTACGGCTATACGAACGCGCCAAAAAAAAACAATGCCGTACTGAAAGTGTTAAAATAGAAATTATCAGATTTAACTCCACTTACAAAAACAAAGTGGTTAAAAGTTTTGAATGAAACAAAATAAAATCAATTGAAACAAAAAAAATCAATTAGAGTTTAGACAAACCTTTAACTAGTACAAAATCATAAATTCATTGAATCAATGAAGCAATGTGAAAGGTCTACAATAATTGCATTTTTTAGGGTCAAAATTAGCTATTTTCTGCTGCCAATAATTTGTAATCTTAATATGAAAAGTCCCAAACCATTACACGCATCAGTTGACAGGAACTGTATCCAAGTAATACTGTATATTTTTTTTTTTAATCAAATGTCTTATATAGGCTCCTGGTGGTATATATGAATAATACATTTTTAAAAAGTAGATAAAAGATAGGACTGAAGTTTTACTGTTTACACAATTCTAAAAAAATATTATAATTGAAACAATTTTTGAAAAGTTAGCTCCAGAAAGATAAATGATTGAATTCTGAAATACAATTTGGGATGTAAGATCCAGAAAATAAGATAAATTAGGTGACTGTTCTCAAATTCCTAACCACAAAACACATCAAAACATATTTGTTTTACAGTACTTGAACAAAATTCTTTTAAAAAATAATTATCAGAGTTATCTCCACTTACACAAACAAAGTTGTGACGTTTTTGAATTCAGCAAAATAAACATGACAACAATACCTATTGAGTCTCCATCATCCCAGAATAGTTCTCCTTCTGCCTGACCACCTTTATCATCATCATTGTCTAAGGCTACTAAAATATGCAGTGGATTCTTACGACTGAAAAATATAAATTTTATACTCATTTGGGATAGGTTGTTCAGGTGCAATAACACCAAATCATAGTGAATCACACCCAGTATCATACAAAACGAGTTGAAAAAAATATTTCCTTTTAATTGTGACATTTTTTCTCAAATTTTGATTTATGGGAATATAAACATGTCATAAACATATATCTTTTTTTTATTTGGTGTTTCTTTAAAATGATTTGGAAACTTGGGGTTACAATGTTACTATCGCATATCCTTTATCGCATACCCTTTATCACACCCTTACTTTTTTTTTTTTTTTTTTACATAGTCAGTTTTTTTTGTTTTTTTTGCTTAAGAAAATTTTTCCTCAAAATAGGTCCAATAGAACGGTCATTCGGGAGAGACGCAATTTATTGAATGACATCATTGTTTGGTATGTGACGTCATGAACGTCAAGTTTTCATATTTTTTGGCACACTAAATGGAACTATAAAAAATACAAAACACACATTAAAATACAATAATAAACAAACTATTTTTAAAACAACAGCACACAAATTGTAAGGTAATCCAGGTGCTTCGGATAAGTAATTGAGCAGTTCTTTTAAGGCCTTTGAAACAAGACAAAAGTAGAACTGAAGGTAACCCAGTGCTATGGATCAGAAAATAGTTCATATAGTATAATACTCTTTTGTTGAAATATATGATAAAGCATATAAAACATGGCAAAATCCATATCACCCTCGACCAATATAATCCCTCGGACCTAAAAGCCCTTTGGCTGATATTGGTGTCTCGGGATGATATGACATATTAAACGGATTTTGCCATGTTTTTATTCTCTAAATATATTGCTTTGATCATAATTTGCAATGCATAATAAAAAAAATAATTATATGGCATTTCTGTATTTATGATGAATACAGCTTGATATGAACTAACCTGTATGTAGTATTTCTGTCTGGTTCTTGCATGGGAAGGATACTACCACCACGTACATCTAACTGAATATTGGTATCTGGACCAACAGGCATCTTTACAGGTGTTGGGCCATCTGTATACCAACCCTGTACATTATGCAAAAAATATAATTCTATCATTTTTCCTGGCTGCAAGACACTTACATGGATAAATCCATAATTACATCTTATATGAATATAAAGAAAATTTAATTAGAATCCTTATGCTGGTAACATATAAGAAAATTAATAAAACATAATAACGGTGACAATTCATCCCTTTTACTAGCGCTTTCACTGCTTTTACAAATCTTCAGGTAATTAATGTATCAATATATTCCAATAAATATTTAAGCATATTCATGTAAATTTTCAAACAGAAAGTTGGAAAATAAATTTTCCATAGCATGGACTTTAAAATGCACTCTCCTGATATAATAAGTACCAATTTAAAACAGTTGATCTCATCTCTGCATTTCATTTTAAATCTTTCAATCCTCTTCTTGATCTCATCTCTGCATTTCATTTTAAATCTTTCAATCCTCTTCTTATTGTAATGTTGATGAAAATTACCCAATTGCACTTTAGTTTGAATAGACAGATAGAGACTTGCATAAAACAGACACAGTTCCTTTACATTTATACTTCTCTACACATTAAATATTGCTATTTGGAAATCTGTCCTTTTTGACCCTAGAATCTGCTCGCTTGAACTATTAACGTCATACAACAATCACTTCTCCATTGTGGCTTCAAATATTTTGTATTATGGCGTCAAAATTTTACGGGAACCTTTGAGATGACCAGTAATGACAGACAAATAGCGATCATGAGGGGATTAAAATGTCAAAATCAAATATTGAATTTACTAACAGCAGTCAATGTAATTATTTGAATATCAGAATTCTATATAGGAAGGGGAGGACAGGGGGGGTACCCTTCTCCCTTCTCCCACCCCTCTTCTCCTTTCTCCTACCCCTCTTCTCCTTATTTTATTTTTTTAATTTACCGGAAAAAAGAGAGATAAGGAGTAGGGGCATTAAGGCCTGGTTTTGGTCCAAGAAAATAAAATGATTGATAACTTTTTCAAATTGGAACATAATCTTTAGAAATGCATAGAGTCAAGAAATATAAATGAAAAACATTAAGATTCTTATGTGATGACGTCACAATTACGTCATAATATATACTGTTTTCACAAAAACGATGAAAATTCAGAATTTATGCAGTTTTCTATCTTTATTTCTGTTGTGGAAACATGCGCAGCCAAGAAACAACAAAATAATTTAACTGAAGCTTTATCATTACTATTGACAAAATCTCACCAAATATAAAGTTGTTTCTTGCGTGCGCAAAACTTTTCCAATCGAAAATATACTTAAAAATTTATTGAAAAACAAGGAAAATCACAAAATTTTACAAAATATGCAAATTAAGGCATGATTTGTTGCCATGTAAACTTGTTTAATGTCCAAAATTATTTTGTTTTTCTGAATACCTTCTACCTGAGATACTTTTCAGTAATTTTAAAATATGTATGATAACTTTTAAATTTGCAGTCATTTTTGGGCCAAATAAGGGCCTTATTGCCCCTACTCCTTTATTTTTTCATATTTTATTTTTTTCTTCAACTTTTTCTCCTTTCTCCCAGCCTTCCTCTCCTTTCTCCTTTCTCCCACCCCCTTTCTCCTACCCCTTTCTCCCTGTCTCCCTTACCCCTGTCCTCCCCTCATATAGTATGTCAGTACATACCGTGTGTAGATCATACCATCTCCCTGCTGGGTGATAATAACTCAGTTCTGTTTGATTCTGTAAATCATAAATAAAAACATTTACTATTAAATTGAAAACATATACTAAAGATTTTTTGAATTAACCAAATCTCATAAACTACAGGATATCAAAGATGGACAACAGAAACAAATGAGCTTCAAGGAGAGACTAACTACTGTACAAAATATTCATAATCAAAATGGCTTTATGCTTTACATGAATTAGTTTCTTGTGAAACTTTTCATTCCTTTTTTGGCCATGGCATTCAGTTTTTATGGGACTTATCATTTTTGATTCCCACTTTGGCATCTTCTCTCTTTTATTTTTAATAGTGCTTCTACATATTCAGTCAACTTTTTTTTAAGCTTACCTCATACAGTATTGGTGAAATCAACAATGAGGAACCCCATAGGAATTGCTCATCAATAGACAAAGTTGTGGAGTCATTGGGAAATCTATATAAGAAAATATGCCTTATAAGAATTAAGTAAAACATGAAAAGACTAGATCATAACCTATGACATTTATCACTTAGGACTTTTGGTAATTTCATTCTATCAAATGAAAATCCTAATTAGAGAGAAAAATCATTTATTACACTGAATTCAAAATATTTGTCTGTGTTTTTCTGCAATAAGATGCAAATTGATCAATTAATTATGCAAGTTTCTTAATATATTACAATCAGTTAAAAAAAAAACTTGGCAAATGAAAAGTTAATAAATTTTAAAACTCTTAATATTCAAAAACAGAAGGTGCCTGCTCATAACAAATCTTGATACTGAACATTTAAAATACAACACTCAGCCAGATGTTTAATGTTGCAGTAAGCTTTACTAGTACATATATAGATTTAACAAATATTGCAAGATACTGAGTGCACCAAGGCAATTTATTGACCAAGATGATCATATTACAATAAGTCTGCAGAACTAAGATTCAGTTCTTTTCATAGACTTTTTGTAAGATGACCAAACATTTTTTTTTATTCAAAACCATTTGTAATGTTCAAATAGAGTTTTCTACTATATGCATGTCGTCCTTTACCAGATTCTTAAATCAGGATTGAATTATAGAAATACATACTCATGATGAACTGGTCTGGCTACAGTATGACCATCAACATGAGCTCTATGGAATAAGGTATAAAGATATGGCAGTAACCAGTATCTGTCTTCTAAGGCAATTCTAGAGGCATTAGCCACCTCCTCACCAAATACTCCTGGATCTTGTGGCTACAAATAAATAAACCTTTTAAAGAATAAATTTCATGTCTTTATCTGAATAACAACATTTATAAGCCCTTAAATCATTTTCATTTGCCAAAGGTTTAGTATTCTTTTATATATCTCTGTTAAATTATGACACATCTCTAATGAAACATATTTATAAAAATTAAATGAAAACATAAATGAAATCTGAAATATCGTTTACTAATTAGTAAAAAGACTCTTGTATCAAAATAAACATCTAATATCATTTAATATGTGAGCCTGTGGAAATGTTTCAAAGCATTGTAGTATGCTTTCATAAAACTGACTTTAGAATAACACTTTTCAAAAAAAGGGATTCCTTTATGTATATTTGATAAATGCTTCACAAGCACAGCCTGTTACGACCACCGAGGTTGAACCCTGAACAGTTGGGGCAAATTTGGACACAATATTCAAGCTTGATACTGTCTGAATTTGGATTGTGGTAAAAAAAAATTACATAATATAGGTTTCTGACACAAAACAAATGTCAAGATCTTACAAGTCTATTGCGCAACTGTGCAATTAAAGATTTCTTCTTGAAACTTTTCAAAAATTTGAATTTTGAAAATTTTTGAAGAAAAAAAATTGGACCCCCAAACTTTTTGAATCCCCCTTGAAGTTATTACCCCACACTCGATCCCAGCCTTTCCTTAGTAGTATGGAACCTTGGATTACAATTTCAGAGAGATCAATACACTCAAACAAAAGAAAAATGCTTGTTTTTGTCCCTTTTTTGGCCCTTTATTCCTGTATGAATGGTGCAATAACCCCCAAACTCAATCCCAGCCTTCTTTTTGTGATATGGAACTTTGAAGTACAATGTCAGAGAGATCCATACACTTTCACCCAATTTATTGTCCAGAAATTACAAAAATGCTTGTTTTTGGTCCCTTTTTGTCCCTTAATTCCTAATCTGTTGGCACCATAACCCCCAAAAATTGAATCCAAACCCTCTACTTGTGGTATTAACCATTGTTGAACAATTTTATAGCAATTGAAATACTTAAACACAAGTTATTATCCTGAAAGTAGAAAAATGCTTGTTTTGGGCCCCTAATTCCTAAACCATTAAGACCATCATCCCCAAAATCAATCCCAACCTTCCTTTTGTGGTATTAAACCATCTAATTAAATTTCAAAGAGATCCATGCATGTAAACTAAAGTTTTTGTTCGGAAACCAAATGTGTCTTCTGACGACGATGCAGACGACGACATCATACCATTATACGATACCAAAGGATGTATAAAATTATATTTGTCTGATTGGAATTTTTGAAATAAGATGTTAACTTCTATTGACATTTTAACCATTAAAAAAAAATCAGTAGCAATATTCTGTGTCAAAAGTTTCTAGTGTTTGAAAAATACAGGCATAATTGCAACATACAAGAGTTAATATAAAACCGTTTTTAACAAACATACAATTTTACAGTATTGTGCTTTTTAAATTAAATACTGTGAAAGCAGAAATTTTCGTGGAGGATTGATTTGTTTATTTTGTGGTAAGATTATTTCCACGAAATTTAAACCCCCACGAAAATTTAACCTCCATGTAATATCGCTAACATTTACTGGAATCCAAGAAATTAAATCCCAATGAAACCTTACATAGAGACAAAACCATGAAATTTAAACCCCACGAAAATTAATGTTTCCACAGTAAGTCATAACAAACATACAATATTTCCTATTCCATTGTGGTTTCTAGAGAAAGGATAAAAAGCTCCAAGCTGCATCCATCTCTTACACAACTGGGGTTCTGTATTGCCAAAAAATCCACATATATCTGCTCCAATCTGAAAAAGACATGGACATTTTAACAACATGGCTGAGAAAACAAAGGGAATTTCTTTCTTTACATTTAATTTAAACAAAATAATAAGAGTTCTGTATATGTTCTTTTTCAACAAGTTTTAGTAGCTTTTTAATAAAACTGTTTACTATGGTTTTTCTAAAAGCCTACTGGACATTCAAACTTATTATTTCTTTTGTGATACAAATGTACTTACATATGGTATTCCAAATAAATTGAACTCCAGCATTCCTATAAATAAAAAGAATAATATTTACAATTAG
The DNA here is from genome assembly GCF_963676685.1 of Mytilus edulis. NCBI lineage: Eukaryota > Metazoa > Mollusca > Bivalvia > Mytilida > Mytilidae > Mytilus > Mytilus edulis. Next base: position 93,596,189 of record NC_092344.1, read on the forward strand.
GTTTACTCAAAGTGTAAAAACTCTAAAATATATATAATAATAAAAAAAATAGACAAAGTGATACCCCCCATACTCCACTCTGCAGTAACTGTATTTTAACCAAGTCAATAAAGGACTTTCTTTGAGATATTATTATGGAGACATAAATGATGCCCCCCCGCAGATGAAGTGTTATTTTAAAATACACAAATTTGGGCATGGGAGTACATAGGTCTATGTTTCACTGTAGAAAGAGCTATCTTAAAACACTATGCACCTCTAACGCAAGTTTAGACTACAAAAATGACAATGTCCAACTATCTCTCAAAAAAACAAATATCAATAAATATTAAAACTCTGACTTCATGCACACCTTAATTATATGTACACACAGCCAGCAAAGTAAAAACTTTGTAGTATTCAAACTGAGGAAGGAGTTATCTGAAATATCTATTCATCTTTTGTGCAAGTATTTACATGCATATATGTACTCCAAAAATGACAAAGTTCAACTATTTCCCCCAAAAAGGAAATATAGGAACAACAGAAGGACAGGGGCATAAAAGTTCAGAACAACAAAAACCTGACAAAGGGTAAAAATAAGTTAACACATTCTGTAAAATATGAAGATCCAACTTGAAACGGTAAGAGTACTTAGAGGAAACATATAGTCTTTGTATCACAGTGGAGGGATGAACACAAATAAAACACAATTGGCTTTGGACTTACAGTGTTATGGGGATAATCGATGTATAAATAATTTTACTCACCAATAATTGATTCTCTCAGATGTGACCATTTACTGTCATTATCTCCTAGCCAATGACCTATATACTTCCCACTTCCAGGAAATGTTGACCTAGATAACACCATACTCCTCTCACCAGTTGCTTTTCTTGTAGCCCTGTAAACAAATAGAATACATACTTCTTTCTCTAACCATGTATTTAAAGACTCACATGGGTACTCAAGGTCCTTAAACATCCATAAGTACAACTAATTCCTTCTGTACTGACTTACCAGGTTTGGGTTTGGTAATGACTGAGTGTATGTTCAGTTGTTTTGCAGACTAAGAATATCATTGATTGATTGATATTTGGTACTTAATGCCACTTTCAACACAATGGCTATTTTGTGGCAGCTTCAGTTTTATTGTTAAAGGAAGTCCTAGTGCACAGACAAAACCAGAACCTTTGGCAGAAAAAACTAATATTCCTTTATATAGGTATTTTATTATATTGTCTCTTTGTGTAAAATATAAATATGACTCCATAAAAAAGAGACTGCATACATTGTGGTAAATGAATAACTTACTGAAGTGTAGGAAGGGACTGACTCCAGCCATACAGACTATGTACATTGTAGTATATGGATAACTTACTGAAGTGTAGGAAGTGACTGACTCCAGCCATACAGACTATGTACATTGTAAAGTATGACCGACTTACTGAAGTGTTGGTAGCGACTGACTCCAGCCATACAGACTATGTACATTGTATTGTAGAAGGTCATTATTATCCCCTTGTCTTGCCACCATACAAAGTGTCTTGTCAGAAATCTTAGCTTTCTCACCAAAAACATATGCTGCCTCTGAAAAAATGTTTTAAATACTGTACTGATGTAAATTCTTGTCAATTTCTGATGATTTTGCTTGACATGGTCTATTCTGACAAATATTTTCTTTATAACAGTCACTTTCAAAAGTTTTACAATACTAGTAGTTTCATAAATTCTCTAAATGATAGGATTTATTTGGCAATCAAATCACATCTTCTTTTTAAACTGGTTATTGATAAACACAAAATTCAACTCTTTTGCACAATATGCTGATTGATATTATTATTCAATGATGATTAAAACCTAACCATAGTCAATTAAGTTGAAAATGTTGGAAAAAGTTACCCCTATTTTTGCAAGGATTTATCCATGATCTAGATTCGATGTTCCTGTCATGTAAAGTAACTGACAGTCATTTAAAGGCTGTAAAAACTTTAAGAAGGAAACTTACATTTAATAAAAGCTCAATGTCATAAGCAATTAAGTAATTTTTTAAATATAAATTTTAAGGGCCATAACTCCTGTAATTCAGTTCTGGTCTGTAATATGACAAGGTTGCTTTTTCAAATATAAATCTTCAAATAATTATAATATCATCATCAACATACTGTGAAACAGAACTTCACAATACTGCAAGTTTTCATTGAACATTAACTCTGAAGCCCTATAGTGAATACAAATGAGATGCATGGATACAAAAGTAGCTGCCTGCAGAAAATTAGCAGTCTTAGAAATAAAAACAAGAATGTGTCCTCAGTACACGAATGCCCCACTCGCACTATCATTTTCCATGTTCAGTGGACCGTGAAATTGGGGTAAAAACTCTAATTTGGCATTAAAATTAGAAAGATCATATCATAGGGAACATGTGTACTAAGTTTGAAGTCGATTGGACTTCAACTTCATCAAAAACTACCTTGACCAAAAACTTTAACCTGGAGCGGGACAGACGGACGAACGGACGGACGGACAGACGGACGGACGAACGGACCCAGAGACCAGAAAACATAATGCCCCTCTACTATCGTAGGTGGGGCATAATAATCAGAAAACATTTCTTTAGGTGTTTACAACAACAATTATGCCTTCAATGAAAAGGCAAAACTTTTGCTTCACTTCATAATATTCATTGCAGGTGAGGCAATAAAACTAAACAATCCATTAAAAAAGTAATATATATATTTTAATGTCAATGATAATTAATTGTTTTTACTAAATGTCCAATGGCAAATATTTCATGCATGGTCAGGACAAATGTTTCAATGATGGTTTTTTTTTCAAATTAACCAGTTAAATGTTATATTTACTTGTTAGGTAAGGTGGATCATCATAATTGCTCTGAGGACATTTCAGACTCCATTCATAAGTGGCATTCTTTGGCCAGTTCCAGGGTTTATCCTCATTTGTTCCAAAATTTGCAGGTTCATTCATATCCTGAGAACAAAAAAATACTTAAGTTAAATGATATTTTACATGCATACTTTGGAATATCATATCTAACTAACATGCAAATAATAGCCCTTCTATTCACCTGACCAATAATGAAATATTAGCAATTAGATATCTTTTTTTTATATAGTATAGATGTCTTTCTTCTCTTAATTTCTTCTTGAATGAAATGAAATTGATTAAATAGTTTTTTATTCAATAAATAATTACATTACATGTATTTTTCATTATAATAAGTTATTCTGATTGGCTACTTATTCCTTAGTCAATTGCATTACACAATAAAATTTATCATTCATGATGACACGAGGTCTCACAATAAAGTGCACAGGTAAATTAAATAAAAACTTGATAAAAATCGTGTTTTCATGATCCTTGCTGAAAAATGTAGTTGTAAGTATTGAATGCCTCTTTTTGTAACTTCATAGGGTTGAAAAAGTGTGGACCATGGCATGCGCACATTTTTATAATGAAGCGCTTCTGCGCTTCATACAAAATGTACTTTGGTCAACTCTTTTACACCCCAATAAAGTTACAAAAAGAAGCATTCAATTATTAAATAAATGACTTAACTTACTATCCATATGGCATCAAAAGAAAGATTTTGTCTGTGTTTTACAATCAAGTCTATCCATAATTCTTTTGTCTGGTTTTTAAAGAAATCTGGGAATACAACTTTTCCTTCTGGCCAAACCTAAAATATAGAAATAAGTTGAGACAATATGTACAGCAATGGAATTCTTTATAATTTATTCCTGTCAATCATCCCGGAATCCTTGAGGTGAAAAATCTTAAATGACCCAAGATTCCATGTCCATTTGAAACTCTATAATTAGATGAAGAACATCATCAACCCAGAACCGGAGGCTATTCTGATGAGCAACATGTGTAATGTGTTTGTCTCTATGTCCCAATGCTTTATGGGTTTACAAAGTACCGTTACCCAACTTCTTTTGAGGAATACCGGAGAAAAGCAGCAAAACACAATCAAAGACGGATTTACCCTTCAAAATTGGTACAACCAGTCTAGTACTGTTGACATTACTATACTATTTCTCATTCCAGAATACAGGAGAACTGTGTATCCTTAAACATCAACAAGCAATGAAGTTAAAAATTCTTAGGCAGAACACTTCTGGTAAAAGGTTAAATAAATCAAGATGTGAAAACTAAACAATTTTGATAACAACAGATAACAAGTTTTTGAAAAACCTTTAAAAGCATTCAAATGATCTTGAAATTTTTTTTATCAAAAGTAGTTCTAGAAGGTTATTAGACAATAGTCAAGAACCCAATAAAACCAAAAAGGCATGATGTGTTTAACACTAAATCAACAACACTGTCAGCTATAATTTCAATACTGAATCAGAGAGCAATCTTTTAATCTTACATATCCTAACATAGCCCCATCTCCATCTTTGTAGTCCTCTACACCCTGTAGATTTTGTGGCCACATCACAGCACCAGATATATCTTTAAGTCTGTTGTACGGCTCATATCCTGAGGTGTTAGTTATAAAACAAGGATCCTGTCAATAAAAAAAACCCAATACAAATATATCATAAATCACTGTAAATTCAAAAAATATTGTGAGGTTTTGAGGTTTTTAATAATTTGAAAAATCCACTTGATAAGTATCACAATAAGAACTTGTATTCTGATATCTGATAGAGATTGAATTTCCAATAAAATTTCCCAATGTACTTTGTTCTATCATATTCTAAAACAACAATTAATTTAATCTTCTCCCAAAATTTCAGTTGGTGTTTACTTATTCATTTTATCTGTTTGTTTCTTCAGTTTCTTCAGATTTCATCATATCTTATAAAACTACATGTTCTTCTCTTAAGGTAGATAGGGTGTCTTCCTCCATCTTGGATTTGGAAATACCAGAAAACAAGGTCTAGATCTTTAATTGAATGTGCAAATTTTTAGAGTAGTAGGTAATTCATGTGTAAGAACTTTCATTTCAATATAGAAAATGACAGAAAACTTTTGTTTAGATAATTTTTTCCCAACTTTGCCACATAAGGGGAGGCAACTCAAATGCAAGGGTAGATAATTTAGATGAAGGTACTTTTACAATAGAATGTGTTAGGAATTTACCTATTTTGTAATGTAGCAAGAAAACGGGTCCAGTGACCCCATTTTTCTTTTTCTTAACTGAAAGCATATGATTAAAGCTATCTTCTCATATGTTGTATATATTAAAATTCTATGGTGTAGATTACGCTTTTTTGCAGAAAATTGGGTTTTCCATGCTAATCTATACAAAATCTGACAATTTTGAACACTGTGTAGCGTACGCATGAAAATAAGCCCTGTGACCCATTCTTTTTATTATTTAAAAAAAAAAAGAGCATGATATAAACTTCATTTTGGCAAATTATTAAAAAATTCTATGGATTATAATTTAGACACCCCATCTACCTTAACTTATATTGGACTAAATCCAAACTAACCAGTATGATAATTGTATGCATGCCTTCTGCTTGTAGTTGTTTGAAATAGGTATTAAGACCTCCAAACTTTTCTTGGTCTATAGTAAAATCCATCTGTTTGTCCATGTGGTCAATATCTGCATACTGGACATCCTGTAGGAATATGTCAAAAATAGATGCAGAAACAATAAACCATGCAATTTTTTTATTTTTCTAAAATAAGTTGTTCCCAGATTTTGGATCACATTTTATTAAATTGGTTGCAATATATTACATTGATTTCCCAGTTAAATAAAAACCGATAATTTCACATGTGAAATAAACGAGGTTATTTCACTCTCTGACGTCATACAACAATAGGCGTTGTCAAGACGTCGATAACGTCTGATCAAAACAAATTGTCAATGCGTAGGAAAAAGATATAGTTCCTTACATTTTCTACATTAATTTCATAAAAAAAAGCCATTTGCCAATGTAATAAAAAGAATAACTAATCGCCGTATTTGAATATCAAAAATAAGATAACTTGTGACCGAACGCCGCTATGGATTAACTTGTGCTGCGCACTCGTTTAATCCATGCGTCGTTCGGTCACGCGTTGCCTTATTTTTTATATTCAAATACGGCGATTAGTTATACTATAAGTAAAGCTGGACTATTGCTGCACATAAAAACATTAATTGCTAGTCAAATTTCTTTTTTATGCACCCCCGTTACTATCTAAAATGTCTCCGATGAAATCATATCATTTCTTTAAAACTTACTTTTGCATAGTTGCTTAGATGTAAAGATCATTCAATGCAAAACTGAGCTAGATTTCTTTATCAAAACATATAGGCCAAGCAACATAATAGAGGGCACCAATTCTAGTATGAGGATATATAATAAAAAGATATGAAGGATTGATGAATGTATCTCATGTACCAAATAAAAGCATACATTGCATCCTAGAAAGTGTTGTTGCTGAATGCTCGCATGCATAGTAATACATGGGGTCCTTTCGAATAAAATATTTAGGGCAATGTGATCCAGTTATTGCATGACCTTTATATACGTAAAATACTTATATATCAACTAGAAGTAATTGCAGAACTCTAAAAACATAAACAGATGGATTAGATCTTGAAGCCATATTTTAATGGAACATATAAGCCAAAAAATACTAGAGGTTCAAAAAGTAATTACTATTTTGAACTTATTAATTTTGTGTATTAGTAATACTTACATGTGGAATATTGTATTTCTCTGTATTTTCCACAGCTGTTTCTATATCTTTTAAGTTTGTGTATCCATAACGACAGAGCTGGAAACCAAGGGCCCAGTATGGAGGCATAAATGGTCTTCCAATTAACTATCAAATACAAAAATCCTTATATATACAATTATCCTGTACTGAAATGAGTTTTCAAATAGTACAAATGTATATACAGAGTACCAATAGAAACACAAAACCTGCATGCATTTTCCATTTAAGGATGTTCACCTGTCATGTTTTGGGATTTTTTTGATTTTTGTCAGATTTTCGGAATCCTCTGGTTTGATCCATTTAAATGCTTTATAAATCTTTATATGTATGGTTTTTCAGAACTTTAACTTATCAATGATAAAGCTATGAAAAGTCAAGAGAGAACATTTTCCCACCAAAATTTCAATGGCTAATATCTCGAAAAAACAAGCACATAGACCTTTTTTTTTTTTTCCTTTATTAAACCCCCATCAATATATACTAGTGTTATGAAAAGCTTGTTATTTTGAAACTGAATAGTAGCTACCTTAAAACAAATTAAATTCCAACAGATCTTAGTTAGAAGTTAGCCAATCATTGTAAGATTTATCAGATCTTTAAGATATATACACACAATTCAAATGATTTTCATCATGTTCAGATTTACATTTTTTTTTACAAAAAATTGAATATTGCACTTTTGATGTCAATTTACCCCCATAATAAACTCCTCTAGAAAAGGTCATGTGAAAAGAAAACAAATGCAGATGAACAATTATACTGACCCTTTTATTTGGTCCAGTGTTCATGTAAAATATAGCAAAAATCTGCATTGTAAGAAATTTTTTGTACTTTTCTTCTTTCAAAAAGGACAGAGGGGCATTTCTTTTGTCACTCACTATACTTATAATTATATCAATTCCTTGATTATATCCCCTTCAAAGCTGGTCGAAGTAAAGAAAAATTATGACCAATATGAAAATGATTTCACTAAAAGAACCTTTGTGAGCATGCTCCAAAGACTTATACCTGCTCCAAAAGTAACATATGCAACTATTCCAGTCATAATTAGGTTCGATAACTCTGTATGTGACTGGTTTAATTATGATTATGTCAAATGTACTGGTTACCCAAGTAATGATTTCAAAATATATATAAATATATAGATATTGCATCTTTGTTACAATCCATCTGTTGTTTCCTTTCGTTGATATAAAATGTTATCATAAAATGATTTCATAAACAATCGTATAATGATCTATAATACTAATCTTATATTAAGTCTTGTCAAAACTTACATCGTGATTAGGCCACTTTGTCATGTTTGTTTTCTTTGATCACGTTGATGACTTAATTAATATCTCCACAATCTAGCTTTATTAATTATCATACGAGTTACAATAACGTGTCATGTTTAATTGCAATAAAAACAGTTAAATCTTATTGAATTATTTGCATGTGCAAAATAAGTGTCGAACATCGTCTACGTTTGAAATTATTTGGTGGCCATTTTGTTATATGTAACTTCGAAATTGTATCAAAACAAATAGCATGTTTCCACTTTCACAGAGGGAAATAATGTTTAATTCTATGCTGCATTAAGGTAAGACAATTATTGAAAAGACATGCATCTAACAATTTTTCGATTTTCATCGTAAAAATCTACAAAAATATATATTCCCATGTCGCCCCACGCTATCAATGTTCATGTAAACTGCATGGTCGGTGCATGTTAATCTTTATTTTTAGTGAGAGACTGTTTCTTATAAATATATTGAGGAACATGTGAAAAGGAAATTTCTTAAGTACAAAAAGACACACTTTGATAAATATTTGAAATATTACTTTCCGATGTATAACTAAATGAATACCGGCATGTCGTGTCGTTGTGAACCTTCAACAGTGGCCGCCATTTTGAAAATATTGCTGAGGACTGCCAAAATATGAACTTTTCAAACAAACTTCGAAGCAAAAAGTTTAATACCTGAACTGATATGGTTTGGGATTTACTTTAAATAAATATGTTGTCGATCTTTTTAGGGGTTGGAAGGATATAAGCAACAATAAATTAGTTGAGAAAATTGATTTTACAAAAAGGTCCCATTGCAATTTTGTCAATTTTTTACGAAGATGTCAACGGAGGCTGTGTGGCTATGTCACCTCAATTTTCAAACTTATTTCGAAGCACGAAATCATATTTCTGAACTGAAACTTAAAACATATTTAATTGTAAAAATTTACAAACTGTAAAACGCGGGGTTAGAAGGAAAAATATACATTATAACAAAAAAGTTATGACCGTTTTATTTATGTACCCGTTCACTTTCATGGTTAATCTGTCGGCCATTAATAATATACAACTTAAGTGTAAAAGTCACGTGATGACCGAGATAGTTGGATATGTCTGATAGAATTTCAAGCATGTCAAGCAGATATTATCAACATCTTCTTAATTAGTCTTAATATGTCTAAATATCTAAAAAGTTATAGTATTCAAAAGGTATTGCAAAATTATTCCTTTTCATTTTTTGTTTTGTTATATGGATACAAATATAAGTGATATATTAATTATACAACTTGTCATCTCATTAAAAGTAATTCCAAAATATGCAATAATTAGCTCCAATGCAGTTGTTACACTTTTGCAAATGTTTTCCTCTTTTTTCTCAAATTGTTTTATCACACATACATGTAGGAATAAAAGAACTCTATAATAAATATTCTACCCAAAACAAAACCTACAGTACAGATGATTCACATTTACAGTTAAAAGTTTTCCCCAAGGTCAATCATATTTCTGAACTACTTTTGAAAATACCTCTGTATATTGCTGTATAACATTTTCAGGTGATGGTCCCAGGAAAACATACACATCCAGAATTCCTCCAATAGTTCTGTAAGTTAACATCGGTAATGGTGTGAAGGAATATTCTGTTTAAAGGGGAAAATGTTAAAAACATTGTGGATATAAAGAGATTTCTTCACCTTTCAGCAAAGTGACCAAACCTTAATGGTTCACTGTATAGTGTTTTAAATATCACCTTCCTGTTCTCATCTTCAACAGTAAAACTCATCCTAAAGGGGGCAACTGTTTACCTAGGAAGGATGTATAAATATGTAGTCACATTCTGTCCAAATAGGCATGTTACATTTTGTGTAGAGTGAGTATGACACTCGTTCTGCATTACAGAACCCTTACTCCCATTTAGAGGGATCCAGAGGTTGCTTGTTGTATTGTTTATATTTAAGTTATATCCAGCATATAATTTTTTTCAGCTAGATCCTGTCCTTCATCCAAGTCAACCTACTTTGTAAATTCATGGTAATCATTATGTCTCCTCCTGAATGTGCACGAAATATTTGCCACTGGACTGCTGTGTTTTTCTTTATTCTACATTGGCTAAAGGTATGGAGGGAGGGTTAATATCTCATAAAACATGTTTAACCCAACCTCATTTTTGTGTCTGTTCCCAAGTCAGGAGTCTCTGGCCTTTGTTAGTCATGTAAGTTATTAATTTTAGTTCATTTACATGTTTTGGATTTTAGTACGACGTCCATTTTCCCTGAACTTGTAACATCGTTATTTAGGGACCAGCTGAAGCCCACCACCGGGGAAGGAATTTTCCCGTTGTGTTGAAGACCACTTGGTGGCCTTTGGCTGTTATCTGCTCTTTGGCTCAGTTGTTGTCTCTATGACACATTTCCAATTTCCATTTTCAATTTTTTTTCAACAATTTATTGATCACTAGAAAAACTGACAAAATTAATATTATCATGTGTACATGAGCAGGTTATGTTAGTGCAAAATCATTTCAAATGACCTCTCTAGCGCAAACAGGTATCTGTAAACTCATTGAAAGAACTAATCCTCCAAACATTAATAAAATTGTCAAGTAATTTTTTGGGGTCGGTAAATCAATATGGCATTATAAATGTCTGGTAATACATGTACAAGGAAACAAAATTACATAACAAACATCCCTACATAAGCTAGAAGAACATCAGACAAATCTTATCTACACTTGTATGTATCCTATAGCACAGCAAACAATTCTTTCATGACACTTATATTGAACCCATGTTATTAGCATATCTTGCATAATATATAATAACTTTCTGAGGTTATCTTTTCTCTGCGACTTATTTCTAAGGCCAAGAATATAGTTGTGTTTCCTTTTTCCTATCTACCCTGAATTTTCATGGCTACCCATACACATTTTGTGGAAAGTTTTAGTTATTAAGCACTGTAAAAATCCAGAACATTTCCTTATACCTTAAAGTCTATGTAAAATGTAATGAAAAGTAAAATCATCTGACCTACCTTTCTAACATATCTTTATCTACTATGAGGCATAGGAAACAAGTATATACATTTTTGGGCCTTACTCTATAAAGGATTGTTTTAATATACCTTCGTCAATAAATCATCTATACTTGTACTTTAATTTTTGGTCTTGTATAGACAAATCCTTTTATCCCAAAATTCAACTGTCTCATATATTTAAGATTAAACTGATCTACACTCAGACACATAATATCCTCCAAATAGATTTTGAGCTTATGATAAGCAAAACTATAATCATCAATGGCGATATTTCACATGGGAATTTGCCCTTTATATCTTAAAAACAAATGAAGAATGTATCTGAGGATCTGTATGCCCCCAATGGTTAGCAATTTTCCAAGTTAAAAGGGGGAATAACTTTAAATGACTCACAACCAAAATTTGAACTCTGTATGCATGTTTTGATTCCTAGTATAGTGTACATGTTTCATAAAATTTGTATGAGACAAACTAAAGTTACATTGTAGCTATATATAGAGTGCTTGAACAACAAAACTATATTTATAAGATGATGTGACACCAACTTCATGGTTAACTACCTTTAGCCGTAACTGTAGCTTGATACCAACTGACAGACAAACAGGCAGAAGCACACACTGGAAAACATTATTCGTAGGCAAGCATTAGGATATATTAACATTTAGGATTACCTTGAGCATTACTGTTCAAGAAGAAGACGCCATGTGTATTTCCTACTCCATCCTCCACACATGTGTAGAAGGGATGAACACCATATAAATTGGCCATTTCCTACAAAGCAAGACAATAGATTACAGGTTTTCTCTCTACAAATATTTTTCCATTGAATAATGTTTAGAATTTGATCAAATTAAATTTTGTATGGATGCATTTGATCTCTTTTGACAGATATGACCTGCACAAAAAGAGTTGAATCAAAACCTTACTGTACTGTTGGTTTAAAACTATCATTGAAATATCATTGAAATGTAAAGGAAGCAATATAACGAAAAAAAAATTATATCTCTTCTTTTGACTGAATAGCACTTTGTGTGCTCGATGTTCAATGGCCTGATAAACCCTGAAAAATAATTAATGACTGATTATGACAAATCACATCAATTTTTTTCCCATGGAAAAAAGCATTACTTCTTACATGAAAGTCAAAAAATTGTTTATCAAAAGGCTGTACAAAACGTCATGATTATTTGGACTATCATATACCAAAGCAGTGGTGGATCCAAGGGGGGGTGGGGGTATGTTTCCAGGGGTTGGACCCCCCCTTTTTTTTTAGACAATCAATACATTTGAATGGGGACATCAAAGAAGGGGGGGGGGCATATATGGTTTATAAATTTGGGAACCCTCCCTTTTGAAAATGGCTGGATCTGCCCTAGTCCAAATAATTTTGATGTCTCGAAAGGCTAATATATTATTTTTTTCTTTGACGCCTAACATCGTCGCTGTAAGCTGGTAAGGCATCAATGAAAAAAAATATAATAGCCTTTCAAGACGTCATTATTATTTGGACTAGATCTGCCCCTGAAGCAAGATTTAAATTTTTGTATACGTGTGTTAAGACTGATATAATTAGAATTATTGTTAAATTTATAAGCGATATGTACATTTCTAGAAATGCTTTATTAAGCAGGGGGAGGACAGGGGGTACCCTTCTCCCTTCTCCCACCCGTCTTCTCCTTTCTCCTACCCCCGTTCTCCTTTCTCCCATTAGAATAAAACATCTCCTTTTGAGATTTTTCTTGAAATATTAGAAAAAAATTTAAAAGGAGAGATATTTTATTTTTTCTCCTTTCTCCAACTTTTTCTCCTTTTTCCCAGCCTTCCTCTCCTTTCTCCTACCCCCTTTCTCCCACCCCCTTTCTCCTTTCTCCTACCCCCTTTCTCCCTGTCTCCCTTACCCCTGTCCTCCCCCTCATTAAGCACTAAATAACTTTGCAGTACCACCTCCTCATATAATGTTTATGAATTTGGTATGATATATATATATGTTTGTATGTTTGTGTATAACAAATTTGTATTGTCTTGGTATCAATCCTGTAATTTTGGATTTTAAATCAATAACTAGAGGCTCTAAAGAGCCTGTGTCGCTCACCTTGGTCTATGTGCATATTAAACAAAGGACACAAATGGATTCATGAAAAAATTGTATTTTGGTGATGGTGATGTGTTTGAAGTTCTTACTTTACTGAACGATTTTGCTTCTTACAATTATATCTATAATGAACTTTGCCCATTAGTAACAGAGAACTATATTTGGTAAAAATTTACATATGTTTACCAAATTAATGAAAATTGTTAAAAATTGACTATAAAGGGCAATAACTCCTTAAGGGGTCAATTGACCATTTAGGTCATGTTGACTTATTTGTAGATCTTACTTTGCTGAACATTATTGCTGTTTACAGTTTATCGCTATCTACATGATCTATAATAGTATTCAAGATAACCAAAAACGGCAAAATTTCTTTAAAAATTACCAATTGGATGGCAGCAACCCAACAACCAGTTGTCCAATTCATCTGAAAAATTCAGGGCAGATAGATATTGACTTGATTAACAATTTAACTTCTTGTCAGATTTGCTCTAGATGCTTTGAATTCATAGTTATAAGCCAAAAACTGCATTTTACCCCTATGTTCTATTTTTAGCCGTGGCGGCCATCTTGGTTGAATGGCCAGGTCATCGGACACATTTTTCAAACTAGATACCCCAAAGATGATTGTGGCCTAGTAGTTTCAGTGGAGATTTTGTAAAAGATTACTTAGATTTATGAAAAATGGTTAAAGATTGACTATAAAGGGCAATAACTCCTAAAGCGATCAACTGACCATTTTGGTCATGTTGACTTATTTGTAGATCTTACTTTGCTGAACATTATTGCTGTTTACAATTTATCTCTATCTATAATAATATTCAAGATAATAACCAAAAACAGCAAAATTTCCTCAAAATTACCAATTCAGGGGCAGCAACCCAACAACCGATTGACTGATTCATCTGAAAATTTCAGGGCAGATAGATCTTGACCTGATAAACATTTTTATCCCATGTCAGATTTCCTCAAAATATTTTGGTTTTTGAGTTATAAGCCAAAAACTGCATTTTACCCCTATGTTCTATTTTTAGCGGTGGCGGCCATCTTGGTTGGTTGACCAGGTCACGCCACACATTTTTTAAACTAGATACCCCAAAGATGATTGTGGCCAAGTTTGGATTAATTTGGCCCAGTAGTTTCAGAGGAGAAGATTTTTGTAAAAGATTAATTTAATTTATGAAAAATGGTTAAAATTGACTATAAAGGGCAATAACTCCTAAACGGGTCAACTGACCATTTTGGTCATGTTGACTTATTTGTAGATCTTACTATGCTGAACATTATTGCTGTTTACAGTTTATCTCTATCTATAATAATATTCAAGATAATAACCAAAAACAGCAAAATTTCCTCAAAATTACCAATTCAGGGGCAGCAACCCAACAACCGATTGACTGATTCATCTGAAAATTTCAGGGCAGATAGATCTTGACCTGATAAACATTTTTACCCCATGTCAGATTTGCTCTAAATGCTTTGGTTTTTGAGTTATAAGCCAAAAACTGCATTTTACCCCTTTCTTCTATTTTTAGCCGTGGCGGCCATCTTGGTTGGTTGACCAGGTCACGCCACACATTTTTTAAACTAGATACCCCAAAGATGATTGTGGCCAAGTTTGGATTAATTTGGCCAAGTAGTTTCAGAGGAGAAGATTTTTGTAAAAGATTACTTTAATTAACGAAAAATGGTTAAAAATTGACTATAAAGGGCAATAACTCCTAAACGGGTCAACTAACCATTTTGGTCATGTTGACTTATTTGTAGATCTTACTTTGCTGAACATTATTGCTGTTTACAGTTTATCTCTATCTATAATAATATTCAAGATAATAACCAAAAACAGCAAAATTTCCTCAAAATTACCAATTCAGGGGCAGCAACCCAAAAACCGATTGACCGATTCATCTGAAAATTTCAGGGCAGATAGATCTTGACCTGATAAACATTTTTACCCCATGTCAGATTTGCTCTAAATGCTTTGGTTTTTGAGTTATAAGCCAAAAACTGCATTTTACCCCTATGTTCTATTTTTAGCTGTGGCGGCCATCTTGGTTGGTTGACCGGGTCACGCCACACATTTTTTAAACTAGATACCCCAATGATGATTGTGGCCAAGTTTGGTTTGATTTGGCCCAGTAGTTTCAGAGGAGAAGATTTTTGTAAAAGTTAACGACGACGGACGACGGACGACGGACGACGACGGACGACGGACGCCAAGTGATGAGAAAAGCTCACTTGGCCCTTCGGGCCAGGTGAGCTAAAAATTACTTACTTACTTGCCCCTGGAAAGTTATACTGATATTAAATATATAAATGATTACTATACCATTAATGTGCCTTTTGACTCTGAGACTATTGACAATGTATTTAGTCTCAGAATATGTGCGGATCCAGTCGGACTGAGAGGAGTGCCCCCCCCCCCCCCCCCCCCCCTGTTTTTTCAGTTCTTTTTAACATATTGGGAATCACTGAAGCATGACTGGTTTCCCCTCCCCCCTAATTATAAAAAATTCTAGTTCTGCCACTTCAGCTTGACTTCGGATAATAAGACTAAATCTGAAACTCAGACTACTGTAACAATGTAGTTTACAGTACAGGATTAATCTATAAGGTACTCTCAACTATACATTAAAAATGCGCACCGCACAGTAAAATTATCATGATTTTCATCGTTAATGGAATATGCAATGGCTTGGGCCAACGACTGAAGCATCGTTTAGCTTGCATTTCTGTTAATATCCATAAAGTTTTTATTGGCTTTCCCGCTATATTTACAGATTACTTCCCCTTACAATCAAATACCAAAAATATAAACAGATCACAACAACGGGCGCTTTAAACATTGGTTGATTGGTTTGAAAGTGTGATTCAATGATCGTGTTAAAATTGTAATGCATGAAAGGGCCCTGTGATAGGAAATAAAGAATATGAATTTGATTTTTTTACCGTCTCAAGAAACGAGTTATTAGGCTCAGCGGCTCTGTTCCCTGTATTTTGTCTCACGCCGGTACAGCATATCTGGGACTATTCAGTGATCTAGTATGTCCCTCTGCCAGTATTATATACATGTAATATATATAGCCTACATTCTCAAGTTGACATTGTCCACTGACTGAGTTGTCAGAGTTGTATTATATACATGTAATATATATATAGCCTACATTCTCAAGTTGACATTGTCCACTGACTGAGTTGTCAGAGTTTGCTTCTAGACTTGAAATAAATATAATTGAGAAACAGCAACTTTTTAATATCATTTCTCGATCAGAAGACTATACTGAGCCTGTCACGATTTAGTTCAAGTTTAATATAGTCTTGATATTAACAAACGCAGGATAAACATGGCATACCATGAACGCTCAAAAGACGAAAGACTGACTACTATATTTTTCATATTATTATAGAAACCGCTCCTCTAACAAGTTAATTGCAAGGAAATACTGCATGACTGCCATGGAAACGTTAGAATACATGTACACTACTACCGTGTTGTTGTTCAAAATAGTAACATGAATAATAAAAACACAAATCATGTAACTTCCAAATAATTACGAACTTTATATATTTATGATTAATGTATATAATTATGTTTCTTACTGTCCATCCTGGAGCTTGGTCTCTTGAAAACATGGGCCATGTTTTATAGTTCAGATCATGTTTAAAACTTTTGTGAATATTTTCACCAAATCCATACACGTTGGTGGATGGTAGTTGAGTAGAAATTTGAAGAAACTGGTTGGTTAGTGTAAGTCCACCGACTCTGGAATCGAATCTATAAATAAAAATTAAGAAGACAAACTCAGTAAAATAACATGTTTATGTGTAGCAGAATCTCAACGGTTTCTTAATAATGCAACTGCCTTGATCGGGCAGCGCTAATTTATAATAAGATGTAAATAAGAAGCTACATGGGTAGCATAAAACAAAAGATGAACAGAAAGACTACAGACGAAGTTTCTGTTTCACTTTACAATATAAAGCAGAATTGAGATAACGGTTACCGCAAACAACAACCGAGCGAGTAAAAAAACGATGATAAGCAATAGACAAAATAGTTTAACCCTCTTAAACAATTGAGTCTAAAACTTGTTCCTATTTCAAACAACAGTACAATACTTGATTACTGTAAAAAAAAAAATCCCAATATCTCCCCGATTCTATTTCAAAATTCCCTTCATCTTTTTTCCTTTCATTCTCTATTGTTGTCAGTCTTATGTAACTCTGTTCATATACCTTGTTAGCTATTATTATAGAATCTATACCATGCAGGAACTTACATGACAGTGCCTGTTGAACGCCGTTTTATTTCAAAAGCGAAATCATCTCTGTCGACAATATTAACTTCATAATTTATCTTAGAAGCTTCCGCCCGAGTTTTGGGGACATCCAATGGTACTGGCACTTCGTATCTTGTATCTGCTTTGTCGTAAAACTATAGACAAAAAGAAGAACAATATTAGTTTACTTGTAGGAAAAAATAAACGTCAAGCTGCTAACATTACATGTATGCACATTGCAAAATTAGAATCGAAGAAGAACTGGCAGAGTACGTGTTACTTTTGGTAAGAGTGAATTTTTGGATAAGAGGAACATGTGATAGATACATAGGGACAAAATAAAGATATTTTTTTTTTAGTTTTGAAATAAGCTTCACAGTAATGCCGTAATAAAGAATTGCTTTCATAGATATAGGAAGATGTGGTGCGAGTGCCAATGAGACAACTCTCCATCCAAATAACAATTTATAAAAGTAAACCATTATAGGTCAATGTACCGGCTTCAACACGGAGCCTTGGCTCACACCGAACAATAAGCTATAAAGGGCCCCAAAATTACTAGTGTTCAAATGGGAATGCCAACGGTCTAATCTATATAAAAAACGAAAAACACGTATAAATTACATAAACAAACGACAACTAATGTACATCAGATACCTGACTTAGGACAGGTGCAAACATTTGCAGCGGGATTAAACGTTTTAATGGTACCAAACCTTCTCACTTTTTCTGAAACAATAGTATAACATCACAACATAGAAAAACAAACCCACCATTTCCACTTTATCTTTATAACATAATCTGGACCTTTAAACAAACAACAATTAACACATGTCACAAAAATCGTTTGCAGAACAGAACAAGTACTTAGTCTATCTTTAAAAACATACACTTACGATAGTCCATGAACGTTCAAATGAAGAACAGCTTTTAGTTTTTTCAAGCACACGTGTAATGATTTTGTGTCATTATTTCATCATATATTTTCTTTTCAATTTCATTTCTTATAAAATAATGAACCCATCATCGAGAAACCATAACGGTATGAATACTTTTGGTGTTCAGTTGAATATATAAAAAAAGAATATCAGGAATGAACAAAAATAAACTCTGATGAATAGTTGTCTTCAATACACTTTCTGTGCATGATATCAACCACACCAACACTTAACTCCTCCGAAAAAATAGAAATACAAACAAAAACAAACGAACAACTGATCGATGGTCCAGATACGTTGACTTTGTACAACCACACAATTTGGTGATGTTAACTCACTACACACATTGTGGTGAAGTAAAACCAGTTCACATAATGTAGTGATGTTAAACCAGTACACACACTTTGGTGATGTAAAACCAGTACACATAATGTAGTGATGTTAAACAATTACACACACTATGGTGATGTTAACAGACCACATACTGTGGTGATGTTAAACAATTACACACAATGTAGTGATGTTAACCCAGTTCACACAATGTGGTGATGGTAAACCAGTCAACACAATGTGGTGATGTTAAACTAGTACACATAATGTGGTGATGTTAAACCCTAAAACACACTATGGTGATGTTAAGCCATTACACACAATGTGGTGATGTAAAACCAGTATTCACAATGCGGTGATGTTACCCAGTACACACAATGTGGTGATGGTAAACCAGTACACACAATGTGGGGATGTTAAACTAGTTCACATAATGCGGTGATGATAAACTAGTACACCTAATGTGGTGATGTTAAATCCTAAAACACACTATGGTGATGTTAATCCATTACACACAATGTGGCGATGTTAAACCAGTACACACAATGTGGGAATGTAAAACCAGTATACATATAATGTAGTGATGTTAAACCATTACACACAATATGGTGATGTTAACCCATTACACACAATGTGGTGATGTTTAATCAATACACACTATTAAGGGTTGATGTTAAACCAGTACACATAGAGTCGTGATGTTAAACCAGAACACACAATGTGGTGATGTTACACCATTACATACAGTGTGGTGATGTTAAACCAGAACACACAATGTGGTGATGTTACACCATTACATACATGCAGTGTTGTGATGTTAACCCAGAACACACAATGTGGGGATATTAAACAAGTACAAACAATGCGGTGATGTGAAACCATATACACAAAATGTGGTGATGGTAAATCAGTATAAACAATGTGACGATGTTAAACCAGTTCACATAATGTTGTGATGTTAAACCATTTAACACACCATGGTGATGTTAAACCATTTCATACAAAGTGGTGATGTTAAACCAGTACACACAGTGTGGTGATGTTAAACCTGTACACACAATGTGGTGATGTTACACCATTACACACAATGTGGCAATGTTGAACCAGTACACACAATGTGTTAATGTTGAACCAGTACACACAATGTGGAGATGTTTAAACATTACACGCATTGTGTATAGTAATGTTAATCCGGTAAAGATGATGTTAAACCCGGCATTACACAAAATGTTATGATATTAAACTAGTACACACAATGTGGTGATTTTAAACTATTGCACATAATGAGATGATATTTAAACATTACACGCACAGTACATGGTGGTGTTAAACCAGTACACACAATGTGCTGATATTAAACCAGTACAAATAGTGTGGTGATGTTAATCCAGTACGCACAATGCGGTGATGTAAAACCCTTACATACAATGTAGTGATGTAAAACTACTACCCACAATGTGGTGATGTTAAACCAGTACACACAATGCGATGATGTAAAACCAGAACACACAATTTGGCGATGTTAAACCAGTACATACAATGTAGTGATGTTAAACTAGTACAGGCAATGTGGTGATGTTAAACCCTTAAACACACTATGGTGATGTTAAACCAGTACACACAATGTAGTGATGTAAAACCAGTACACACAATGTGGGGATGTTAAACCAGTATTCACAATGTGGTGATGTTTAACCAGAACACACAATGTGGTGATGTTAAACCAGCACACACAATGTGGTGATGTTTAACTAGTACACATAATGTGGTGATGATAAACTAGTACACATACTGTGGTGATGTTAAACCCTTAAACACATTATGGTGATGTTAAACCATTACACACAATGTTGTGATGTAAAACCAGTACACACAATGTGGTGATGTTAAACCAGTACACACAATGTGGTGATGTAAAACCAGTATACATAATGTGGTGATTTTAACCATTACACACAATATGGTGATGTGAACCCATTACACACAATGTGGTGATGTTAAACCAGTACACACAATGTGGTGATGTTACACCATTACATACAGTGTGGTGATGTTAAACCAGAACATACAGTGTGGTGATGTTAAACCAGAACACACAATGTGGTGATGTTGAACAAGTACACACAATGCGGTGATGTAAAACCATATACACATAATTTGGTGATGTTAAACCAGTATAAACAATGTGACGGTGTTAAACCAGTTCACATAATGTTGTGATGTTAAACCATTTAACACACTATGGCGTCACAACAGACACCGGCATAGCGAACGAGTTATGAAGCGTAAGATGGTGCCAAAGAAACATGACCGATTTGGGGTATGATCTACATATCATATATATTATGCTATGGGAGTCTTGCATTATTAATGGTCAATTGTTATATTAAGGGGTCATATTTTAAATATTGTATATATAAGTAAAGGTATTTTTTTCTTAATTTAAAATGGGTAGTACGTTTTTTAGGCAAAAATAGCACACCCTATCAACAAATATTGAAGATATCCCCGTGATTTAAGAAAGTAAAGAATACCATATATTTTATCGTTACATTTCCGTGTTGTCATTTAGGGGTGACAAGGAGATGAGAAAATTTGACCGCTTTATAGCTATAAACAGAACTAGTACTGGTTAAATAACTTTGAATCCAACCACTTACGTATATAGATTAACGTTAAATGACACTTCTTATAGATCGGACAGCTGAAGAAAGCATCTGGCCAAACATACTTACATTGTATCTGTGTCAGTCTGACAGACACTATTGTGTTATCTAGATTTAATTAAGATTGTCGCAAAGAGCCTTTTCAATATAATCTTTCAAGATAAAATTTTTATGATATAAATTTGCTAAAATACTGGATGTATTAACAAAATTTGAAGCTAATTCTAAACTTTAATGAAACAGCTACCGACCAATATAAGTTTTGATTGTGTATGTCAAGTTCGAAAATGCGGTGATTTAGTATGATTGGTCACTAGACAACTTTCCTGTCTATAAAGATGTATTCAAAACGTTATTTTAAAGGTCAAACACTCACATAGCACCCTCTACGCACCCTGAGTCCTCCACTGGTCAACACATACACACATGTTTATAGGTGAACAAAATAATGAAATCAACAACGAAGTTTTAGTTAGTTTTCCGAACCCTGGTGACCATCCCCCTTTCTAGAAGTCCAAAACATAACACATTCTCAAATTTATAGACAAATTGGGATACACAACGTATGTATCACTTTCATTTATTTGTTTTTTCTATCGCAAGGTGACAAAGAAATTGTTACGTTGCTGGATCTTTTTTTGGACGATTATCTATTTTTTAATTAAACACAAAGAGGGTATATAGGTCTGGATAGGTAGACGTAGCTGCAATCAAACGACGCAAACAACTGACAGACGAGTATAGTCAATATACAGTCTTTTATTGATAGACTCCATGTATATATAGTTGTAAATATGTTTTCATTGCTATAGCATATATATGCTTTTTGCAATAAAGTATTCATTCATTTATTCATCATGCAGTTTATCATATTTGATTTATTTGTCAACAAGAATGTGTCCCAAGTACACGGATGCCCCACTCGCACTATCATTTTCTATGTTCAGTGGACCGTGAAATGAGGGTCAAAACTTTAATTTGGAAATAAAATTAGAAAGTTCATATCATAGGGAACATGTGTACTAAGTTTCAAGTTGATTAGACTTCAACTTCTTCAAAAACTACCATGACCAAAAACTTTAACCCGAAGCGAACGGACGCACAGACGAACGGACGCACAGACGAACGGAGGCACAGACCAGAAAACATAATGCCCCTCTACTATCGTAGGTGGGGCATAAAAATGATTTTTTTTTCATTAAAAAACATGCATGTTTGTGAAAAAAATTACCAACCTTAAAACGGGCTAAGTTTTCACTAAGGAATTGGACTTCAAAAGTAGGCTCTATGAATCGCGGACTTTTCGATTCGAACGGTGAATTTCCTTTCTGCTGAAGATTCACTTTATACCCAAGTGGTGTATTCGTACTTTCCTTTTCTGCTAAAAATCCATAGTGTTTATTGACAGGAAAGAAACAAGCGGGAACACCAGGAACGGTCACTGATTTGTCATAGATACAATTTCGTTCCTTGCATTTATCTTCTGTTAATCCCACATTTTCGGGAAAACAGTCAATTCTTTGGGTTTGCTTTTCTGGTGCTTGTGGTGTATTAATGCCACCATCATTGTTTTTACTCCCCGTATCCTTCCTTTTATCTTTTCTAGTCGCTTCATATGCCACTGGCACAAGAATTGCCGCGAACACAACTATTACTAAACAAATTATTCCTATCCGTTTCCGAC